>NC_064304.1:54713952-55024952 GCF_023373825.1 Bactrocera dorsalis | reverse complement strand
AGATAAATTAATACGAGGCTCTTTGATTCGAGAGAGAGCCGTCAAAACTCCCATTTATTATATTATTTGCTAATGATGCCACTACTAAAAAATATTAGATTGTGCATTTTAAAAATAACTTTTGGGTATTTTGAATTTTCGACAATACCTCTGAGGTTCTCAAATGACGCGTTAACCATATAATTTTTGAGTGCTCGGTTCCCCAGTAAGCCATTATCATCCATATATATAATAATTTTACAAACTACTGACATCTAAATTTACAAAATTTCAACAACGCACTAATTTTGGCAATTCGTTTTAGCGCTGATCTTCTGGCATCCCGCCTTTTTTACTAATACTATGTTCTGACCGACATTGAAAACATTTTGAAACACATTTGTGGGTTGAGGAATCTGTCTTAAAATATTCGTTTTTAATTCCGATTCACTAATATATATGGCGCGTTGTATATTTTTATTGTTTTTTGTAATAAAAACAATAATAAATATTATAATTTTGCACGATGTTCACGCTATAAATGGCATCACTGTTCGAAATTCAATTGCGCACTAGTGACATAAGCAGTCATCGGGTTCGAAATATCGATTCTCTCGATATACGAGACTAAACAAGAATTGATAAAAATGAGAGATCCATAATAGAAAAATAATAAAAAGTGATTTAAATATCGATATTCTCAATATTCGAGTTTCAGACGAGAGAATTGGTAAAAATAAGAAATATATAATAGAAAAATAATAATAATTGGAAAAATAAAAAGAAATTAAAATATCGATATTCGAGACTGAACGAGAATTGATAAAAATGAAAAATACATAATAGAAAAATTTATAATTCATTATTATTGAAGCGAGCGCTCGAAAGAAATAACCCTGGTCGGTCCAACTCCCCCTCGTTCATAATTCTTCTGTGTCCAACTTCTTCTTCTTTCTGC
The DNA here is from genome assembly GCF_023373825.1 of Bactrocera dorsalis. Taxonomy (NCBI): domain Eukaryota; kingdom Metazoa; phylum Arthropoda; class Insecta; order Diptera; family Tephritidae; genus Bactrocera; species Bactrocera dorsalis. Next base: position 55,024,015 of record NC_064304.1, on the reverse strand, counting down.
AATAATAATGAATAAATTTTTCTATTAAGTATTTTTCATTTTTATCAATTCTTGTTCAGTCTCGAATATCGAGAGTATCGATAATTCGAAAACGATCAGTGCATGAATTAATAGTGACCATTCGAATTTACAACAGTTATGCCGTAATTTGGAACATAACCTTGCCATTTTCGTTGAAGTGAAGTGATTGTAAAGTTTTTCATATTTTTATAAAAGTAACAGAAAAACCATTTTCTCTTATTGATTAACTAAACAACATCAATAATTACGTGTATGTAATTAATAGAAAATATATTTTTAACATCTAAAAACGTTTTAAATGCAAAAGAGAATTTTTAATTTCGGGAAAAACAATGTTTTTCTATTAAAACAAAGGAAATATTGTTTTTAAAGACACGCGCCATACATATTCGTAAAGTAGAATTAAAAACGAGTATTTTAAGACATATCCCGTGAAAATTACTGCACGTTTTCGGAAATGGCCGCTCTCCTGAACATTTACCAAAACATATTTTCATTATCGGTCCGAACATAGTATAACTGCTGATTGACGGGTCCCTGATTGTTGTTGGCAGCTCAGAAAAAAGATCAAGAGCAAGAAAAGCGATTCTGATCAAGTTATCTATGGCATAGATAACTTGATACGAGACTCTTTGGTTCGAGAGAGAGCTGTCAAAACTCGCATTTCTTATAACATTTGCCAATAATGCCACTGCTGAAAAATATTAGATTGGGTATCTAATAAATTATACAAAACACTAAATTAAACACTTTGAAAATGCATACATATATAAATGCTAAAATGCAAAATCATTACTTAATTTACATGAACATTTATTTTGCCAAAATATGTTCGCACAGTTCAATGAAATTTCATTTCATATTAATTTCGTCAAGTAATTATAGCGCTGCTCTTCTGGCATCCCACCTTTTTGACAGACTGCTGGTTGACAGCACCCTGATCGTGTTTTGTTGCCAACTCAGAAAACAGATCAGGGTTCGCTGCCAGCTGACAAGCGAGAAAGCAAGAAAAGAGATTCTGATCAATTTATCTATGTCTATGGGCAAGTTCTTGATCGTGTTACTCCAGCATAAGGGAAGCTTTTCTTTTTATTGCAGTTTTTTGTTTTTCCAATGTTAATTTAATCACACTATGCAGCTAGAAAACAAGGTATTATTTTGAATATGTGATATTTTTCGTTGTAAATAGAAATTCATTTAGGACATGAAATCTGGGAATGAACCGAAATCGACTAAGAATGTCCCAGTTCGGATAATCTTGGTGTTTCTTTTAATAACTATTGTTACTGCTGTGTTGTTAGAATTTGGGATTCCGGATAGCAGATTATGGAAAACTGGAAAAATTATTGAAGTACAGCCTTCGGAAGCATCAGAAATTAATTATTACAAATTTGCAATATATCCTCCTTTCAAACCATCAGATAAACATCTTCATCATGTAATAGAAATATTAGGACAAATGGGATATAAACAAACTTCTATGAATAATGAAAATTGGAATTTACTCTGGGCACATGAATACCCTTTTCTCAAAATGGGAACAAGGATAAGAAATATTTTACCACGTCAAATTGTTAATCATTTTCCTGGTATAGGATTCATTACAAGCAAGGTTGATCTATCCACTGCTGCATTTCCATTCATGCCTAAAGCTTTTCGTTTGCCAGAACAGCAAGCAGAATTTTTAAAATTTGCAATCGATAATCCCGATTCCATATTTGTGGAGAAAAACAACAAACACAGATCCATTAAAATTCTTCCTTTGAATTCTATAAACTTGAACGCGACTGACTGTTTCTTGCAAGAATATGTTCAAAACCCTTTTTTGGTAGATGGACACAAATTTGATGTAGGAGTTTATGTTGTACTGACGTCGATTGAACCATTAACAGTATATATGTATGGAGGAGACATTTTGTTCCGTTACTGTCCGGAAAAATATTATCCATTTGATGCTGAAAATATTAATAAATACGTCATTGGAAATGACTATTTACCAACGTGGGAAGTTCCTTCTTTGATCAAATATTTTGAAAGATTTGGGGGAAGTATGCGCTCTTCTTTCGATGCATACGTACGAGATCAATTTTTAGACCCATCTGTAATTTGGGTGCAAGTTGAAGAAATTATACGTCAGACCATATTATCCAAAAAAAATAATATTTTAAAAGCAATGCAACCCTTTAAAAATGGAAAGTATTTCGAACTCCTACGATTTGATTTAATTGTTGATGATAAGTTACAAGTTTATCTCATGGAGGTTAACATGTCTCCTAATCTTTCATCGGCACATTTCAAACCTAATGCATTGTTATACCAACAAGTTTTATACAATGTTTTAAATTTAGTTGGTGTTGGATCACCTCTTCGTATTGATAAAAGGTAATTTCTTTCTTAACGTTTATATGAAAATTTACATACATATACATAGGCATGAACGTATGTTGAGATGTTTATTTCTATCTTTTTAGGTTTTTTGATTATGAAAAAATTACTTCGGATAAAAGTATTGCGGTAAATCTGAACGATTGTGCTAAATATGCCTGTCATAAGTCCTGTAATAAATCTGAATGTGATCTATGTTTATCCTGCTTGAAAGCTTCGGAAGTTAGTATATTAAAAACTGCACATTATGAACATTTACATAAAATGGAAATGAAGAGAATATTTCCAAAAGCAATGGTAAGTTAAAGATGAATATGAATCGGTTCAAATGCAGAATGCCATGATTGGCCGCTACGCATTAGTATACATACATATGTACATATGTACATATGTATGTATGTATGCATGCACATAAATGTGTATGTAAATTATGGGCACGATTCCGATTACTTTGGCGGTCGGGTAAAAAAGAGAATTTCGTTATAAATGGGCTATGCACGGATAGGGGAGCTTCTCCAAAGGAGGAATATGAAAATAATATTGCGGCACGATTCCGATTACTTTGGCGGAGGGTAAAAAAACCGCATTTCCGCATAAATGGGGTATGTGCGGATAGGGGAGCTCCTCCAGAGGAGGAATATCCAAAAAAAATTATAAAAATAACTGATATTTTTTTAAAATATTCGCGTTACAGAGTTCAAAAATTTACACTAAGAACATATGGTATTTCTCTATGTTTCACTAATTTTTTTCACGTTTTTTACTCTATATTTAAATATAAACTCCAAGCATTGAAATAAGCCCACATTTCACATTTATTTTGTAATTTTTCAGCTAAATTTAGTAATTTAAAAATCACTAATCAAATTTATGGCTGAAAAGTTTAAGGCCTAACTATAATGTGAATAAGCTAGCTTAAGCCAGCGTAAGCAACTGTCCGGATACACACAAATTGTATGTTGCAACTATAATGTGCTTAACATCAAGTTTCGTTAAGTTTTGTCAAACGTCATTTGCTTAAGCAAAATGCGAAACTGATCGCATGTTCCGTACGGAATCAGCTGTTTTCTCTTTTTGTCAACAGATACATCGTTTTGAATTTGAAGATGGAGAACGACGAATGTTTTATACAAAATTTAATGGAAAATATTGAAAAAGGAAATGTTTTTACGACAAACAATATGCCTTTTCTTTCAATCGGGTGTATATAAAAAAATCTATATGATCAGTCCTCTTCATTTCTAGGAATCGTATAAAAAAACTATCCTACTTTCTCTTCCTGTTTATTTCCCTCACTGAACATGACCGAACTCTATTTTTTAATTTCACTAATTTCTGTCAATATGCGTATTCCTTCTAAAACAGAAGTAAGCATTTTAATTGTTTTTAAATATTTTAATATTCTGTTCATTTTTGCAAAATGCAAACTAAACAAAACCAAAACACAAGTTGTTTTTGACACTTTCTTCTTATGCATTTAAGCACATTATAGTCATTCAAAAGTCTACTCTCCATTCGTTATGCATTTGACAGGCTTTTCGTTCATTTTTTGACAGTAACATACGGCAGCTTATGCATATTATAGTTAGGCCTTTAGTGTTTATAATTACGAGGAAAACCAGTTTTGCCACACCTTAAAAACCAAAAGTGAAGGATTTTTCAGCGTTTCACAGCGTTTTCTTTGTCTGTACTTTCGAGTGATTCTTTTTTCTTTATTAACTATAAAAAAACTATAAAGAAGATTTTTCAGTCTAAAATTGAATATGTGAACACTTTTCCATAATGTATATACTTATTTGCAATCTATCAATTGACAATCAGCAAATTTCTTAAATACATTAATAGTGACAATTGATTGTTCTCCATTGAGACCAATCAATATATTCTTAAATTATTTCATTTTGTGATGCCACTCTAGAATTTTCGGAAAATTGATTTTTTTTCAAATTATACATTAGGGGTATTCTCTTGCTCTTGCAAGATTGCAGATTGCAAAAATACTACACCGAAATATACAAGGGCACGAGAGCACCCATTGCAGAATCTAGTGATATATGAGCGACTGATTTAGTCAATTTATTGTAAATGACTATTGTGCATGGCTATTGTGAATTGGCGCACCTTCTGCATACACATTTAACAAAAAAAACTGTAACAAAACTTTATAATTTAAATAGAAATTATAAAATCTAATTAAAATTTACCTTTCTCAACAATTTAACGACGTAATATGTCTTTGTGTAAAATGGCAACTACAACAGGGTTGCAATTTTATTTTTGCGTGACATTGCACGCAAATATACATGGGTTTTGGTCTGACATATGTATTTCACAGCCCTTGCAAATATTTTTCTGCATGTGTTTGTTGTTGTGCCGTTGTAAATTTGCAATGCTTGCACCGTGCACCGGGTTTTGCAAGAGCAAGAGAATACCCCTATTATCGTCGCATAAATGTTATCCCGAAAGATTATGACGGAAAAAATTCTAAATGACCCATTTTCGTTATCTAGTCGAAAGCCGTTCGTTCGGCAGGGAGCCCACTCAAAACTTTAAACGCGTTTATCTCAAAACTGTTTTTTTTCAAGTTGGCCGGAAACATCAACTCAAACAATTATCAACCGATTCACTTGAAATTTTGACAACATCTACAGAAATACATTATCTACAGAAGTACGTAGGATTTTTTTTTTTTATCTTGCATAGTTTGTTTTTTATTAACAAATTTCGAACAATCGTTTAGGCCAAAATGTTACTTGTCCCTTTAAAGGCCCGCCATTTTGTCAAAAATGCATATATCGAAAAAATCCTACGTACTTCTGTAGCTAGTGCTATTTTCAAAAATAGTTATAAGCATTTAATTATATGTATAATAAATCTCTTTTGTTAAAAACCAAATTTATTTAATAGTTTTCCCGAAAAAAAATCTCAAAAACGGCATATTTTGTGACCCTCTAGAGTGGCCTAACCCCTTAAACTTCTTAAAACTACTTAAAATCTATCTGGAAGATCTAAAATGTGAATAATATGTGATTTATATTTAATAAACACAGATAAGTCAAATCGTGTGATAATATTTATGATTGTAATATAACATTTTTAAATACATATTACAATTTTATACTATCCTTCCCTTTAAACTTAAAAAAAATAACCCTCGCCGAGCGAATACTCGGGGTGACTGAAGTACTTTCGCGTAGTACTCCTTTCTGCGTTAAAAATAAAAAAAAAATATATTGACTTTTTATTATAAAGTGGTTATATTTTTTGGTTATCATGGACTCATATTGAAACAAAATTTGAGTTTTCGTTATAAAATGAATAAATTTTGGTTATTACATCTGTCAGCGATTTCCATTTAAGGGAAATGTTTAGTATCGCGCCGGTTTAGTATCGTTTATGGAGAAAAATAGGGGGGGGCTACCCCCCCTCACGCCCCCTCATTGGAAAGGGGAAGGATCGAACTTTTTAATAAACCCCCCCTCGACCCCCTAGAGCCCCTATAGACCTGTAGGGAGCCCTTTGAAAATGACCAAAAATCAGTGTTTTTGCTCATTTTTCCATACAAACTGAAAGCAATGCAACCCAGCCAACATTTTTGTATGGACAAGAAATCAAAATAAAGAATGATACAAAGGGATCCGGGGTGACCGAAGTACTTTCGTGTAGTACTCCTTTCTGCGTTGGCGGCCTTCGGCCGCGCTTCAAAAAAAATAACCCTGGTCGGTCCAACACCGGGGTGTATCAAATTTTTTTCGCATAGAACTCCTTTTTGCGTGGGCGGCCTTCGGCCGCGCTTCAAAAAAAATAACCCTGGTCGAGCGAATACCCGGGGTGACCGATGTACTTTCGTGTAGTACTCCTTTCTGCGTTGGCGGCCTTCGGCCGCGCTTCAAAAAAAATAACCCTGGTCGGTCCAACACCGGGGTGTATCAAATTTTTTTCGCTTAGAACTCCTTTTTGCGTGGGCGGCCTTCGGCCGCGCTTTAAAAAAATAACCCTGGCCGGTCCAACACCGGCTACGCCATCCACAGTATTTTAGCACTGAACACCTTTTCGCGTTCACTTCCCACATTTGTTGCTAACTGGGTTTAATTTATTCCCTTTTGTTCGTGCTTTCTCGGCAATTTGACAGTTCAAATTAGGCAGTCATTTTGGTTTTTCGCATTATTGAACTCAATGCAGAAAAAGGTGTATTTTATTTAAAGATTTACAAAGAAATTAACAATCAAAAGTAATAAAAAACATTACTAGTGGTTTTTATAATTCATAAGTAATATATGTGCGTGAAAATGTATCCATAATTGGTTTGGTACAATGCACAACAGAGGAAAATACACTAGCATATATTGAGAAATTTGCAAAAAATAGCATTTTTTAAAGTGAATTTGTGGAAAAATTTGTGAACCGATTTTTATAAAATATGTTTTAAAATAAAGTTCGATAATTTAAGCATACATGTGTGTTTAAAATTTTCAATTTGGTTCTCTCGTTTAGCTACAGTGAGCCAAAATTAACCGGCGCGATACTAAACCCAACCCCCATTTAGTTTTGATGATACATTGTTTTGTATTTTAGGTGACGATATATATATTATTATATTTAAAATATGAATTTTAGATATAATGTTATATTTTTTGGTTACCGTGCACTCATATTGAAACAAAATTTGAGTTTTCGTACTGTACTGTATACTTTACACTTTATTACGTAATATTATTATATAATATTACTAATACATGTATGTATATAATATTACTTATTAGCTTAATAAATTTAAGGGTTGGGTTTAGTTTAGTATCTCATTTTCACTGCTTATTCCTCTTAAATGCGTTCACGGATTTTTTTAAATTTGTATAGCACGGATAGCCAATGAATTAAACTTTTGTTTAAATGTAAATTTATTGTTAAATGTTAATTTGTTTTTTAGATATAAGTACGCAAAAACGCACATTTTCACATTTGCTCAAACAATAGCTCTCTTCTTTTGAAGTTTTTGTTGCACTGCTTGCAAAAAATTTAACCAATTTAACACACACACATTCTTTGAAATATATTTATATGAATTAATGATAAATTATGGATTTTAAGTTGCAATTTTATGTACAATTTAATAAATAAAACAGCTTTCAATTACGTGTTATATTGTTCCTTGAAATGTAAGCAAAATTACTGAATATGAACTGTCAAACGACGAAGAAAATAAGCACAAAAGGAAGATAGTAATAACCCAACGAATCAAAATGGTAGGTCTTATATACTGCGGCGATTGTTTCAATGTAATATATTATGCTGAAAATATATGTACTTCAACTACTTGTATGCATTATTACCGATGCATATACAATTTTTAATTTTCAGTGTTTTTATTATTTAAATAAAGTGGATTTCCACTTTAATTCATTGAAATAATAAAAATAATAAACATAGAGTCACTCTATGGGTAAAAATACACAAATTTTATAATAATTAGAGAAAATTGTATGGGAAAACTACGATTTTACGCCATTTTCAGGAGGCTGCCCTAGAGCCCCCCGGGGTCCTAGGGGGGGAAGGGTGGTATTATTCAAAAGTTCCATTCATTACCTTTCAAATGAGGGGGGGCAAGCCCCCCGCCCCCTCCCCCTTTGCGCAAAACGTCTTCAAAATGAGATACTAAACTAAACATTCCCCAAATTTAAAAAAGAAAATATCCATATGAATGGATAGAGGAATTTTTGCGAAAAAGAGGAATTTCAGTGAATTGACTTATCATCACTGGCAGCGCTGAAAAAACTGTAATTTATAAAATAAAGATTTTTTAGTTAAAAACCCTGCTAAAAGTGTAAAATGTTGATTTATTTAAAAGTTTATAGTGTAATTTAATTTGAAGTGAATTTAATTTGAAGTGAAGCGTGTGAATAAAGTTTGCTTAATGTGGCGAAATAGCTTCTTGAAATGTTCATATTTTGCGAATTTTTGAACCTTATTGATATCTCGTAAACTAAGCGTTTGCGGTACCTTTAACGCTATATATTTTTTAATCAGGGGGACTTCCTCTTTCCAAGGGTACCATAAAATCACGGCGCCAAATAAATCGGAATTGTGCCAATGTTGCTAACACGTACATATATATTTTTTAAATATTAATCGGGAATCAAGCAGCTCACGACTTCCGGTCTTTGACCAAGTATCCTCTGGGTAGCCTAAGAACATCCGTTTGAAGGCGAGCTAAAGTGAGAAGGCGAAATATCCCCTACTTAGGGTTGTGCGCTGGGTTTGGGACCCGCCACGTAAAAAAAACACCCCCAATGAAAAAGAAAACACAGCCTCGGATGAGAGACCCCCCTTTTGATGACGACCATGGCAAACGAAATAAGGACTATGATTTGAGGGCATGCACCTGGAATGTCCGGTCCCTTAATTGGGAAGGTGCCGCTGCCCAGCTGGTAGATGTCCTCGTAAAGATAAAGGCTGACATCACCGCCGTCCAAGAAATGCGATGGACGGGACAAGGACAGAGACGAGTAGGTCCTTGTGACATTTACTACAGTGGCCATATAAAGGAGCGCAAGTTTGGTGTTGGATTCGTGGTGGGAGAGAGACTCCGTCGCCGAGTACTATCATTCACTCCGGAGAATGAACGTCTAGCCACAATCCGCATCAAAGCGAGGTTCTTCAACATATCGCTGATTTGCGCCCACGCCCCGACGGAAGAGAAGGACGATGTGACCAAAGATGCTTTTTATGAGTGCTTGGAGCGCACTTATGAGAGATGCCCCCGCCACGATGTCAAAATCGTGCTTGGCGACTTCAACGCCAGGGTGGGAAAAGAAGGTATCTTTGGCACTACGGTCGGTAAATTCAGCCTCCACGAGGAAACGTCCCCAAATGGGTTGAGGCTGATCGACTTCGCCGGGGCCCGAAATATGGTTATCTGTAGTACTAGATTCCAGCATAAGAAGATACATCAAGCTACCTGGCTGTCTCCGGATCGAAAAACCACCAACCAGATCGATCATGTTGTGATAGACGGAAGACACGTCTCCAGTGTTTTAGATGTGCGTGCGCTCCGAGGTCCTAACATCGACTCGGACCACTATCTTGTTGCAGCCAAGATTCGCACCCGCCTCTGTGCAGCAAAAAACGCACGCCAACAAACACAAGGAAGGTTCGACGTCGAGAAGCTGCAATCACAACAGACAGCCGAACGATTTTCTACTCGGCTTGCACTCCTGCTCTCTGAGAGCACTCGTCAACAACTCGGTATAAGGGAACTGTGGGACGGCATTTCAAACTCCTTACGTACAGCTGCAACCGAAACCATTGGTTTTCGGAAAGTGCAAAAGAACAGCTGGTACGATGAGGAGTGCCGTGTCGCAGCGGAGAGAAAACAGGCTGCCTACCTCGCAACGTTACGATCGACCACAACACGTGCGGGATGGGATAGATACCGAGAGTTGAAGAGGGAAGCGAGACGCATTTGCAGACAGAAGAAGAAAGAGGCCGAAATGCGTGAGTATGAATCGCTTGATAAGCTGGCCGACAGGGGTAATGCTCGAAAATTCTACGAAAAAATGCGGCGACTTACAGAAGGTTTCAAGACCGGAGCATACTCCTGTAGAACCCCCAAAGGTGATCTAGCCACCGATGCCCAGAGCATACTTAGATTATGGAGGGAACACTTCTCCAGCCTGCTGAATGGCAGTGAACACATAGCACCAGGAGAAGGCGAACCCGATTCCCCAATCGATGACGATGGAGCAGACGTTCCATTGCCCGACCATGACGAAGTTCGAATAGCAGTTGCCCGCCTGAAGAACAACAAAGCGGCAGGGGCCGACGGATTGCCGGCCGAGCTATTCAAACACGGCGGCGAAGAACTGATAAGGAGCATGCATCAGCTTCTTTGCAAAATATGGTCGGATGAGAGCATGCCCAACGATTGGAATTTAAGTGTGCAATGCCCAATCCATAAAAAAGGAGACCCCACAATCTGCGCCAACTACCGTGGGATTAGCCTCCTCAACATCGCGTACAAGGTTCTATCGAGCGTATTGTGTGAAAGATTAAAGCCCACCGTCAACAAACTGATTGGACCTTATCAGTGTGGCTTCAGACCTGGAAAATCAACAACCGACCAGATATTCACCATGCGCCAAATCTTGGAAAAGACCCGTGAAAGGAGAATCGACACTCACCACCTATTCGTCGATTTCAAAGCTGCTTTCGACAGTACGAAAAGGAGCTGCCTTTATGCCGCAATGTCTGAATTTGGTATCCCCGCAAAACTAATACGGCTGTGTAAACTGACGTTGAGCAACACTAAAAGCTCCGTCAGGATCGGGAAGGACCTCTCCGAGCCGTTCGATACCAAACGAGGTTTCAGACAAGGCGACTCCCTATCGTGCGACTTTTTCAATCTGCTGCTGGAGAAAATTATTAGAGCTGCAGAACTGAACCGAGCAGGTACAATCTTTTATAAGAGTGTACAGCTGCTGGCGTATGCCGATGATATTGATATCATCGGTCTCAACACCCGCGCCGTTAGTTCTGCTTTCTCCAGACTGAACAAGGAAGCAACGCAAATGGGTCTGGCAGTGAACGAGGGCAAGACGAAATATCTCCTGTCATCAAACAAACAGTCGTCGCACTCGCGACTTGGCACTCACGTCACTGTTGACAGTCATAACTTTGAAGTTGTAGATAATTTCGTCTATTTAGGAACCAGCATTAACACCACCAACAATGTCAGCCTAGAAATCCAACGCAGGATTACTCTTGCCAACAGGTGCTACTTCGGACTGAGTAGGCAATTGAAAAGTAAAGTCCTCTCTCGACGAACAAAAACCAAACTCTATAAGTCGCTCATAATTCCCGTCCTGCTATATGGTGCAGAGGCTTGGACGATGACAACAACCGATGAGTCGACGTTGCGAGTTTTCGAGAGAAAAGTTCTGCGGAAGATTTATGGTCCTTTGCGCGTTGGCCACGGCGAATACCGCATCCGATGGAACGATGAGCTGTACGAGATATACGACGACATCGACATAGTTCAGCGAATTAAAAGACAGCGGCTACGCTGGCTAGGTCATGTTGTCCGGATGGATGAAAACACTCCAGCTCTGAAAGTATTCGACGCAGTACCCGCCGCGGGAAGCAGAGGAAGAGGAAGACCTCCACTCCGGTGGAAGGACCAAGTGGAGAAGGACCTGGCCTCGCTTGGAATATCCAATTGGCGCCACGTAGCGAAGAGAAGAAACGATTGGCGCGCTGTTGTTGACTCGGCTATAATCGCGTAAGCGGTGTCTACGCCAGTAAAGAAGAAGATTTAAAAAATATATAAAATTCAAAAATTTGTATTAAAAACATAGTATTTCACAATGTTTCACTAAATGTTTTCAAATTTTGTATATTTAAATATACACGCTAAACTCATTGAAATAAGTTCACATTTCACTTTTATTTTGTTATATTTTAGTTAAATTTATTAACTTGAAAATCACTTAGCACGCTCATCTTTGAAAAGAAAAAAACGAGCGTTGCCACATCTGAAACACGAAATATGTAGGATTTTCAAAGATTTTTCTTTGTTTGTATTTTCGCTTGATTCTATTTCCTTTTTTAACTATAAAAAATTCTTTTCAACATTTTTAACGACGAGTGTAAAAAGTAATTTTTAAAATATACATTTCTTGCTTATAAAACCTGTAAATTGTGAAATTGTTGAAATGTTTACGGTTTAAATAAATGATTTTGAAGTGAAAAATGTGTATAAAGTGTGTTAAATGTAGTGAAATAGCTTGTTGAAATGTTAAAATTTTGGGAATTTTTGAACTTTAAAGTCGAATATCTCGTAAACTAACCGTTTGAGGTACCTATAACCTATTTTTTAATCAGGGGGATTTCCTCTTTCCAACGGTACTTCAAATCGCGTCGCAATGAAATCGGAATTGTGTCAAATTATATTGTGTCCTTTCACGTCCAATAAGAAAGCAATGTTGTAACGGTGAGGTCGGAGCAAATTATGTTTTGTCCTTTCACAGTCATTCAGAAGGCTAATTTGTAACGGCGAGGGCGGAGAAAGTACATTTATTATTGTTAAAATACCAACTGAACTGAGAAATATTATTGAACTGTTATTTAACCAAAAAGTTGGGCGCATAGATGTATGCTGCTTATCCGGCAATTCGAATCAACATACGCCAACACAATCGCTTGCGACATAGGTAAGAGCCTCGTACAGCTGCTGGCCGCAATGACGGCAACGTACTTATGCGTCAGCAGAATGTTGCAATGTAAACAAAGTGCATTGCATCATTCTTCCATTCATAAACAAAAAGTGTATTCTTATGACATAAACGAAAAGTGCAATTCTAATGTGTTAACTACTCCCCCAAGCTCCTGACGGTTCTCGTTTAGTTAGTTGTTAATGACCGTATATCCTTTGATGTTTGTTTTCTCTATATAATTTGTCAAACGATGATAAAGTTTTTAAATAGATTTAAGATTTTAAAACTTATTGTTAAGCTTAAAAAAAAAGCTGATTCAATAAATAATAATAAACAGATCATGTTGCCTGCTACAAACCAAACCTTGTTTGAACCGACGGCTTCCAGCTCAAATTTTGAATGACGCGTAGATTGTAGTTGTTCATCCTCTGAAGTAGTGGCATGCTTAGCACTGGATCGTGGCTGATGATGTCGCCACTTCCCCTGGTGATCTATTTAACACTCGCGTAGATTTAGATATCTTGTACCGTTGATTGTGGCTGAAGAGAGAAAGGAGAGATGTGTCCCGTTTGTAGTAATTTCCGGAACATCAACTGTGCTATCTTTCGCAGTGCTCTCGTTGATAATAATAATGCCGCTTGGCTTAGATGACTTGGCTAAGTGCGGCAAAGGGTTGTGTCTCCGGCGTGCAATGCTCGTACACAGTTGTGTTGCGCTGCCAATTTGCAGACGGCGGTATAGGTTGCCGTTACGCATTCATTTACTAGCTAGTGTAATTGTGAGTATAGGTTCGATTTTTGATTTATTATATTATATTTCTCCCTAATAGTGTTTCATACAAATGCAGTGCGTCAATAAATTCATTTTTTTTAGCTTTAATTATTTTGTTCGCCGTGTCCGTAAGTTTATTATTTTCTGTCTGTGTTTATATTGTTACAAAAGTAGTATTAAGTTTGGTATTTGTTTTGCTGTATGCATCCCTTATTATAAACATTGGGCGCCGCGTTTGTCTACTTAAACAATAGCTGCATTTGGCGCCGTAGAGCATTATGTTCTTATAATTGCCAGACGCAATATTCTAGAAGGACACTTCGGCTTCAGCAAAGAGTGCGTGGCTATATAAGCCGTGGCAGCGCCAACGTAATAATCCAGTGCTAAGAGTAAACTGTTATAGTGAAGGCAAATTGCGAAATAAAGAGTTATTGAATTGAATTAAACAGTTTTTGGTTTTATTTGTCAATCCAGAGATACGAACCTAGCAAAGTAAACTAGCAAGCAGTAAACTCAGCGTTTGAAAAACTACGCTACTCCCGTAGCATTTTATTTTACTCTTGCTACCGCTCTCACTTTGTCGGGAGCCACAGCATAGCCTTAGCATAATAATATAAAAGAAGTGCTCTACTCTGCTCCGAGTTTTGTTAGGTAAAAAACTATAGTTGGAGCGGGAGCAAAAAATTAAATTCTGCGCTATGCTCTGGCGTAGCGGTAGCAAAAAATTGGGAGCGGTAGGACAGCAGAGCTAATGAAAATTTTCATGTGCTACAACTCCCGCATGTGTTTGTTGTTTTTTTTTCTTTTCTTTACTATTTTCTGTCGTAATATTTGAATTAATTGAATAATTCAAACAAAAAAATGTTATGCAAATCATTTTGGCACTTGTTGCGTCAAGTGTCTTTATAAATCTAAAATCAAATATTTTAAGAAATATATTAATAAAGTCAATTAGATAATAATTGAATAAATTATATATATTTTTTTATTATGTAAAATATTTACCATTTTTATATTACCAAAAACATCATCTATTCCAAATGTATTACAATACTCAATTACTATGAATTTTCGAAATTAATTTTAACTACATTCCTTTCGCCTTTTTTATATACATTAGGGTGTTTTTTTTTTAACTATTAATTTTTTTCAGTCCCGTCACAAAATTTCCTTGGAAATACCATACAAAAACTTCCTTGAAATGTTTAGCCCTAAATATTAACATTAAAAACTGGACCAAGGCATGTAAAATTGTCCATGGAAAATACACGACAATCCTGATTTTTTATCTTTAAATTCCTACAGATCAGAGGTATTTTAAGGCATCGCTTGACTTTAGACGCATGTTTCTCAGAATTGTTCACACTTCTTCTTCACATTTCGAGCGAATGCGAATTTCTTGCAAAAAACAAGTTTAGAGCCCCGTAATACCTCGCCGATGTGAGTTTCGACTTTGATGCTCTGGCCACTTTTGTAGAGTGAACAATTCTGAGAAACATGCGTCTAAAGTCAAGCGATGCCTTAAAATACCTCTGATCTGTAGGAATTTAAAGATAAAAAATCAGGATTGTCGTGTATTTTCTATGGACAATTTTACATGCCTTGGTCCAGTTTTTAATGTTAATATTTAGGGCTAAACATTTCAAGGAAGTTTTTGTATGGTATTTCCAAGGAAATTTTGTGACGGGACTGAAAAAAATTAATAGTTAAAAAAAACACCCTAATGTATATAAAAAAAGCGAAAGGAATGTAGTTAAAATTAATTTCGAAAATTCATAGTAATTGAGTATTGTAATACATTTGGAATAGATGATGTTTTTGGTAATATAAAAATGGTAAATATTTTACATAATAAAAAAATATATATAATTTATTCAATTATTATCTAATTGACTTTATTAATATATTTCTTAAAATATTTGATTTTAGATTTATAAAGACACTTGACGCAACAAGTGCCAAAATGATTTGCATAACATTTTTTTGTTTGAATTATTCAATTAATTCAAATATTACGACAGAAAATAGTTGTAGCACATGAAAATTTTCATTAGCTCTGCTGTGCTACCGCAGCCAGAGCATAGCGCGGAATTTAATTTTTTGCTACCGCTCCAGCTATAGTTTTTTACCTAACAAAACTCGGAGCAGAGTAGAGCACTTCTTTTACATTGTTATGCTAAGACTATGCTGTGGCTCCCGGAAAAGTGAGAGCGGTAGCGATAGCACAGCAATAATTCTAGAAATTTTGCTGCTACGGAGTAGTAAATGAGAACCCTGAGTAAAATCGCAACAATATATTAGAAACTACGAGGTTTGACAATTAAGTAATGAGACTGTTTTTATTGCGCGCTTGTGGTAAACCCGTGACCTTGAAATTCCCTTTCTCTTTTCCTGGCATCCCTCCCCTCTCCATTGATATATGTACCATCGATCTAGCTTGTTTAGTTCGCCTGCTGCGTCAAGTTGAGTAGACGTTAGGGTGGGTCGATTCCGGACTTTTTTCGATTCGGGATGTCTAATAGTGCGGAAAAGTTGCCTTAGTACTTCCTGATTCCAATGCAACTTTTTGTTTTGAGATCGGATTGCATCTTCAACCCCAACTCCGGCCTTGAAATTTCGGAAGTTCGCCTAAAATCGTGAAATGGTCTACCTAGCGCCTGAAATACGCATCTCATGGCAAAATGTATAAAACAAAAGTTATTTGTCACGTCATTTGCTACCGAAATGGTATATGTGATCATGGCCGTAGGACGAACCGTTCCCGAGATACGAACGAAAATGCGGCACGCCACAGCGCAAGGTGAAAATCGGCTTGCGGCCACACTTCTTGACGTTGATTTCGCCGAGCGCTATCACTCACATTCATTCACCTAAGCCAAAGGACACGTTCGGATAGGTCTCCACACAAATATTTTTTCATCGAATTCCTTCACTCTTGTCGGTGATTTCGCCGAGTTCTATCACTTACATTCATTTCCCTGCTCCATACGACACGTTCGACTAGTCTCCACATAAATATTTTTTCATCGAGTTCCTTCACTCTTGTCGTTGATTTCGCCGAGTTCTATCACTTACATTCTCACACAAAACTCAAAATGTCTGTATCTAAATTTAAATTTAGACAGAAATGTCCTGTGTTTGGCATATATCCGTACAATCTCTCTGAGTCCCAGTTACCTACTTACCAGGATGTTCTTTTGTGTTATCAGTTTGAAAGATTTCGTATAGGGCGACTCCAAAGCGACAACTATGAACCTAGGAGTAAAGAGATTACAGAAATAGTTGCAAAAAAGGTTGAAAATACTTTCGAAAAGTCATCTATTCCGATAGTTTCACACACCAGAGTTGTACAAATGCCCACCACATACCACAAGAAATTTCTGACTCTTAAACAAATGTTTTTAAGGAACCCAATAGGTTTGAGCTCTAAAAGAGACGAATTTGTCTCTTCTGCCGGAAAATTATTTGACATCGCTGCTTGTAAATGCATTTATTTTTCTTCTTGCACTTGTCCAAAGGAAAGGAAAGTTCCTATCAATGAACAACCATTTCTCTTGGACCAGAGAACCAGAAGAATTGGTCGCATTGGAAGTGTTGTTACCGGAAACAAAGAAGATTACAAAGAAAAATGAACGTAAAGAAAAGCTTTCAAAACATCATTCAACATCAACACTTACCAGAAAAGTATCAGCTAGAACACGTGACCATTCAGATCAGCCAGACTCTCATACAGACGACAACAATGTAGGTGCGTCGCACATGGATTTTTCCAAAAACGATGCTGATGATGAATTTTCTCTTCCATCCTCTGAAACCAAATAAAACACACTAGTATTAGAACATACTGCTTTAGCTGCCCAAAGATTTGGAGTAAGTGATAGAGCAGCGGCCTTGATTGTTTCATCTGCTTTTCTGGATGCCAAAAAAGCAGGTTTGGTAACAGAGGATCAGGCTATCTTTGTCACTGACAAATGCAAGATTAGTCGAGCAAAAAAAGTGTTGGAGTTAAGCTCCAAAACACCGAAAGTATTGACTCTGTATATGGGCTGTATTTTGACGGCCGCAAAGACAATACACTTACACAAGTCAGCGAAGGTGAAAAGTACTACCGCGACACTGTTAAAGAGGAACATATTTCTCTTATAGCGGAACCTGGTTGTCATTACTTTGGCCACGTCACCTCTCCTTCCGGGTCAGCTGAGGATGAGACGCAAGCTATATGGCAACATTTACAAGACAATTCAGTTGATGTGGAACATCTAGAAGTTGTCAGTGCTGATGGCACCAACACGAACACAGGTTGGAAAGGTGGAATCATTCGGAAACTAGAAGAAAGAATAGGTAGGCCATTACAGTGGGTTGTTTGTCTTCTACATTTCAACGAACTTCCATTTCGTGCTCTTTTCGAACACATAGATGGTGTCTCCAAGAGTTCAAATACATTCTCTGGCGACATAGGTAAACTGCTCCCTGATTGTGAGAAGTTGCCTGTTGTCAAATTTGAAAGTTCTGCATCCTGCCAATTACCTTCTGAGGTTATTAATCCGACCCAACTTAGCACAGACCAAGCTTATCTCTATAAAATATCAGAAGCTGTTATTTCCGGTCAATGTTCCTCAGATTTAGCGTCGATGCATCCAGCTAACATGTGCAAATCTCGCTGGCTCACCTGTGCAAATAGAATTCTGAGATTATACATTTCTACTGACAAACCACCAAAGGAAATAAAGATTTTGGTCAAGTACATACTTACAGTTTACTCACCTTTGTGGTTCTCAATAAGATTCAACAGTTCAATCAAAAATGGCTCGCGCCATCTCTATGCTGCAATTCAAAGATCGAGATACTTACCTGCTAAACTGCGCAAGGTTGTCGATTCATCCATTCAACAGAATGCTTTCTTTGCTCTTCCAGAAAACACTCTCCTTAGTATAATGACTGACGAACGGATAGAAGTCAGAAAGTTGGCCCTTGACCGTCTTCTGGCAGCCAGAGAAGCAGAGTCTGACACTGTAAATGGAAGGGTTAGATATAATAAAGTGCCAAAGCTGAATTTCAAAGCTAATAATTATTACGATATGATTAACTGGAAGACTATTACCTTGACTGTTCCACCAGTTCTTTGTTCAGTTTCTAACGAAGAACTCATAAAAGGGAGACACTGCAGAGGTATGGAAATTTAGTGAATTCCCCTCTCACACCGTGGTAGTCGAGAGAACCGTCAAACTGGTGACAGATGCATCTTATAAAGTTATTGGCCCCCAATCTCGTGACCGTTTTATACGCTCTACACTGAAATCTAGGCAACAAGTGCCAAAGTTTAGTACAAAATCTGATTTTATCAATAAATTTGACACAGATTCAGACTAAAACAAGCCTGACATATGGTCGGTTGGTTGGGTTGAGCTTGGGAGGACCCCGAAGAGCAGCCACCTTCACGCGGTGGGTTCTGGGTGACCAATACAGGTTAGCTGAGAGCTGCAACAATTTTCATCTGGCGCTGTGGCGCGCCGCCTTTTCGCTCGTATCTCGGGAACGGTTCGTCCTACGGCCATAATCACATATACCATTTCGGTAGCAAATGACGTGACAAATAACTTTTGTTTGATACATTTTGCCATGAGATGCGTATTTCAGGCGCTAGGTACACAATTTCACGATTTTAGGCGAATTTCCGAAATTTCAGGCCGGAGTTGGGGTTGAAGATGAAATCCGATCTCAAAACAAAAAGTTGCATTGGAATCAGGAAGTACTAAGGCAACTTTTCCGCACCATTAGAAATCCCGAATCGAAAAAATTCCGGAATCGACCCATCCTAGTAGACGTGTGTTTGTAGTGCTCGTCACGAAAATGGAAAAACGAAATCAAGAGCAGCGCGTCGCGATACAATTTTGCGCCAGATTGGGATCGCGGACACCCCTAATACTAATAGGATTGCAAGTCCAATCCTGTAAAAATAAAAGGAACGAAGAATGAACATTTTTGTGCGCTTAAACTATTAAATATATTCTACATATTTCTTCTGTGCAAAGGGGAGTTAGCTTATTTCTTAATCTTATTCTTTACAAAAACTGTTTCGCCTACCTCAAATACCCTGTTTTGACTATTCGGGTTGGATCTTTCAATGTTATCGTGCTGGGCTTTCGCAATTTTATTTTGATGGCTTGCCTAAGCTCGCTGGACGCTGCATGTATTATGTCGATGGGTGTTTGGTTTGTGACCGAATAGTATGAATTCAACTGTATCGTCAGAAATTTTTTATAGGCGAAACGCTATGGTTATGTCTGCGAGTGTGCTGTGAAAGCGTTCCAATTGGCCGTTTGAGCAACTGTGTAGTGGTGGTGCGTTCATAATGTCGACGTCGTACCCTTTTTCAACAGGGCCCTGACAGTTTTGTAGCTGAATTAAAAGTAGCTTCGTTAAACGCAGTAAATTGTCTTGGCTTGTGGGAATAAATTCAAAAGCTGAATAATGGGCGGTCTTATATGCGTTATTGTGCGAGATGCCAGTGGTTGTACTTTGGCGAATTTTGAGGTACGCCAATGCAAGTAAGAAAGACTTTTTTGCCAGTTGAAAAGATATCAATCAAATCAAATATCAAATACTCAAATACTTTATCGTGTGCTACTCTCATTTTTGCATGTTGCACATGGGCAGTGTCGTTTTTAGAAAAGATTATTACGTCAATTTATCGACATAACATACATATCTCAGGATATCATCGATGGCTCTTTGAAAATTGCTTCCCGCGTCTTTCAAGCCAAAAGGCATATTTCCCGCCGTTCACAGCGAATTACGTTTTCTCGCGATATTGTTCCGTTAGATAAATTTGGTGATACCCGGAGTCATAAAAAATTCTGCCTTTCCTAGGTTCGCTAGGGATATTGGATATAGGCCGGCTATAGTTCGTTCATTTAGTTTCCTACATAAAGTCGATTACCAATCGTTTATTTCGGTTTCCATTGCTGTCAAGGCCTTTTTTGTCAACAACCCATACAGGGCTTTGTTGGTCTAATGATACCATCTTTAAATAACTCTGATTTCGTTGTACCATGCTTTTGAATTCCTTTGTGATGGATGTCATCCACATCTGTGAAGTTTACCCTGTCACAGTAATGATGCTGTAATTGCTCGGATTTGTCATTGTATTGTTACAAAAAGTAGTATTAAGTTGTATTTGTATTACTATATGCATCCCTGATTATGAACAATAGCTGTAGGTATATGGAATAGCATTTGTCTTGTTGTAGACATCTGGCGCCACACTGTCTGCTCGTCTAGTTAAACAATTGCTGAGTCTGGCGCCGCGACTGTCTGCTTGCGTCTGGCGCCGTATAGCCGTATGTTCTGGTAATTTCCAGACGCGATATTCTAGAAGGACACGTCGGCATCAGCGAGAAGTGCGTGGCTATAGCCGTATGTTCTGGTAATTTCCAGACGCGATATTCTAGAAGGACACGTCGCCATCAGCGAGAAGTGCGTGGCTATATAAGCCGTGGCAGCGCCAACGTAATCAATCAGTGCTAAGAGTAAACTGCTATAGTGTAGACGAGTTGTGAAATAAAGAGTTGTTGAATTAAATTAAACAGTGTTGATTTTATTTGTCAATCCAGAGATACGAACCTAACAAAGTAAACTAGCAAGAGTAAATTCGTAACAATTGGTGTCAGAAGTGGGATTGTCAAATAATCCAAATTCAAGATGGTTAAATTCGGAGAATTGAGAATTCAGCAATTAAAAAAGGAACTGGAGGAGCGTAATTTGCCGATAAGCGGGCAAAAGGCGGATCTGCAGGCACGATTACGTGAAGCAATGGAAGCGGATGGAATTAATGTGGACGAGTTCGAATTTGTTGGGCCAGAAACTTCTACAAAGGTAGAAGAGAAAGTAGAAGAACAACGAACATCATCAAGTGTAGACATGAACACGTTGTTAGTGGCTATTAAGCAAATGGCAGAAAATGTAGTGCAAACAGAAAATCGTCTGGCACAGCAAATGGCAGAAAATGCAGTGCAAACAGAAAATCGTCTGGCACAGCAAATAGCCGAAAATGCAGAAAATGCAGTGCAGGCAGAAAATCGTCTGGCACAGCAAATAACGCAAATAGCTGAAAATACATCACAGTTAGAGTCTCGCCTTACACAACAAATAACTGAAAATAATACGCAGTTAGAAAAGCGTTTGGTACAACAGATTACAGAAAATAATACACAAGTGCAAGAGAAATTTTCAAAATTTGAAGACGAATTAAGCACAATAAAAAACGACGAAGAAAATTTAAAAGCAGAAGTTCTTCAATTAAGTAATCGTGTGCGAGAACTGCAACTGCATGGCCCTGCACCATCAACAAATAATCAAAGATTGAAGGCACCCACATTCGATGGAAGTATTCCATTTCAAATTTTCAAACTTCAGTTTGAAAAGACAGCAACGGCCAATAACTGGAATGCAGCGGACAAAGTGGCGTCCTTGTTTGTATCATTGAAAGGACCGGCAGCAGAAATCCTTCAGACTATTCCAGACTGTGAACGGGACAACTATGAGGCATTGATGAGTGCGATAGAAAGACGTTATGGTAGTGAGCACCGGAAACAAATATACCAGATCGAACTGCAAAATAGG
The DNA here is from genome assembly GCF_023373825.1 of Bactrocera dorsalis. Taxonomy (NCBI): domain Eukaryota; kingdom Metazoa; phylum Arthropoda; class Insecta; order Diptera; family Tephritidae; genus Bactrocera; species Bactrocera dorsalis. The sequence goes on along the minus strand of NC_064304.1, from coordinate 55,002,008 downwards.
GGTCAGAAGATGAACGAGTCGTTGCAAGAGTTCGCAACTGAAATAGAACGACTGGCTCATTTGGCAAATGCAGATGCACCTGTGGATTACATTGAGAGGGTAAAAATTCAATGTTTCATAAATGGAATTCGTGATGTGGACACCAAACGCGCCACATATGCAATGCCAAAAAGAACGTTTGCTGAAACGGTTTCGCACGCCCTCACACAGGAAACAGCTTCCCTACTAAGTAAACCAGCACCCAAAGTACAAAGGGTTGAAATGGAACAACCGGCGCTGATGGAGGAAATATTGAAGACTCTGAAGACAATTGCTGCACCGCGAGTAAATACAACAGGCAGATGTTTCAACTGTGGAAAAGCGGGTCACTTTGCCCGAAGTTGCAATATAAAAGTAAACCCATCAAAACGGAAACAACCAACAGATAACGAGGACGGGGCATCTACATCTCACAAGTCGTTAAACTAAAACGGAACAGTTCAAAGGGGCGTGAGCTGGTTCCCACAACTATTTGCCCCACCATCTCGATATCACAAATAGGTCGCCATGACAACAATCTTACTATCAACGGTATCGTAAATGGACGACTGTCAACGCTTACTTTGGATACTGGTGCCACACATTCAATTATCCGACCGGATGTGGTAAGAGGAACGGTTGAACCATTAGTCGGTTGCAAGCTTCGAACGGCCACCGGAGAGGAAGCAGCTGTCGCGGGAAAAGTGTTTTGCGAAGTGATGATTGGTACCCTGGAAGTTAATCACACCTTCATCGTAGCAGAAATCACGGATGAAATTATAATGGGAGTAGATTTCATGATTGATCACGGGGTTACTTTGGATTTAAACAAGCAAATGCTGTTTTGCCAGAACATGGAGATGCCTATAAACACCGGATATGTGACCAACGTTGAAAGTAAGAGGGTGATTGTTGATGATAATCAGAGTATTCCACCAAAATCTGAGGCGATTGTATGGGCTAAAGTGAATGGAGGAGGTGGGACTGAAGAGTTGTGGATTGTGGAACCAACAAAAATAGATACACCCATATTGGTAGGAAGAACGCTTGTGAAAACTAGAGAAGACGCCACCATTCCGGTCAGAGTAGTGAATGAATTCAACACGCCTATAAGGCTGAAGAAAGGAGCAGTAATTGGACAGTGCCAGAATATAAGTGCAATAGCACGATGCGAACGGTCAGAACAGAAGCCTACTATTGAGCCACAGCAGATAAGTCCTACATTCCTAAATAATTTACTGAACGAACTGCATGGAAATGAAAAATTAAAAGCAGAAAAACTATTAGAAAAATACGCATCCATATTTGCAAACGAAGGAAACACAGGAAGAACCGGCATTGTCAAACATCGCATAAATACTGGAGACGCTAAACCAATCCGACAAGCTCCGCGTAGGGTTCCACTAGCAAAACGTGAGGATGCTAACAAAATTATTGAAGACATGCACAAAAACGGTGTAATCGAACCTTCAATAAGTCCATGGAGCTCACCTATCGTCTTAGTTAAAAAGAAAGATGGTAGCACCCGTTTCTGCGTAGATTATAGGAAGTTGAATGATGTCACAAAGAAAGACAGTTATCCTCTACCAAGAATCGACGATACCCTAGACACCTTGTCTGGAGCGAAATGGTTTTCTACATTAGATCTACAAAGTGGATATTGGCAAGTCGAGATTGATGAACGTGACCGTGAAAAGACCGCTTTCAGTATGGGCGACGGGCTATGGGAATTCTCTGTGATGCCATTTGGGTTATGTAATGCGCCTGCAACGTTCGAGCGACTGATGGAACATGTGTTAAAAGGACTCAACTGGAAGACATGTTTGGTGTATCTTGATGACATTATTATCATGGGAAAAAGTTTTGATGATCATCTGAAAAATCTAGAGGAAGTCTTTCTGCGAATAGCATCAGCCGGATTACGCTTGAATCCCAAAAAGTGTTCATTATGGAAGAAGCAGGTCACATATCTCGGACATAAAGTGTCAACTGAGGGGATTCACACCGAGGAGGGAAAAATAAAAGCAGTTAAAGATTGGCCTCAACCCACCAACATACATGAACTCCGCAGCTTCCTCGGCTTATGCACGTATTACCGCCGTTTTGTACCTGGATTTGCGAACGTGGCTAGAAGTTTACATGATTTAACAAAGAAGAATCGCCCGTTTGTATGGCAGTTGGAACAAGAAAAAGCGTTTGAGCAGCTTAAAGAACTACTTTGTACGGCGCCGATGTTGGCTTATCCAATACCTGGAAAGAAATTCATCCTGGATACAGATGCGAGCGCTTATGGAATTGGAGGTGTCCTGTCTCAGCTCATCGACGGGCAAGAAAGAGTAATTGGGTATTACAGCAGAGTGCTCGGGAAACCAGAGAAAAACTACTGTGTGACGCGAAAAGAACTACTAGCTGTGGTGGAATGTGTAAAACATTTCCACAAGTATTTGTATGGACAACGATTCTTGCTGAGGACTGATCATGCAGCATTAAAATGGTTATTACAGTTTAAGAATCCGGAAGGCCAAATTGCACGATGGATCGAAAGATTACAGAATTACGACTTCGAAACGGAACATCGAAAGGGGATTCACCACAAAAATGCGGATGCATTATCACGTCGCCCTTGTCCACTGGAATGTAAACATTGCTCTAAATCAGAAGGAAAAGAAGGTATAATCGACGTGCGATTACTGAATATAGAACCTGAAGATGATTGGACTCCTCACCGCATCAGAATCAATCAGCTGGAGGACCCTGATCTTGCGAAGCTGGTAATGGCCAAAGAAAATGGGGTACGACCACCAAAGGAACAAATAAGTAGCGAGAGTCCAACTGCAAAAGCATATTGGGCCCAATGGAACAGCATAAACCTCGTTAATGGATACCTTCATCGTACCTGGGAAAGCGAAGATGGCAAACATTCTCGTCTGCTGATCATAGTACCGAAGTCCATGATCCCGAAAGTATTGAAAGAATATCACAATGGACCTAGTGGAGGGCACCTTGGAATTACAAAAACTATAGAGAAGATTAAACAACGGTTCTACTGGATCGGCTGTCGAGATTCCATAGCAGAATGGATAAGTAATTGCGTAGAGTGCATGGCAGCTAAAGGTCCTAAAGCCAAAAGTCGCGGTAGGCTACAACAGTACAACGTGGGATCACCATTTGAACGAGTCGCAATGGATGTTGCAGGTCCGTTTCCAACCAGTACGGCCGGAAACAAATATCTACTGGTTGTCATGGACTATTTCAGTAAATGGCCAGAAGTATATGCCTTACCAAACCAAGAAGCGAAGACAGTAGCCGAAGCGTTTGTAGAAAATTGGATAACAAGGTTCGGAGTGCCCGTCGAATTACACTCAGATCAAGGCAGGAATTTCGAATCTTCCATTTTCCAAGAAGTCTGTACATTATTAGGCATCCACAAGACACGGACAACAGCGTTACATCCACAATCAGATGGAATGGTGGAGAGATTCAACCGAACGCTCGAAGAACATCTGCGGAAAATCGTTGATAAAGATCAACGGAATTGGGACAAGTGCATCCAGATGTTCCTGCTGGCGTATCGTTCAGCGAAGCACGAGACAACTGGTTACACGCCAGCAAAGATTATTTTCGGATCTGATCTGCGACTCCCTGCTGATCTTAGGTTTGGAACGAATCCTACAGCTGTAAGAAATGATGGAGATTATTGTTCTGCCTTAAAGGAAGAAATGAATGAATTGCATCTAATGGTAAGACAGCATACGCATCTGATGAGCAATAAGATGAAGGACCGGTTCGATCAAGCGGCAAATTCAAAAGGTTTTGAAGAAGGTGATCTGGTCCTGTTGTACAATCCACTTCGAAAGAAAGGCTTGTCCCCGAAACTGCAGGCAGCCTGGGAAGGACCCTATATGGTGATGAAACGACTGAATGACGTGGTATACCGCATACAAAGAAATGGAAAAGCACGATGTAAAATGAAAGTAGTACATTTGGAGAGGCTCGCCCCATTTGGTTCAAGAGGATTTGTGCCTAATCGGGACGATTAGGCTTTAGTGGAGGGCAGTGTTACAAAAAGTAGTATTAAGTTGTATTTGTATTACTATATGCATCCCTGATTATGAACAATAGCTGTAGGTATATGGAATAGCATTTGTCTTGTTGTAGACATCTGGCGCCACACTGTCTGCTCGTCTAGTTAAACAATTGCTGAGTCTGGCGCCGCGACTGTCTGCTTGCGTCTGGCGCCGTATAGCCGTATGTTCTGGTAATTTCCAGACGCGATATTCTAGAAGGACACGTCGGCATCAGCGAGAAGTGCGTGGCTATAGCCGTATGTTCTGGTAATTTCCAGACGCGATATTCTAGAAGGACACGTCGCCATCAGCGAGAAGTGCGTGGCTATATAAGCCGTGGCAGCGCCAACGTAATCAATCAGTGCTAAGAGTAAACTGCTATAGTGTAGACGAGTTGTGAAATAAAGAGTTGTTGAATTAAATTAAACAGTGTTGATTTTATTTGTCAATCCAGAGATACGAACCTAACAAAGTAAACTAGCAAGAGTAAATTCGTAACAGTATTAATTGTGTTGTTACGTAAGTTCAACCTTACTTCTGCTTGTGTTAACCAGTCGAATTCTATAATTGCATCAAATGAGTTAAGTTTAAGGAGATTTGGCCACAAATTTTCATAAGGCACTTACTAGATACTTTGCTCGAACTGTGTATCGAGTTTACGGTGAAAAGGTTTTCGATGGGAATTACTTAGAGCCTGTAGGCTTAAGGGGTTAGGGGTAGTCAGAGGCACGAAAAATGAGAATTTTCAGTATTTTTTTTTTCTGCTATTAAATAATGTTATTTTACAAAAGTAGTAATGTGGCATTATTATAAAATGTGTTGACTTGAAGTCACCAAAATTTCAAAAAAAAATGTTTGTGTTGACCCAGTTCCAGAAAAAGGTAGTTGCGGTGATAACCATTGAACCTTGGAGAGTCATTCAAAATCAATCGGAGAAAAAAAAATAGTTTTATAAATATTTAGATAATCCTGGGCCTGATCTAAGGATTTTATTTTTTTTTTCAAAAATTAACAAAATGGCAGCCCCAGGAAATTTTTTTTCTAAATTTTTGGGAAAAAATTAACAGTTAATTTGTCCTTAAAAATCGACATTTAAAAAAAAAATCCTTCTATCAGGCCCGAGTTTATTATGTATTCTAAGGGCCGTTTTCTTATGTAAGCAATAAAGCTCCCTTTACTAACTGGGAGGATAAATTGTTCCTCACTTAAAAGCGCGATTTAAGTTATTTCGTTTTCTCATCTTGCCTGTAAAAATATATTTGTTATTTCGAAATTATGGCAAGGCCAAAATTAAAATCCAACAATTGCCTATAAAATTGGCATGTTGGCAATGTCATGCAAGCAAAACGTAAACAAAATCAGCTGTTAATTAAAAAATTATGATGGAAAGACCACTGCTAAAAAGAAAAAGAGGAAAGAACTTCACTCCCCCAGAAGAGGATGCATTAGTGGAGTTGGTGGATGAACAACGACATATTCTGGAGAATAAAAGATTCGATGCTGTCACATGGCACCAGAAGGAGGAGGCCTGGGAAAAGTTGGCGGATTGTTTCACAGCTAGGATTGGGACTAATCGAGAGTGGAGGACTTTACGGGATAAGTTCGAAAGCCCGAAACGAAAGTCCAAGGCAGAAATGGCAACCGAGAGCGTTATCGGACAGGTGGCGGTTCGGCTGCTGTAGAAAGTAGCAGCATGGTAACGCAAAAAGTTGCTGCTATTTTGGGGGAGTCGGCCACTGGATTGAAAAATACCTTTGATGGTGATGCAAGTAAGTAATTTCGTTGTTTCATATTTCCTAAATTGAGTGTCTTTGAAGCGCTGCCGAAGACCTTCATTGATGATACATGGCACTAGTGGAACACACCTGTGTTACAGCGGCACTTGCAAAACTCTTTATACTAGCGATACAGTGGCACTGGCAAAACTGTTGGCACTAGCTACGCGCCAAAATACACTGCATTCTCTTACGAGTAAATATGAATGTTTTCAAAATAAATGTTTTTCATTATAGTTGATACTAGTACTCCGGAAAGGGAAAAATTCATTGTCCACGCTGAAGATATAACTGATGCCGACGAGCTCAACCAGGCAAGTATATATGTATTTTAATGTTTATGAATTCGCTAACATTTCATATAGTTCATTCTCTTACATATGTATGTACGTATGTGATATAAATTACATTTTTAAATTTTGTACAAAGTTTGAAGTTTTAATTTATATTGTTTCTTGTAGAATGATTAATATTTAGATAAATCACATTGTGATTGAATTTTGCAAAAAAATGACTGTATATATTTGGAATACTTATACATACATATGAACATATACAGCTGAGGTCACATAATTTACACTATTTGTATTTTTACGGTATTCATATAGTGTAAATTATGTGACCCCAGCTGTATATACAAATTTAATTTTTAATTTCATAGGAAAATGTGAAGAATGTTGATCACGAAGAAGAACAGTGGTCTTCTTGGACACCTAACGCACTGAGAAGTAAAAATTCGTCCAAACTTTTGATTGACCGTCCTGGACCCGCAAGAGAAATTTGGAGGAAGAAAAAATTAAGTTGACAGTTTTACAACAACAATTTTTTGCAGATGAAAATACCCGGGCTCAGGAAAAACATGAGCAAGAATTAATTGCGCTTAAATTGAAAAATGAGCTAATGCAATTAGAAATCTTAAAAAAAAAAACAAATTAGATTCAAATAAGAATGCACCTTAAGCAGTTGCGGTACTCTTGTTTATTTTTAATAATTTTTCCTGTTAAAGGTGTTGCCCTTTTTTCCATATAACGTGTAAGCAAAATTAGTTTCGTCATTGTTTGAGAAGTGGAATTTTTGTGTTGAAGCTTTGGCTTCACTTTATTTTTAAGTTTGCAATGACATTTTTTTTTTGGTTTTTAATAAATACGAGGGCTGTCCGATAAATAACCGACCTAACCATGATGGACGCGACTTTTTCAAAACTTTTTTTTTTTTTTTCTACATAGTCTCCTTGTAACTCCACACACTTTTCCCAGCGATGCTCCCATCTCTGCAACCCTTCCAAATAGTACTTGGCGTCTTTGTCTGCAAAATACGAGTTCACGAAAGAGAATGCCTCCTCATTTGACGAAAATCTCTGGCCGCCAAGCGCAGTTTTAAGTTGAGGAAACAAAAAAAGTCGCTTGGTGCTAGATCCGGTGAATAAGGTGGATGGTCAAGCAGTTCGAACCGCAATTCGTGGATTTTCGCCATGGCGACTGCTGAGGTGTGAGATGGTGCGTTGTCTTGGTAGAACAAGACTTTCTTTTTTTACAAATGTGGCCGATTTTTCGAAATTTCTTCCTTTAGCTTGTCCAATAATGATGCGTAGTATGCTCCTGTTATAGTTTTTCCTTTTTCAAGATAGTCGATAAAAATAATTCCATGGTTGTCCCAAAAAACACTCGCCATCACTTTCCCAGCCGAATACACAGCTTTAGGTTTCTTTGGGGCTGGTTCCCCCTTTTCAATCCACTGTTTAGATTGGATTTTTGTTTCGGGCGTATAATGATGAATCCAAGTTTCGTCTACAGTTATCAATCGGCGCCAAAACTCGGTCTTATTGCCTCTAAACTGAGCCAACAGAGTAAGCAAACGCGGCACCCAACGCGCGGACAGCTTTCTCATGCCCAAATCTTGGTTTAATATGTGACAAACAGTTTCTTTTGACATCTTCATAATCTCAGATATTTCCCTAACTTTAATCCGGCGGTCGTCTAGTACCAATTGATGAACTTTAGCGATGTTATCGTTAGTGGTTACAGTTTTTGGACGCCCAGGACGTTCATCATCTTCCAAGCTCCTGCGACCACGTTTAAATTCAGCTGCCCAAAATTTTACGGTGGTAAACGATGGTGCAGAGTCACCATACACAGAGTCCAACTCATCTTTGAATTGTGAAGGCGTATTGCCTTTCAAAAATAAAAATTTAATTAAAGCTCGATATTCAATTTTTTCCATTTTGGGGAAATCACCGAAATAGACTCACAAAAACGATTGTCAACAGATAATTGCGCAAGATAAATTTCTGAAATTTTGGCGAGTAGCTATTATAATATGCACAATTTGAAGTAGAAACTTTTTTTTCAGATGTGCCGCTAGCTTCACGTTGAGGTCGGTTATTTATCGGACAGCCCTCGTATATTTTACATACCACTAGTTGAATATGTTAGGTTAAGTTTTTAGGCTAAAACATGAAATTCTGGTAATTAAGAATTCTATTGTACAAAAACCATTATCGCGAAAGGACATTTTCTTAACCGGCATCTTTTAAATTCGCTTAGGCACAGGCACGTTCTCAGTAATTCGTATGGATATGAAAAATTTTACCTATTTCTTTCTATTTTTTTAATTACTAAAATTATCAAATGATTCTTAAATGAATTTTGAAGCAATGCTTATGATTTGAAATATAATTTTTGTATTTATGAGTTGTATTGAATTTTAACATAAAGAGATAAAAAGTATATTATATCCATAACCTTCTTCTAATCTACCTCCCCACCAATTTTCAATTTTCAGCCAAGCAGTTCATAAGTTATAAATGTTCTAACTATTTAATACGACTTTCTTTTATATACTATATACATAAGTATGTAGATAGATGGTAACAGAAAAGAGCAAAAAAACAACAAACACATGCGGGAGCTGTAGCACATGAAAATTTTCATTAGCTCTGCTCTGCTACCGCTCCCAATTTTTTGTTGCTGCTACGCCAGAGCATAGCGCAGCATTTAATTTTTTGCTCTCTCTACAGCTATAGTTTTTTACCTAACCAAACTCGGAGCAGAGTAGAACATACTACTACATTGTTATGCTAAGGCTCCCGACATAGTGAGAGCGGTAGCGATAGCATAGCAGTAATTGTATAAATTTTGCTGCTACGGAGTAGTAAATGAAACCCCTGGTTAAAACCTCTTCAAAATATCGTGTATATGTATACTATTAATCTGTATTTAAAATTTGTCGCTGATCTTGATCGAGTAAAATATGTTTTCCTTCTATTTTTTTTAGGTTAGCCCAGACTACTTCAACCTACAAGTAGAAATACAGAATCTTTCAACACGAGATGGGTGGCTCACTCGATGGTTCTATAAAAAATGTAAAGATGAGCGGAGTTGGTGTTAGTTAAGAGATTTCAGCTAGTCATTAGAAAATTTTATTTCGTTTTAAAATACTTAAATGGTTTAGCTAGAATACATATGTCGAATATTTTGCAGTTATTTACTAACACACACAACATATTAAACATGATTTACATGTCTCACAAAGTTTGATGAATATCAGGTATTATCTTTATAAAAATGAAACGCTATTTTGTTAAGTGCTCGAAGAAATGAATCAATTACTCTTTGTAAGATAAATTTTAAAATTGAAAAAATTTAAGATATTATTTTTTGCCGAAACATTTTAAAAACTAACAAAATAAAAATGCATAAAAAGCGTAAATCAGATAAAACTTGGGTTAACAACCCCACCACAAAGATGATAATCGCGGCATAGTAATAGTGCAAGTGCTTTGTATTTATTTGGTATTATTCATAATCTCTGATATTTATTCAAGGGATTCAGTTTTATAATAAATAATAATTTTTTATTTTTTACATATGTTAATTTCTGCCCTTATTTTGATTTTATATTGCTACTCCGCTATTTTATCCAGCTAACGACTGATTGTTACGTATAAAACAAAATGACAGCTTCAGCACAAGGCCTTGATATTGTGAGAAAAAAAATATCGCGAATTTTGTGTTCAAAAATTATTTATTTATTCATGAATATCTATTTTGTCCCCTTCAAAGTAATCCCCATGAGATATTATACACTTGTGCCAACCTTTCATGGGCCTCTTCAGTTTTGGGAACAAGAAAAAGTCACAGGTTGCCAGATGTGGGGTATACGGTGGCTGCGGCATCATTAGTGTGTTGTTTTTGGCCAAAAAGTCGCGCACAAGCAACGGTGTGTGTGAGCAGGGGCGTTATCGTGGTGCAAAAGCCAATTTTTGTTCTTCCACAAATCCGGGCGTTTCTGGCGGATTGCTTCGCGCAAATTGCGCATAACTTGCAGGTAATATTCCTTATTGACCGTTCTTCCCTGTGGCAAGAACTCATGATGCACCACGCCTCTGCAATCGAAAAAAACTGTCAGTTACGATTCGCGATACTTTTTGAACACACCTCGTATATGGGCATTAATTACTCTACCAACGTCAGGTCAAAAGAGTTTTTCAGCGTTATTGTAAATATCATGTAAATAGACTAATAAAAGGAGGATGGAGTCATGTGTAGAAGTTCGCGCAAGTGAGGAAAGTTCTCTGATGGCCATTCACTTGAGAGTGGCCATACATATGTATGTACTATATATGTATATAAAAGATCAGCATCCCTGCCAGCCAAAAGTGGTGAAAGAATGAGAGAAACAGTAGGTTTTAAAAAAGTATTGCGCTCATTCAGCAGTGTCAAAGAAATGATTTATGTAAGAATATAGCTGAACTGCTCTAATTACCCTAATCGTCAGCTGATGCAGGGTTGCATTTTTTGATCCCTAGTTTTAAATTTGTTGTAGAACTCTAAACAAATATTTTAAATTTAAATTTGTTTATTTTTCTTTATTGATAAGCAATTTTTACAGAATAACAACTATATTCAATAAAAAAATATTAACATCTGCAAATAGTAAAGAATAATTAAATATAATTATATAAAATTTAAATATAATATCTAAAACAAAGTGAAAGATTAATTATATACAATGATAATAATGTCTAAAAGGAAGATTAATTACAAGGTCTGTCGCAAAAGAAACAGAACTTTCTAAATATAACTGTTTCTGGTGGCGCCACCTATTGGTGGGTATATGAAATAAAAAGTTTGATCTCTTGTTGACATTTCGTAAAAATTTTAAGACCATTGGATAACTACAATCGTTGTTATTGATCAAAGAGACAGCACCTTTTGGTCATCGGTCGTAAAATGCATTTTGAACAAAGAGCAAATATTAAATTTTGTTTTAAACTTGGGAAAACGTTTACTGAAACATTTCAAATGATGAAAAAATTTTATGGTGATCAGTGGCTATCCCATAGTAATGAGCATGAGTGGTTTAAGCGATTCCAAGAAGGTCATGAGGACGAGAGCCATCACCAAAAAAAAGTAGTCTTCAGAAGTCAAAAATAATGACAATGCTGATTTGTTTTTACGATTCCGAGGGTATTGTACACCTAGAGTTCGTTCCACCTGGCCAAACGATCAATACTGTGTTTTACCTTCGTGAGGCAGGGTCCTGGCGCCTGTTGCACGATATGCGCCGTGTCATCGGTCGACGCTTGTCACTGATTTTTTGACAAAAAACTCCATATTAACCATTAATCACTCACCCTACTCATATGATCTGGCACCCTGTGATTTTTACCTATTTGGAAAACTTCATTTGCCCATGAAAGGACACTGTTTTCAGGACATTTCAGCTATCCAAAAGGCGCGACGACCGATGTTCTCAACAGCATTCCGAAAAATGATCTTAAACACTCATTTCAAATGCTAATTGACCGGGCTTAATGCTGTATCGAAGTACAAGGAAACTACTTTGAATAAAAAATATAAATTTTGAAAAATATTAATTTTTTGTTGTTTTTTTCTAACAGTCCTGTTTCTTTTGCGACAGACCTTGAATATAAAAATCATAATAATATCTGAAAGAAAAGATTAATATTATCTGAAAAAAAATATATTAAATACAAATAGAATTGTCTCTGAAAGAAAGATTATTTATAGAAAAATGATAATAATATTTGAAAGAAATTTTAATATTATCTGATAATTTAAAATATAAAACAAAAATTTTTTCCACATATTATATTGGATTGTGCAGGCCGCCTTAAACGCATAAAATATATACATATGTATGTATGTATTTATTTTTGCATATTATGTTGGACTGGCCAGTAGGGTGGGTCGATTCCGGAATTTTTTCGATTCGGTATTTCTAATAGTGCGGAAAAGTTGCCTTAGTGCTTCCTGATTCCAATGCAACTTTTTGTTTTGAGATCGGATTGCATCTTCAACCCGAACCTCGGCCTTGAAATTTCGGAAATTCGCCTAAAATCGTGAAATTGTCTACCTAGCGCCTGAAAAGTTATTTGTCACGTCATTTGCTACCGAAATGGTATATGTGATCATGGCCGTAGGACGAACCATTCCCGAGATACGAGCGAAAATGCGGCGCGCCACAGCGCAAGGTGAAAATCGGCTTGCGGCCACACTTCTTGACGTTGATTTCGCCGAGTGCTATCACTCACATTCATTCACCTACGCCAAAGGACACGTTCGGATAGGTCTCCACACAAATATTTTTTCATCGAGTTCCTTCACTCTTGTCGGTGATTTCGCCGAGTTCTATCACTTACATTCATTTCCCTGCGCCATACGACACGTTCGGACTGGTCTCCACATAAATATTTTTTCATCGAGTTCCTTCACTCTTGTCGTTGATTTCGCCAGGTGCTATCACTTATATTCTCTCAACAAAACACAGAACTCAAAATGTCTGTATCTAAATTTAAATTTAGACAGAAATGTCCTGTGTTTGGCATATATCCGTACAATCTCTCTGAGTCCCAGTTACCTACTTACCAGGATGTTCTTTTGTGTTATCAGTTTGAAAGATTTGGTATAGGGCGACTCCGAGGCGACAACTATGAACCTAGGAGTAAAGAGGTTACAGAAATAGTTGCAAAAAAGGTTGAAAATACTTTCAAAAAGTCATCTATTCCGATAGTTTCACACACCAGAGTTGTACAAATGCTCACCACATACCATAAGAAATTTCTGACTCTTAAAAAAATGTTTTTAAGGAACCCAATAGGTTTGAGCTCTAAAAGAGACGACTTTGTCTCTTCTGCCGGAAAATTATTTGACATCGCTGCTTGTAAATGCATTTATTTTTCTTCTTGCACTTGTCCAAAGGAAAGGAAAGTTCCTATCAATGAACAACCATTTCTCTTGGACCATAGGACCACAAGAATTGGTCGCATTGGAAGTGTTGATCTACCTGAAACAAAAAAGATTACAAAGAAAAATGAACGTAAAGAAAAGCTTTCAAAACATCATTCAACATCAACACTTACCAGAAAAGTATCAGCTAGAACACGTGGCCATTCAGATCAGCCAGACTCTCATACAGACGACAACAATGTAGGCGCGTCGCACATTGATTCTTCGAAAAACGATGCTGATGATGAATTTTCTCTTCCATCCTCTAAAACCAAACAAAACACACTAGTATTACAACACACTGCTTTAGCTGCCCAAAGATTTGGAGTAAGTGATAGAGCAGCGGCCTTGATTGTTTCATCGGCTTTTCTGGATGCCAAAAGCAGGTTTGATAACAGAGGATCAGGCTAGCTTTGTCACTGACAAATGCAAGATTAGTCGAGCAAAAATAAGTGTTGGAGTTAAGCTCCAGAACACCGAAAGTATTGACTCCGTATATGGGCTGTATTTTGACGGCCGCAAAGACAATACACTTACACAAGTCAGCGAAGGTGAAAAGTACTACCGCGACACTGTCAAAGAGGAACATGTTTCTCTTATAGCGGAACCTGGTTGTCATTACTTTGGCCACGTCACTTCTCCTTCCGGGTCAACTGAAGATGAGACGCAAGCTATATGGCAACATTTACAAGACAATTCAGTTGATGTGGAACATCTAGAAGTTGTCAGTGCTGATGGCACCAACACGAACACAGGTTGGAAAGGTGGAATCATTCGGAAACTAGAAGAAAGAATAGGTAGGCCATTACAGTGAGTGGTTTGTCTTCTACATTTCAACGAACTTCCATTCCGTGCTCTTTTCGAACACATAGATGGTGTCTCAAAGAGTCCAAATACATTCTCTGGCGACATAGGTAAACTGCTCGCTTATTGTGAGAAGTTGCCTGTTGTCAAATTTGAAAGTTTTCCATCCTGCCAATTACCTTCTGAGGTTATTAATCCGACCCAACTTAGCACAGACCAAGCTTATCTCTATAAAATATCAGAAGCTGTTATTTCCGGTCAATGTTCCTCAGATTTAGCGTCGATGCATCCAGCTAACATGTGCAAATCTCGCTGGCTCACCTGTGCAAATAGAATTCTGAGATTATACATTTCTACTGACAAACCAACAAAGGAAATAAAGATTTTGGTCAAGTACATACTTACAGTTTACTCACCTTTGTGGTTCTCAATAAGATTCAACAGTTCAATCAAAGATGGATCGCGCCATCTCTATGCTGCAATTCAAAGGTCGAGATACTTACCTGCTAAACTGCGCAAGGTTGTCGATTCATCCATTCAACAGAATGCTTTCTTTGCTCTTCCAGAAAACATTCTCCTTAGTATGATGACTGACGAACGGATAGAAGTCAGAGAGTTGGCCCTTGACCGTCTTCTGGCAGGCAGAGAAGCAGAATCTGACACCATAAATGGAAGAGTTAGATGTAATAAAGTGCCAAAGCTGAATTTCAAAGCTAATACTTATTACGATATGATTAACTGGAAGACTATTACCTTGACTGTTCCACCAGTTCTTTGTTCAGTTTCTAACGAAGAACTAATAAAGGGCTGTCGGGAGACACTGCAAAGGTATGGAAATTTAGCGAATTCCCCTCTCACACTGTGGCAGTCGAGAAAACCGTCAAACTGGTGACAGAGGCATCTTCTAAAGTTATTGGCCCCCAATCTCGTGACCGTTTTATACGCTCTACACTGAAATCTAGGCAACAAGTGCCAAAGTTTAGTACAAAATCTTATTTTATCAATAAATTTGACACAGATTCAGACTAAAACAAGCCTGACATATGGTTGGTTGGTTGGGTTGGGCTTGGGAGGAACCCGAAGAGCAGCTACCTCCACGCGGTGGGTTCTGGGTGACCAATACAGGTTAGCTGAGAGCTGCAACAATTTTGACCTTGCGCTGTGACGCGCCGCCTTTTCGCTCGTATCTCGGGAACGGTTCGTCCTACGGCCATGATCACATATACCATTTCGGTAGCAAATGACGTGCAAATAACTTTTGTTTTATACATTTTGCCATGAGATGCGTATTTCAGGTGCTAGGTAGACAATTTCACGATTTTAGGCGAATTTCCGAAATTTCAAGGCCGAGGTTCGGGTTGAAGATGCAATCCGATCTCAAAACAAAAAGTTGCATTGGAATCAGAAAGTACTAAGGCAACTTTTCCGCACTATTAGAAATACCGAATCAAAAAAATTCCGGAATCGACCCACCCTACTGGCCAGTCCGATTTCAAACAACACACACTTATTTTCACATACTTAACAATTTATATTTGCGCTTTGCATGAAGTAGCGGTAATATAGGTGATATTCGGGTGATATCCTGTAGGGCAACATGTAACTGGGGGGATGTATATATAATATAGCTATACCCTGACATTCCAGGATAGTATCCCGGCGGTCGATGTCTTCATCGATTAGACGATACTGCATGGTGTTACGCAATAAAAAGGCTAGGCCACCACCATTATGTCGCTCGCGATCTTTCCGTAACACGTTGAAACCGGCACAACTCAGAAGATCTGAGCGGCTGTTTAGCTTGGTTTCTTGGACCACAGCTATCGATACGCGTTCCCGATTCATAAGTGCAACTATCTCTTCGACAAGTCACAGTAGGAGCTATGTTGCCTGTTTAAGCTCCTGGGGACCGTGGAGGCTGGCCACTCGGGTTGAATGGCGGCGCGTCGCGCGAACTATGTGCGTGGAGGCTAGTGTCGCAGTCGCAGGATACATGGGGCCACGTAACGCGTGGTCTTAAGATGGCTCCATCCATTGCATGTATCACATCTGACCGAGGTGGAATTTGGATGGAGCCTTTTTGCGCATACGCAGCAGAAAAATTCCTCTGGGCACGGGTTAGGCTCAATGCCAGGACGAGTCAGGAGGATACGGAGCAACCCTGCTGCAAGGCATTGCTCCAATGACGACAAACACAAATTAGTACTCACCGATCCAATCGGGGTTAGATCGCCGAAAAAACAAGCCTTGGTCGGATGAAATCCGAGTCAATTCCGGTGCGTAGAACCGGTTGTCGTGGGAATTGATTTTAATTCATCTCTTAAGCAAGGCTTATTTCCATCTATGGGGAAAAAGTCATTTAGTATTCCTTTACATAAGAGTGGATTTAGGTCATCTATTGAAAACTATAGGGGAATAGCAATACCTAAACTTTTTGAAGCAATTATAACAGACGACATAACCTTTCGGATTTCTTCACTAATTTCTAGTTCTCAGCACGATCTTCGTAAAGGGAATTTTACAGTAACTAATTTGCTTGAATTTGTATCACATGTATCAACGGGCTTTAGGGAGAATAAGTAAACTGATGTTACACAGATTTTAGTAAAGGTTATGATAAAGTAAACCATTCAATTATTTTGAATAAACTTCATCTTTTTGGTTTTAAACCAATATTTCTAAAATAGATTGCTTCTTATCTTAGTAATAGAATTCAACAAATCATATTTAACGATACGTTTTCTGACATAATCAATGCCCTTCAGGCGTTTCTCAACGTAGTCATCTTGGTTCAATTCTGTTCTTGTTATTTATTAATGACATATCATCTGCTATTAAGTATTACAGTTTTTACTTTTTGCCTTAAATCATTTGCATTGGGATTCAGGTTAAATCTTCTCCCTTATACTAACCGTTTAAAACTTATAAATCTCCGACGTAGGAATATGCTAGGTATAATATTTCTTGCAAAACGTATGAATGGATCAGTCTGTAGCCCATCTCTCTTATCTGATATTAATTTTAACGTTCCCGCTCGATCTACCAGGCAGTTTAGACCTTTACTTTTAAAATATTTTAGAATAAATTTTGAGTTAAACGAACCTTTAAAAATAATAAACTTACTTTAATCTAATTTTTAAGCTTAGCAGCTTAAGATCGCAAAGCTTAAAACTCTCTTACCTTTTATGACTCGTCGGTTGGACGGGAGGAGAGTAATCGTTGACTACTATTATTATTACAGTGTGAATGTATATAAACTATAAATTTTTATATACAATTAATATTACACTGTTTGTTTCGATAACTTGGAACTAACAAAACTAATCTGTGCTAACTTCGTTAGTATTCCAATACCATTTAAAGATCATTTAGATTATCACTAATAGCTTTAATTTGATAGTTAAATTGTTCATTAATATTTTTCTGATCATCGATTTGTTCAATTGCATTATGGCCGTTAACTGTGTTTGCTTCTAATATCCACTCTATTTTGTGACGATCTTCGTCATCCATGATACCATAAATATATTTAGGTTATGTCTCTAGAATTAATCTTCTTTTCTAAATTTTATAAAGTGAGGTAAGTGATTTATACGATTTGGATTCGAGCTGTCATCATTGAAATTGTACAAATTATGATGAGGTGTAATTTAGTGAACGTAAAATAAAAAGTTTCTCGACAAAAAATAGCCATGGAGTGTTGCTCAGTAAAGAACTTCAAGAAATTGCTAATTCCGATAATAAGTAGTAAAACGTTTAGTTATTTAGGGGTTTCACATAGTCTCATAAAGCTCAGAGTTGTATATATGTAAACTTATTTTAGTATGTAATCCAACAACAAATTTTTTACACTAGCATAAAAATTTATGATTTTACGATGCTTTATGACACGCTGTGAATACCCCAACTGTTGATATTACATTGTATAAAACAAAGTCACTTTCTCTCACCCTATATATCAACGGATCTTGATGCGTTTTTTTAATAGTTAGCGTGATTGAAGAGAAAGGTGTATATGTATAATAACAGTGGAGTGAAGAATTACTATTTTTTTATGTTTCTAATGTGATGTCGTAAAAAATTACATTTTTTCCGCTTACATAACAAACGCAAGCTGAACCCTACGAGATTTATGGATATCCCACAATAAAATTTTTTTGTCATTTACTTTTTACTATACATTATGGCTAATTTTCGAATCGATTTTTAGCAATACAGCATCAATCCTTATCCAATTCAATGTCTTAAATACATTAAGTAGATACATATATATGAGGCTCTTTACAGCATATGACGGTGGTACCGGCCGTGGCGGCGAGAGCGCGCTATAAAATACCGCGTCGGAGGCCGCGGTTCTCCAAATAGCACTTTGAATGTAGCAGCGATCAGATTAATAAAAACATGCTTTTCAGAGCGACAACGTATCGGTTATTATAAGTAAGTTACGATAAATAATTGTATGATAGTACTTTTAAATTGTGAATGACATTCAATTCTAAGGTTATTTTTTAAATCGCGTTTATAGTAATTATAAGTACATAAGGTTAGATACGATTAGATTAAATAAAAACATAATTTATGGATAGGAATTTTCTATTAAGACTTTGTTAAAATTTAGAGTTAGATCAATTTAATATTAAGGAAATTGTTTTCAAAAATTGTAATTTAAGGTTAGGTATGTAAGTTCAGAAAAAGATCTTAATATAATAGGTTTCTTTTGTTTTTGATGATTGTTGGTTATTTTTTGTATTTAGTCGCACGAGTAGCAAATTATTTTTTAAGTATTTTTTATTTAATTAAAATCGTAGTTTAAGTTGAGGTACCTATTTCTGTTAAA
Organism: Bactrocera dorsalis; assembly: GCF_023373825.1. Taxonomy (NCBI): domain Eukaryota; kingdom Metazoa; phylum Arthropoda; class Insecta; order Diptera; family Tephritidae; genus Bactrocera; species Bactrocera dorsalis. Next base: position 54,983,257 of record NC_064304.1, on the reverse strand, counting down.
AAACAACAACTGAATAAAGTAGGTATGTAGGTACTACCTAGGTAGATACTCGTATGATTGTTGATTATCATTTCTTTCTAAATGGTAAGTATTTAGATATTTTTACAATTTGTGTATAGGTAATCATACATAAAGAGCTGAGTACATTTTGTAAAGAAATTATCTAGTCATGTCTGGAAGACGTAGTCGTTTGAAGATAGATCGTAGTACAGTGAATGCCAGAAAAGTACGTTCAGCAAGAGATGAAGAATCGTCAGCGGAACGTGAGGCTTGCCTCAGTCAGGCAGGGATCGAGATAGGCATACGGTTCAAAGGGACAGAGAATCGTCAGTTGAGCGTAAGGCTCGATTCAGTCAGCTTAGGGATAGGTATGGAGCTGAGAGAGAGAGAGAGAGAGAGAGAATATTCAGTAGAGCGTGAGGCAGCCGAGATAGGGATAGACATCGAATACAAAGAGCCAGAGAATAATCAGTCAAGAGTATCGTATAGTATATCAGTAGTGTGTGAACATTGCATGAAATCATTTCGCCATACACGACATACATGTGTGCATATCGATCGCAAAAAATCAAACATTTTCCCCAACATGGATTTGGTATGTGCAAGTTAAGGAACGTATACAAAAAAAGAAAGTTTTAAAAGAAACATGCAAAAATAATAATTTACCATATAATATAAAAAGGTATTAATTATAAACATAAAAAGTGAGTCAATCACATACAACAATTAATTATTATAAGCCGACTTCAAGCCCAGATGTTTTGAAATGAGAAGACTTCACTTTAACAGAGGGGAGAGTTAGTCCATTATTAGACGCGGCAACAAAAGTTGCTAATTCTCGGGTGATTCTCTTTTGCTGTCGCCCATTACCTTCACACGAGCAACTTGTGTTGCGCAACTCTGTTCGAGTTTTTTTCATTCTCTTTCACTTTACTTTAACCCATTGTCGTTTCTTTTTCCTTATAGGTATTTGGGCCACTCTATCACATATGTATATTAATCAGTTCTGTCAATTAAGAAATACATTTTATTTATAATTCAAAATTAAAACAAAGATTATATGACAGACTTTCACATATATCACCCTTTTCACTATCGTCTGAATCAATTTGTATGGCTCTCTCCATACATTTCACAATATCTTTAATTAATTCGATTTTTTTGTCATACTCCATTTTCTAAAATATTTATATTATATTATGTATATCTGTATACATATTTGCAAATTACTTACCAAAAGATGAAATTAGATTTTGAAAATATATTCAAAATATTAATTTCAAAAAAATATACGCAAATGCAACTATGTACTACGAAAGAAAGAACACGAATGCCGAAAAACGTCGCAGCAAACTGCTACGAATAAGAACACAAAGCGAGTTGCTGAACACTGGAAACTCGGCGCGATTCTCCTCTCCTCGTCGCCCCCTCGTCAATAAACCAAGAGTTGCCGCAACTTTTGTTGCCGCGTGTAATAAGCGAGTTAAGGAACGTATTCCTTATAATAGTAAAAGGCTAGCCACTGAAAAACGCTACTCCCTTCCCTTTCCTTCCTTATCGGCAAAATGTGTGCACAGTCAAAAACGTGGTAAAAACGCAGAAATCGGCCATCTTTGCTTTGTTTTCATTTGAACAATGTTGCCATTGCCCAATACGCATATATAGTTTTGAGCACATCTTTGTTTTCAATTACCATTTTTTACAATATAAAATATCAAAACTAAAAACAAACTATTAAAAATAGTTTATATATTTATAAATAAAAGCATTCGACTCTGATTTTGAGTTATTTTAAGAAAATTTCAAACATATTGAACAGATTGAATTATAAAAGTTTATAATTACTGCAGTATATCGATATTGGCAACCCTGCGTTGTGACAGAGCAATCAGCTGCGGCGTTTGCGGCGGCAAAATCCAAATGTCGCGGATTCTCACGTCATCGTCACGTCAGAGAGAAGGGAGTAGCGTTTTTCACTGTTCAGTTACATTGCGCACGATTCTGCGTTGTTCACTGTCTAGCCTATAAGAAACATGAAAACAACCTTGAGTTGGAACAATTGAAATGCACTATCACTACAACAAACAATTCTAAACAAACAACCTTGAGTTTGAATACCACAACAACCCTATCTTAAAACAAAGCAAATGTATCTAATAGGGCCCATACACGACACACGTGTGCGTTCGATCTGTGGGACTTCGTTTCGCCCATACACGACACACAAATCCATTTTCCATTCGTTCTTCACACAGTGAACATGTGCGACAGGCAAGCGGAACATTTCTTCGAATTTATTTCTAAGGTAGCAGGTAGGTTAATACGTTATTCCAACTTTTATATTTCTCAATTTTATTTTTAATGTATTTGTCATTTTTCGTTTGCCAAATTGCCAATTCATTTTTTATAAGATCAATATGCTTTAGAAACTTCAAACAATCGATTTTTTTTTGCTTAAATCTCTTTAAAAATTATCTAACAATATTTCCCCAAGGTTATAGATTGGAATTCGAAATATTGTCGAAGCTAGAAAGGAAATAGTGACCAAACGTCTAACAGATATATAAGTGCTTGGGCAAAAAGCGAATACTTCGAAGCGCGATTTCTCGATTTTTAATTTTTACGATTATTCTTAATTGGCGCGCAGGATAGAAAAAAATCTAAACGTCGTATGAAATTAGGGCAAAGTTAATTATCATTGGCATAAAAATATCTTCTATTTAAACTAAAATAAAAGTTAACAATCAAACAAATAAACGAATCAACATAAAGTACAACTTTTTGGTCGAAAACCACTTTTTCAATATTTTTAATTTTTGAAATTTTACACTTTTTTTCAATTTTCTTAGTTTAACTAGAATATAAATTGTTAAAAAATATGAATCTCTTTGAATTTTTGGTTTCAGAAAGAAATTGCGACCTGCATCCTGCCTGTCGTCCGAAAAATGCGCATGCGAAATGCATCTGGCAATTGCTTCCCAAAGGTGGAATATCAAAGATTTCGTATCCAAAAAATTTGTGGAAGATGTTCAAATATATAACTCTAAAGCCTATAAATTTCACTTGAATCAATTATTTCTTTCCCTCCCAAAAAAATCCTCAAAAAGATCAATTTTTTGAAGCCTCTACAGCTTGCTTCCCCCTTACACTTCTTCCCCCCTTAACACTCACCATTGTTCGTCGCGATCTTCACTGTTCGTCGACACGAGAGGAATGAGATTTTGTGCGCATACAACGCCATACACGACCACATGTGCGCGCACCGATCGTAAAAAATTAAACATTTTCGCGAACATTGATCGGTACACGCACAAGACCATACATGAGTAAACCGCATGCGCTGTTGCTGATGCTCAGCTGATCTTTGCTGCAATACTGCAGTAATTATTTCGTGCAGAACGTTTTGTTTTTAAATATGTAAATTTGAACGTATATAATTGCTGACGAAATGTTAGAAAATGGATGTGACAATTTTATGAAAAATACTAAGAAAAGAAGATGTAGATGAAATCGTTTCTTGTTTAAAGAATACTGGAAAAAAGAAAAGTGATAAAAGTAAACGAATTTTCAAAAGTATTGGTTTCTACCTTGATGTCATCTTTTATTACATTTAATATATTATATCAAATAAAATTAATATTTAATACACAATTCCTCCTCAATCTTATTGGGCATTCAAAATGTTTATAATGCGTTTGTTACGTTAGTGATGAGCAACAATTTACCGACAGAACGTGTTACTTCGGCAGTGTTGATCGAATTTTCGCGTAGAACGTGATGCCTTCACATCAAAGGCAACACTGTCGCAGTAATTTTACACCCAGAGTTGTAAAATTCAATAACGTCAACCCAAAACCATTAATACATACATCTGCAGCTGTATGGCGGATTTTATCACAATTGTCTACCTAGCAGTTCATTTAGAAAATGGACAAGGAGCATATTCCACACATGCAAGAAGTTGTTAAAACTCCCGGGATACAACATGGACAGCATTCTTCAAGTGCTCAAGATGATTTCGCAAAAACATTAACATATAACCGAGTTCCAATTTATTAAACATGGAACCAGAGTTCTAAAACTCGTTGAAAAGCAAGGTACTGATGGTTTCCCCGGAGTAAAAAACACGGATACTTGGAAGACGATTCTCACTGGGAAAACACATAATCAGAAGTAGCTATTTGTAGTTTAACTACACCATTAAGATATTTATTGCCGTCATAGTGGCGTTTTGTCAAGTGACTTATTCTGTTAATCTATGGAATAAATTTCAAGAAAATATGACCATGAAACAAACAATTTGATGTTTAAAACAGCCATCTAAATGGTCTAAGGCTCACAAAAGAAGCTGTGCTCCTTAAAACGATTGAGTGTTGAATAAACGGAACGTTTGAAAGAAACGCTTCAAAAATACTTCGAGACATTGAAAATTATCCAACACTTGCAGGGAAATACAGAAGAGCTTTCGAAATAACAAAATTAAATCGAACAGAAGTTTCTTGTCTTAGACCACTGCATGTCTTATTAATGTTTGTTGAAGCCGATTTAACAAAACGACAATGTGAAATCATTAGAAAAACAAATAAATTACTTTACCCGTGCTACGATCTGTCAATCAAGGCAAAAAAAAGTGTTACCCACACAACGATTGTATAAAGATCACAAGCTCCTGTGTGTTTACAAAGGCTAGTTGATAACACAATTACGCGCTCATATATAGCGAATGAAGAAATCCTCTGTTCCCCTAACGATAATGAAAGGAATTCATTAAAAATAATTTGTAAGTGGGGTTGTGATGGATCGTAACAGGGTAAATAGAGCAAAGTTTCCAAAATGCTGCAGACACTTACTTCAATATGTTTCTGAGTTCGTTTGTTCCTCTTAGAATAACGTGTAGAATGGAAGGAAAAAAAAAAATATATGGCAAAACTCTACACCGTCATCGCCTAGATATCGTAGACCAAGTAGGTTTCGGTTTGTTAAAGTATCTGTGGATGTAACAAAAGAAGAAAAAAGTTAAAAATTGACGCGTACAGAATATAAATTGCATGAGAACAAATTATTTCTTTGAACATATACATATTATATTTAAAATGACAACGGTCGACGGCCATGTGTGCAATACTGCAACTGATACCAAATTAACAAGCATGTGTTATATTTCGGGAGCCACATCTAGAGATTTTAATAATCTGACTCAGAAATTACAGACAAGTTCCAAAGTACTGCACGCCCGGATTCGATTTTTTCGAAGCATTTTACATCTGGCATATAAGTTACTCATAAAAAAGTGTAGACAAAAGAGATCAAAAGAAGAAAAAGGGGTAGAAACACAAACCAAAAGAAATAGTCAAGAAAGATTTTGCATAGAAACTGGATTGATAGTAGACATCCTAATTTCGGCAATACCAATAATGGCAATACAAGTAGGAGATTTTTTGAAAACCCGCAATTAGCTGCTGATATAACAAAAGTTGATTTTAAACTCATCTATAGATTAAAAGCTATATTGGAAACTACCTCAAGTGAACATAAAATAGGCACCAAAAGATTTGATGAGTATGCTATGGCAACGACCAGATTGTATTGTGATCTCTATGGGTGGCATCCCATGACTCCGACTATGCATAAAATATTAATGCATGGCGCCGAAATTATTGAAAATACATTAAGGTTTAGAGGCTTCAAAAAATCGATTTTTTTTTGGGAAGGAAAGAAATATTTGATTAAAGCGAAATTTCTAGGGTTTATAGTTACATATTTAAGCATCATTCACAAATTTTTTTGGATACGAAATCTTTGAGATTCCGCCCTTAGGAAGCAATTGCATCTCGCATGTGCATTTGTCGGACGGCGGGCATGATGCAGGTCGCAATTTCTATCGGAAACAAAAAATTCAAAGAGATTCATATTTTTTAATAATTTATTTTCTATCTAAACTAAAAAAATTCCAAAAAATGGTAAAATTTTAGAAATTTTTTAAAAATTGAAAACAAGTGGGTTTTGACCAAAAAAAGATTTACTTTATGTTGTTTTAAAAATATGTTCAAACTTGACATTTCTTAGTTTTTTTAGTTTATTTAGAAGATAATTTAATGCCAAAGATAATAAACTTTGCCCCAATTCGATACGACGTTTAGTTTTTTTCTATCCAGCACGCCAATTAAGAAACATCGTAATAATGAAAAACCGAGAAATCGTGCGTCAAAGTTTTCGCTTTCTACCCAAACGTTCATATATCTGCTAGACCGCCGGTCACTATTTTCCTTCTAGCTTCGAAAATATTTCAAATTCTCATCTAAAAGACATATTCTTAGATTATTTTTTAAAAGATTTAAGCAAAAAAAAATCAGGCCCCTTATGCCAATAAGACAGTTGTCGGAATAGGCGGCCGAGGCAAGAAATAAGCATTTTCGATTATAGTGAGAAAATTATGCTAGAAAATGTTCTAGGGAGCAATGCAACCTTAATATTTACAGAGATTATTGTTGAGCCCAGATCTACTATTAAGCAGCTTTAGACAAAAAAAGGTAAAACAATTTTGTGTAGAAACAATAAATATGTTACGATTCTGTACTGTGATACAGTCTCAAGTCTCTAAATTTGAGATTTTAAGTTAGAGACAATTTTTGTGACGTGACACGATTTTCCTTTTCTGTAAGTGACAGTTACAAAATCTAATACATTTCATTGTTCAGAGATGTTTTTACACTTTAATGAAAGTAAATATGTAGATAACAAATATTAAATTTTCTATAACATAGTCAAAAAACATAATTATCAATAAAAACAAAAATATATGTTGACTTTGTTAAATAATATTTACGAAATGTATGTAAAATTTATATTTAACCTTTTCGTGTTTGAGTTGCTTACAAAATATAAAGAAACGACAATCGGTTAATATCTATGGTGACCTCTATTCATTATAATGAAAATGGTAAAAAATAGTTATTTTTAATTTTGTGACCTGCTAACTATTAAGTCTCAAATGTGAGTCAATATTTGGAAACTAACGATAGAAAATGTTTAGTGAATAGTAACTAGTCACTCGGGAATTAATTTGTATGGATCCTTTTGGTTTAAAATGCTTTAGAGGAGGAAATTGCGTTGTAAGGTTACTTCTTGGTATTTCGAATTCAATTACGGAATTTTTCAGAACGTATGGCCAAAGACTTACGCTCTCCGTCCTTAAAACGCAATTGGTGTCTAATTTTATAATACTGTTACAAAAGTAGTATTAAGTTGTATTTGTATTGCTATATGCATCCCTTATTGTGAACAATAGCTGTAGGTATATGGAATAGCATTTGTCTTGTTGTAGACATCTGGCGCCGCGGCTGTTTGCTTGTCGAAACAATAGACATCTGGCGCCGCACTGTCTGCTTGTCTACTTAAACAATTGCCGAGTCTGGCGCCGTATAGCATTATGTTCTGGTAATTTCCAGACGGCTTTTAGTTTTATTTGTCAATCCAGAGATACGAACCTAGTAAAGTAAAATTAGCAAGGAGTAAATTCGCAACAATTGGTGTCAGAAGTGGGATTGTCAAATAATCCAAATTCAAGATGGTTAAATTCGGAGAATTGAGAATTCAGCAATTAAAAAAGGAACTGGAGGAGCGTAATTTGCCGATAAGCGGGCAAAAGGCGGATCTGCAGGCACGACTACGTAAAGCAATGGAAGCGGATGGAATTAATGTGGACGAGTTCGAATTTGATGGGCCAGAAACTTCTACAAAGGTAGAAGAAAAAGTAGAAAAACAACGAACATCATCAAGTGTAGACATGAACATGCTATTAGTGGCTATACAGCAAATAGCTGAAAATACAGAAAATGCAGTGCAAACAGGAAATCGTCTGGCATAGCAAATAGCTGAAAATACAGAAAATGCTGTGCAAACAGAAAATCGTCTGGCACAGCAAATGACGCAAATAGCTGAAAATGCAGTGCAAACAGGAAATCGTCTGGCACAGCAAATGACACAAATAGCTGAAAATACATCACAGTTAGAGTCTCGCCTTACACAACAAATGACTGAAAATAATACGCAGTTAGAAAAGCGTTTGGTACAACAGATTACAGAAAATAATACACAAGTGCAACAGAAATATTCAAAATTGGAAGACGAATTAAGCACGTTAAAAAATGACGAAGAAAATTTGAATTCAGAAGTTCTTCAATTGAGTAATCGGATGCGAGAACTGCAACTACATGGCCCTGCACCATCAACAAATAATCCAAGATTGAAGGCACCCACATTCGATGGAAGTATTCCATTCCAAATTTTCAAACTTCAGTTTGAAAAGACAGCAATGGCAGCGGACAAAGTAGCGTCCTTGTTTGTATCATTGAAAGGACCTGCGGCAGAAATCCTTCAGACTATTCCAGACTGTGAACGGGACAACTATGAGGCATTGATGAGTGCGATATGGTAGTGAGCACCGGAAACAAATATACCAGATCGAACTGCAAAATAGGGGTCAGAAGATGAACGAGTCATTGAAAGAGTTTGCAACTGAAATAGAACGACTGGCTAATTTGGCAAATGCAGATGCACCTGTGGATTACATTGAGAGGGTAAAAATCCAAAGCTTCATAAATGGAATTCGTGATGTGGACACCAAACGCGCCACATATGCATTGCCAAAAAGAACATTTGCTGAAACGGTTTCGCACGCCCTCACACGGGAAACAGCTTCCCTACTAAGTAAACCAGCACACAAAGTACAAAGGGTTGAAATGGAACAACCGGCGCTGATGGAAGAATATTGAAGACTCTGAAGACAATTGCTGCACCGCGAGTAAATACAACAGGAAGATGTTTCAACTGTGGAAAACAGATACAGATAACGAGGACGGAGCATCCACATCTCACAAGTCGCTAAACTAAAATGGGACAGTTCAAAGGGGCGTGAGCTGGTTCCCACAACTATTTGCCCCGCCATCTCGATATCACAAATAGGTCGCCATGACAACAATCTTACTATCAACGGCATCGTAATTGGGCGACTGTCAACGCTTACTTTGGATACTGGTGCCACACATTCAATTATCCGACCGGATGTGGTAAGAGGAACGGTTGAACCATTAGTCGGTTGCAACCTTCGAACGGCTACCGGGGAGGAAGCAGCTGTCGCGGGAAAAGTGTTTTGCGAAGTGATGATTGGTACCCTGGAAGTTAATCACACCTTCATCGTAGCAGAAGTCACGGATGAAACTATAATGGGAGTAAATTTCATGATTGATCACGGGGTTACTTTGGATTTAAACAAGCAAATGCTGTTTTGCCAGAACATGGAGATGCCTATAAACACCAGATATGTGACCAACGTTGAAAGTAAGAGGGTGATTGTTGATGATAATCAGAGTATTCCACCAAAATCTGAGGCGATTGTATGGGCTAAAGTGAATGGAGGAGGTGGGACTGAAGAGTTGTGGATTGTGGAACCAACAAAAATAGATACACCCATATTGGTAGGAAGAACGCTTGTGAAAACTAGAGGAGACGCCACCATTCCGGTCAGAGTAGTGAATAAATTCAACACGCCTATAAGTCTGAAGAAAGGAGCAGTAATTGGACAGTGCCAGAATATAAGTGCAATAGCACGGATCGAACGGTCACAACAGAAGCCTACTATTGAGCCACAGCAGATAAGTCCTACACTCCTAAATAATTTGCTGAACGAACTGCATGGAAATGAAAAATTAAAAGCAGAAAAACTATTAGAAAAATACGCATCCATATTTGCAAACGAAGGAAACACAGGAAGAACCGGCATTGTCTAGCATCGCATAAATACTGGAGACGCTAAACCAATCCGACAAGCTCCGCGTAGGGTTCCACTAGCAAAACGTGAGGATGCTAACAAAATTATTGAAGACATGCACGAAAACGGTGTAATCGAACCTTCAATAAGTCCATGGAGCTCACCTATCGTCTTAGTTAAAAAGAAAGATGGTAGCACCCGTTTCTGCGTAGATTATAGGAAGTTGAATGATGTCACAAAGAAAGACAGTTATCCTCTACCAAGAATCGACGATACATTAGACACCTTGTCTGGAGCGAAATGGTTTTCTACATTAGATCTACAAAGTGGATATTGGCAAGTCGAGATTGATGAATGTGACCGTGAAAAGACCGCTTTCAGTATGGGCGACGGGTTATGGGAATTCTCTGTGATGCCATTTGGGTTATGTAATGCGCCTGCAACGTTCGAGCGACTGTTGGAACTTGTGTTAAAAGGACTCAACTGAAAGACATGTTTAGTGTATCTTGATGACATTATCATCATGGGAAAAAGTTTTGATGATCATCTGAAAAATCTAGAGGAAGTCTTTCTGCGAATAGCATCAGCCGGATTACGCTTGAATCCCAAAAAGTGTTCATATCTCGGACATACAGTGTCAACTGAGGGGATTCACACCGAGGAAAGAAAAATAAAAGCAGTCAAAGATTGGCCTCGACCCACCAACATACATGAACTCCGCAGCTTCCTTGGCTTATGCACGTATATCCCGCCGTTTTGTACCTGGATTTGCGAATGTGGCTAGAAGTTTACATGATTTAACAAAGAAGAATCGCCCGTTTGTATGGCAGTTGGAACAAGAAAAAGCGTTTGAGCAGCTGAAAGAACTACTTTGTACGGCGCCGATGTTAGCTTATCCAATACCTGGAAAGAAATTCATCCTGGATACAGATGCGAGCGCTTATGGAATTGGAGGTGTCCTGTCTCAGCTCATCGACGGACAAGAAAGAGTAATTGGGTATTACAGCAGAGTGCTCGGGAAACCAGAGAAAAACTACTGTGTGACGCGAAAAGAACTACTAGCTGTGGTGGAATGTGTAAAACATTTCCACAAGTATTTGTATGGACAACGGTTCTTGCTGAGGACTAATCATGCAGCATTAAAATGGTTATTACAGTTTAAGAATCCGGAAGGCCAAATTGCACGATGGATCGAAAGATTACAGAATTACGACTTCGAAACGGAACATCGAAAGGGGATTCACCACAAAAATGCGGATGCATTATCACGTCGCCCTTGTCCACTGGAATGTAAACATTGCTCCAAATCAGAAGGAAAAGAAGGTATAATCGACGTGCGATTACTGAATATAGAACCTGAAGATGATTGGACTCCTCACCGCATCAGAATCAATCAGCTGGAGGACCCTGATCTTGCAAAGCTGATAATTGCCAAAGAAAATGGGGTACGACCACCAAAAGAACAAATAAGTAGCGAGAGTCCAACTGCAAAAGCATATTGGGCCCAATGGAACAGCATAAACCTCGTTAATGGATACCTTCATCGTACCTGGGAAAGCGAAGATGGCAAACAGTCTCGTCTGCTGATTATAGTACCGAAGTCCATGATCCCGAAAGTATTGAAAGAATATCACAATGGACCTAGTGGACGGAACCTTGGAATTACAAAAACTATAGAGAAGATTAAACAACGGTTCTACTGGATCGGTTGTCGAGATTCCATAGCAGAATGGATAAGTAATTGCGTAGAGTGTATGGCAGCTAAAGGTCCTAAAGCCAAAAGTCGCGGTAGGCTACAACAGTACAACGTGGGATCACCATTTGAACGAGTCGCAATGGATGTTGCAGGTCCGTTCCCAACCAGTACGGCCGGAAACAAATATCTACTGGTTGTCATGGACTATTTCAGTAAATGGCCAGAAGTATATGCCTTACCAAACCAAGAAGCAAGGACAATAGCCGAAGCATTTGTAGAAAATTGGATAACAAGGTTCGGAGTGCCCGTCGAATTACACTCAGATCAAGGCAGGAATTTCGAATCTTCCATTTTCCAAGAAGTCTGTACATTATTGGGCATCCACAAGACACGGACAACAGCGTTACACCCACAATCAGATGGGATGGTAGAGAGATTCAACCGAACGCTCGAAGAACATCTGCGGAAAATCGTTGATAAAGATCAACGGAATTGGGACAAGTGCATCCAGATGTTCCTGCTGGCATATCGTTCAGCGAAGCACGAGACAACTGGTTACACGCCAGCAAAGATTATTTTCGGATCTGATCTGCGACTCCCTGCTGATCTTAAGTTTGGAACGAATGCTACAGCTGTAAGAAATGATGGAGATTATTGTTCTGCCTTAAAGGAAGAAATGAATGAATTGCATCTTATGGTAAGACAGCATACGCATCTGATGAGCAATAAGATGAAGGACCGGTTTGATCAAGCGGCAAATTCAAAAGGTTTTGAAGAAGGTGATCTGGTCCTGTTGTACAATCCACTTCGAAAGAAAGGCTTGTCCCCGAAACTGCAGACAGCCTGGGAAGGACCCTATATGGTGATGAAACGACTTAATGACGTGGTATACCGCATACAAAGAAAGGCACGATGTAAAATGAAAGTAGTACACTTGGAGAGGCTCGCCCCATTTGGTTCAAGAGGATTTGTGCCTAATCGGGATGATTAGGCTTTAGTGGAGGGCAGTGTTACAAAAGTAGTATTAAGTTGTATTTGTATTGCTTTATGCATCCCTTATTATGAACAATAGCTGTAGGTATATGGAATAGAATTTGTCTTGTTGTAGACATCTGGCGCCGCGGCTGTCTGCTTGTCGAAACAATAGACATCTGGCGCCTGTCTGCTTGTCTACTTAAACAATTACCGAGTCTGGCGCCGCGGCTGTCTGCTTGCGTCTGGCGCCGTATAGCATTATGTTCTGGTAATTTCCAGACGCAATATTCTAGAAGGACACGTCGGCATCAGCGAGAAGTGCGTGGCTATATAAGCCGTGGCAGCGCCAACATAATAAATCAGTGCTAAGAGTAAACTGCTATAGTGTAGACGAGTTGTAAAATAAAGAGATTTTGTTGAAGTGAATTAAACGGCTTTTAGTTTTATTTGTCAATCCAGAGATACGAACCTAGTAAAGTAAAATTAGCAAGGAGTAAATTCGCAACAATACCTTGTCCATTGCAGCTAGTTTTAGCTTCTATCTTTGATGGCATTGAAAATATCCATGTGTTAGGTGAGGATAGCTGTAACCAAAATTCTTGTCGTTGGCATATTTTTGACAGTTAAGTGGTTTACCTGTTTTATTTGTTAATGATGACATCTAACAAGTTTGCATATATCCTACGTTAAGAAATCGTCGCAGTGCGAAATTTTCGAAAAATAGATTTTTTTCCATTATCGGATAGTATACGAGTACACAATAATAAACATTCTCGCAAATTTCGAAATCGAAATTCAAATTATTACGGTTGCTATAACGTTTATTGTAGAAAGGGAACAAAGTGGGGAACGGAGCGATTCCAATCCTTAAATGCGTTTTTCTCAGATGGTGTTTTTCAAAACGGTTTTCACTCTCAAAGGAAAAGTTTTAAAGATATCTAGTTCCAATTTGGAGAGAACATTTTTAATGTAATTCTCTATCGCGCTATGGAAGGTTTTTTTTTGTTTTTGGAATCTTACTATTTATTTCTACGAAAAACTATCGAAAAAAGGGCCAAACTCAATACTTTTTGTTCAAACCGCCGTCCCTTTGTCAAATTTCAAAAGTAAAACTCTCAACTCTCGCACTGAACATTCAAGCTCCCGCTGAAAATCGCCACAGATGATAATAACAGCGGAAAATTGATGCGTGACTTCTCATTAATAGTCTACTACCACGTCAAACAAGACGTCTGTGGAAGCACTGGATAGGACAATGCGCGATTAGCGCAAGAAAAATTCACCTTTAGGAGGATGTACAATTTTGTTCTAAGGAGATTTCTGTCAAATCCTACCAGTTGTGACTCAAGGAACACGAAATAAATGTTTCTCTAAAAAGATCCAACCTTTGGCCACATGTCATTAAATTAGAGCTTAAAACTAATATGAGGGTTTCTTCATCTTTACGTGAGACAGGCTGTTTTCAGAGATGCTGGTAAAAGTTGGCAATGAAGAGTTAACACAAAGTGAAAGAAGGATTAACTTATAGTCTTTGTCTTTTGATAGAAAACAATCAAGAGTTAGTCAACAATGTCTATCTTGGCATTAATAACATAAGTTATAAGACAATCAGGCATGTTCTGGAAATCGCACGATTTAAATTCGGCACCGAATTTGCAAATCGCGTGAATTTGGTAACAGTGTTCCACAATTCGCGCGAATTGGCTTAAATTCGAAATCAACTATGAAACAGCTGATTAAGTATTGACGAATAAAATTTGTTTCAAAGAATTTTACAAAATGAGCTTATTTACCATTACTGCATATTTATTCACAAAAAATGAATGGGGAAAAAATAAGAAAGTTCGGCGGCGAATTTTACAAATATGAAATTTGTTGGTGATATTAATTCAGTTCTTTAACAGTGCTTTGTACAACATTTGTCGCCATTATAACCTGGATGCCTTTGCTTTAGATGTAGTGGACGATTTTTAGGACGAAGAAGTTGCTGATTATAGCAGCCATCTACAAACTGACGCTGTATCCATTCGAGATGAATCGCAAATAACTTAACGCGTATAGTTTAATTTTCATATTTTTTTATTCAATAAAAACATAACATTTAAGTTAAACTTTTTGACTATGAGATCATTTAATAATATTATTAATTAGTAAAATTTGTTACTCGATATTTTTAGTATTTGGTTTGTGTCTTCATGCCGTCGTTTTCGTGGTGTGGACTTTGGTCCGCCGCTGGCAATTTCATCAATACTTGATAGCATGGCATCCAAAGAACCGTTGGCGACTTCAACAAAATTAACGTTAACTCCAAATGAAGAGCTATTTGCGATGCCTTCCACGGCCGTATATATTCCACAAATTTCAGCTATTTCTTCCTCACTGGAGATCAGGGAAAATTTGTTGAACTGCCCTCCTCCAGTAGCTTTGCTTCTGCAGCCTTTCCAATCGGACCATACCTATTAAAAAAATGTTAATGCAGTTCACATACTTATACTATCGCGTGACATTTTTCTCACTTTTTTCCAGCCGTTAACATCTTTTTGCGGTGGACCTTCGCTATTTGGCATTTTAGCAAGGTCTGCCCACAAAGCCTCCGCAACGACGCGATCCCCTTTAACGAAATTATTCGCCAAGTCTGAATTTTTGGCCATAAAATTTAAAAAATGTTTTCTTGACTTTGGCTTTTATGTTTTCCCCTAAAATAAGAAAAGGAAAGTATTAATTTTTGTGAAGAAATCCAAATAACTGGCTCAAATACTTACATTTTAAGTTTTAAAAGCAAATTCAATAATTTCGTGCACTTCTTTTTGACCGATATCAAAACGTCAAACAATTTGCGAAATCGATTTCTAGAACATGCCATATCGCACCGATTTCATGTTCGAAAAATGTGTATTCGTAATCGTTTCACGATTTCATTATCATTTTCATGCGAAAACGATTTCTGGAACATGCCTGAATATTTTGGTTTTAAGAAGAAGAGATTCTGCCACTAACTAACGAACAAATACATAAGGTAAATAACTTCATTCTTTCAAAGATTACACCGACGAAAATATATTACTCGGTCGATATTGTTCTCTCTTGAACCCGTTTGGACTCCCTTCTCACAGAATAGTGTTCAAAGTATGTAGGTTGTCCTGTTCTTATATTAAGAAACCTGAATCCACCTAAACTTTAAAAAGGG
This sequence comes from Bactrocera dorsalis, assembly GCF_023373825.1. Taxonomy (NCBI): domain Eukaryota; kingdom Metazoa; phylum Arthropoda; class Insecta; order Diptera; family Tephritidae; genus Bactrocera; species Bactrocera dorsalis. The sequence goes on along the minus strand of NC_064304.1, from coordinate 54,967,630 downwards.
ACGCGTTTTCTGATAAAATCGCTAAAAAATGTTCATAATAGACTGCACAATACTCATAGGATGTCGTACCAGACAAAATGTATTGATTTCCCGAATCACTCTGACGCCATTGGATTAACCCTTCCAATTTTAGCATTTACAGTAAAGGCATCTCTTGCAATTACCATTAATAAAACGCAGGGTCAAACCTTCAACGTAGCAGGCTTAGATTCCCAAGGAGATAATTATTTAAAAATGGTCAAATATAGCACAACTAAAAATAAACTGGATAAACTTGGTTTGGCGACAAATGAATTAAAATCTGATTTACAATCACTGTTGCGAGAGGTCAAGAAGGCAGAAAACATTAATATTAAGGAATATAACATTCATTTAGAATTAGAGGAAGATACAACGAAGATAGATCAAAAGATACAGTGCTCACTAAATATTATGGACATGTACACGCGATGGTTAAACCTCCAAATTTCGGTTTTATAGTTCCATTCCATGTTTTTAAGCATTAATTTGACTAGAAAAAGTAGGTGCATTGTATTTTATTATGATTCCAAACTGTTAGTTCAGCAGTTAAGAAACGTTGATAAGTGCCTTGTGCACATATGTATGTAAGTCTGTAGGATTTATCGAGAACACGAAAATCATTCTTTGTCGAAATCTCGGATCTTTGTCAATAGAATACGGGTTGAAACTACTAGTTTTGCTACTCTTCTCTTCTTATTTACTGGCGTAGACACCACTTACGCGGTTAAAGCCGAGTTATAAACAGCGCTCCACTCGTTTCTTCTTTTAGCAAAATGGCGCAAATTGGAGATTGGAGCAAAGCTACGTCCTAGTCTTTCCAACGGAGTGGACCCCACCGGGTACTGCGGCGAATACTTTCAGAGCTGGACTTTTTTCGTCCATTCCGACAAAATGACCTAGTTAGCGCAGCCGCTGTCTTTTAAATCGCTGAACTATTGAAGATTGAAGAAGTCGCACGAAAGAGAAGCGCCTTGTCTGAAATCTCGTTTGGTATCGAACGGCTCGGAGAAGTCCTTCCCGATCCTGACGGAGCTTTTGGTATTGCTCAACGTCAGTTTACACAACCATACCAACAAACACAAGGAAGGTTCGACGTCAAGAAGCTGCAATCCCAACAGATAGCCAACCGATTTTTTACTCGACTTGCACTCCTGCTCTCTGAGAGCACTCGTCAACAACTCGGTATAAGGGAACTGTTGGGACGGCATTTCAAACTCCTTACGTACAGCTGCAACGGAAACCATTGGAGGAACAGCTGATATGACGAGGAGTTCTTGCAGCGGAGAGAAAACAGGCTGCCTACCCCGCAACGTTATGAGCGACCACAACACCTTTGGGATTGGATAGATACCGAGAGTTGAAGAGGGAAGCGAGACGAATTTGCAGACAAAAAAAAAGAGGCCAGCCTGCTTTCGAGCAACTTTACTTTTTCTCGACTGAAATAGCGAGTTTGGGTGTATGTGATGAGACTAACTTTGGCAAGTTGCAAATTGGAATGCGTGAATTTGTGCATGTAAGCGACTACTCTTAGTGCTCTAGAAAATGAAGGAAATCGGTGGAGAATATCATTCTCTTTTGGAGTGTTATGAAAATTTTAAATTTTCCGACTTTCCGACGGTATGATATTCCGAGCGGGAGACTTTGGACAGAATTCTTGTGATTCTATTAGCCATGTGGGACCGTTCCACCAGAGTGTAGTGCTGGTGAGGTGCAGTGGCTAGCAGCCTCTTGTCCCAAGATCCGCTGGGTTATCTGCATTTGCAACATGTTGCCATTTTTCTGGGCCAACTAAGTCCAAGATTTGGGATACTCGGTTAGATACATAGGCCTTCCAGCAATAGGGTGGTTTTTCTAACCACGCTAAAACTATTTCTGAGACTGACCAAAGGTACGTTTTATGATCGGTTGATTTCAGATGGGTTTGAACTATTGAAATTAATTTTGCTAACAGTAGAGCACCATTCAGTTCAAGCCGTGGCAGACTGAGTGTCTTCAAAGGTGCAACTTTGGCTTTGGCTACCAAGAGGTGTGCAGATATTTTATTATCATACTGAGTGCGTACGTAGACTGTTGCGCAATAAGCCTTTTCCGAGGCATCACAGAAACCGTGTAATTCTGTGTTAATGTTAGGGGTGAAATTTACCCATCGAGGGATTCGAATTTCTGATATAGTTTGTAAGTTGTTAGCAAATTGAACCCATCTTGAAACAATTCTTGAATGAGGATTTTTGCTTGGATCATTATTGGCAAAGCCATCCTGCGGGGTCGAAAAGTTTAGCCATCGAGGAAATTATTTGGCGTTTGCTTATGGCGGACATTCCAGATGTTGACATAACTGTATATGAGAATTGTTTTTGTTGTACAGGCCTCTTCAAATTTAAGAGAATCTGTATCTAATAAGTCTTCCTTTTTATGTTTTTATTATTTCGGGATGATTTGATGTAATTTTCTTTAAGGGGAACCCCACTGAATTTAGTGTTTTGATCACTTGAGATAGTGATTCGCACGCTGTGGCTACCTGATAGAATGTCATATTTTTGTGTTTGTAACAAAGAGGTTGCTAGGGGCAAGTTTGTTTCACACGTTTTTGTCACTTCATGCAGTGTTCTAATCGCCAAATAGGGCGCGCAATTGATGTCAAAGGTGACGGTTTTAAGTTTGTAGTCGCTGATTGGACTATTACTTGATTTTCGGAAGACTATACGTTGGAAATCTTGGTCATCTTTATGTACTAGAATTTGTCTGTACATTTTCTCTATATCCCCATTAAAAACGTATTTAAACATGGGCCAATTTAGTATTAGCAGCATGAGATCAGGTTGTAAGGTTGGAACAGTATATTTTCTTCCTTGTCTTTCTTGTCTTTCTTGTACATTTTGAGGTGTTGAAAATCACTCGTACTTTTGTTGTGATTTTATCAGGTCGTATTACCCCGTGATACTTTTTCATATGGTACAGCTTCTTCCATATGATTCAGGTCTAGCTATTCGTCCATCACATTATCATATGCTGATTTGAGCTCACTTTTCTTTATCAGACTTTTTTCCAAGCTTAGAAATTGCTGGACTGCTGATATTCTTGAGTGACCTAGAGCTATAGAATCTGGGAAGGTGGGTTTGAGAGGCAGTCGCACAACATAACCACCATTTTCGTTTCTTGTTGTTGTGGACTTATAATAGGCTTTGCATGCCTGGTCTTCTTCTGAAAGTTGAGTAGTCTGAGGTAATTGTTCTACTTCAAAGAATTTTTTTAGTTCAGTATTTAAACATTCGTTTGAAATATTTTCAACTTCAGTTGTAATAGAATTATTTTTTCTGTGACTTAATATCCACCCAAAGATGGTATTTTGGGCTAGCAATTTATTAGATATTTTTTCTATACCTTCAAAAATTATTTTAGGTATTAGGTCACTACCTAATAATAAATCGATTTGTGATGGGGTATGGCAGTTGGGATCTGCTAAATTGAGATATGAGCATTTTTCCCATTGCTTATTATTTACTTCACAGCTTGGAAGCAAATTCGTGAGTTGCGGTAGAACTTGTGCATCTATTCTTATATCCGCGTTTGGGGAGACTATAGTGATTGGGCAATTTTGATTTTTCGCCCATTCCCGAAATTTGGACATTTGATTTTTTGACTGGCAACTTTAGCCGATTTTGAGCTTTAGATGATATAAAGGATCTTTGAAAACCTTGATATATTAATGCTCTTGATTTGAATAATTCTCCTCTATGTTCAATAGCGATGACCGCAGTGGATAAAAGAATTTTGCTTTCATTTTCTGAATGAAGAGTTTGAATTTTTGCTGCTTTAGAGCAACATGGTTATTCTTCCCTTTTTTCGGTATTTGAGATTTCGGGATTACTACTTTTGGTTGTAGCGACTAAACCGGTGGTTTTATGAAATTGATTTTGCTTCATATTTTGAAAGTTGGTAATATGAAGCAGTGAGTGATGTCGTCGTTGACAGTACACACAATTAAATTTGCTTTCACAGTCTTTCGTCGTATGAGCATTCGACAGATAGTTGATGCAAAGTTTATGTTGTCTGACAAGATTGTTCCTGTCAGAAACGGATAGTTTTTTAAATTTCTCGCAAGATCTTATGTTATGACCTCCCTTACAAATTTCACATAATGATTGCCAATGATTTGTTTGATTTGTCACAAATGTTTGGCTACTACATATATATTAGCGTGCCTATTATATTGTATAATATTGCTGGCTTAGGGTTTAAACAAGTTTTTGTTCGACTCACTTTGATTATTTTTTGGCTTGACTATTTTTTTGTCAACTCGCTCAGCTATTTCGTACTGAGTTGTTAAGAATTCATTTGATGCCATTTTGGCGATTTCTTTCTTGCCACTAGTGATTGCTCCCATCGTAGCAAAGCAGCATCAGGCAGTATTGCTGCACAAATATTTACTAGGATAGGGTCCCACGATTCTGTGGAAATCTCTTGTGTTTCTAACACATATAAACAATTTTTCACTGTCGAGTATTGGTTTTGAAACTCTTGGCTGGTTTATTGTTGAATTTTTGGTAAATTCATTAAAATTGTTATTTGGTTGTCTACCAATACTCTTTCATTTTCGTATCTTTCGAACAGTGCTTCCCAAGCCAGATTAAAGTTTTCATCATTTATAGCGAAACGCTTGACGATACTGCCTGCTTCTCCTTTTGTTTTGTACATGAGATGGTTTCTTTTGTACATGAGATGCTCGTGAAAGTTTGGGATGGTTTATGTATACGGCAGTGAACATGTCCCAGAAGGACGGCGACTGCTCATAACCTCCATGAAAAACTTCAGTATCACAAGCTGGTACTTTCAAGAATTTACCTGTATCTAGGTCTTCTTTTTGAGTCGTAACTGCTCTCGGATGAGGAGTAGTGACTCTACATGACCTTAATAAATTTATTTCGTCTAATATCATTGCCTTCGTAATTTCATATTGTTCGATGCAGTTTTTATATTTAGCTGACGCCGAAGCTTTTATGTTTTCTGGGAGTTCAGCATCGTCAGTATCTAGTACTGTATCGTATGCTGCCAGAAGGCGTGTTCATATGCTATCTATGCCTTGAATTTTTAAATTTAGAACCGATTATGTGTTTTCATTTATAGGTCTTTGGTTCTTTTTTGTTTGGCACCCTGCTTTGAGCGTGTAGCTTCTGCAGGTGTGCTTTGTGATGTATCTTCATCAGCCATCTTCGGAATTTCTAATAATTGAGGTGTTCTTGATTTGACCTCTTTTGATTTCTCAGATTGCATTTATAGAATTAAATAGTAAGCTTTGGCTTAAAAATGTTTTGCTTTGAAATACAATTAAAAAGTTGGTAATATGAGCAAATTTGTAAATAGAAATGAAAAGAAAAATAGAATTTAAACTTTTATTATTAATTAATTAAATTATATAAATTTGCAAACACGTATTCACCGCATATATTGTCAAAAAATATTTGTATATAATTATTGATTTTTTTTTGTACCGTGTATTAGTTTAACGTATCTGCGTTATACTCGCGATTGATTTGTATATTATTTCTTAATACGTGTATCTTTGTGATAAGAACGCAAAAAGAAAGAAAATAATAATAACGCAAAAATATACGTATGTACTCGTAAATATTTATATGAAAATTAATTCCCGCTACGAGAAAAAAAAGTTAATTAAGATTTTTTATTAATGAAACAGTGTATTTGCAAAATGCAAAGATTCAATTTTATTTACAGTTAGGATAAGGTAGCTATGCGGAGGCTGTCGTTAAATCCCCCTTCCTAAAATGAATCGTCTCCGATTCACTATTATTTTGAGTTAATTTATATATTTGATCCAAAAGAGCATTATAAGTGATTTCTTGAAATTGTGTATTTTCGATTGGTTTGCGAATTTCGCGAGATTTTTTTATTTTTAGTATTAAGTAAGTTATGAAAAGTATTCCCAAGATTAAAATTATGTACCAAAAAAATGAATGCACTGTGATGTTCTTGTTCCGTTCTGCAAAAAAATTTATATTATCTACTTTTAACAGTTTATTAGTTGTTTCAATATATTCAAAAATTTCAAAATTATTTATATAGTTATTTTTAAAATAATTCCAAATTTGTATTTCAATGTTTTCATAAGTTTGATTATTTATGACAGTATAATTTTCAAATGTTATTAAATATGTTCCATTCAATATTTGATTATCTACAATATTTTTTCCTGAAACTAATATCGCTCCTGGTTTAATTTCTTCAATTTGCAAGTTTTTTCTTTTAATTTATTACATTTTCCTTGTTTTTTGTTTAAAATTTCTGACAAACATGTGCTTTTTTATTTAGTTTACAATAGGTTTTTGAAATTTCTGTTTTGCAATTTTGAATATTAAAAAATTTATTGTTACAGTATATTATGTTCTAGTGAATAATAAGCTTACCATCTAATTGAGCTATGGCTCTTACATAATATTACTTACATGGTAGTTCTATTTTAGGGTATTTTATATAAATTACTAGCTGGCCCGGCGAACTTCGCCCCGCCCAATTTTTATTTTTTTTTGGAAGTCATAGACTTGTATAACTTTACCACAAATAATATAAACTTCAAACAACGCATTTTCATTTAATGTTTTTAATGTTTGTAGCGCCATCTACTGTAACATACCGCACTTATTCAATACCGTTGTTAGCGCCACCAACTGGTGTATAGCTCTTTGCTAATAATAAACAAATAATTTGCAATAAATAAATAATGCGACTATAAGGAGAGTTATAAACTATCCTATCTTTCAAGTTGGACCAAACTGCACACAGTGTTAAAAATTTCATTAAAATCGGTTCAGTAGTTTAGGAGTCCATCGCAAACAAACAACGTGACACGTGATTTTTATATATTAAGATAATTATGTCTCTTTTTTGGGCTATTTTAAATTTAGAAATGTCCATTAAATCTGTTGTAGTCATTATTGGTAATATGTTATGTTTTTTCTTCTTCTTCTTAATTGGCGTAGACACCGCTTACGCGATTATAGTCGAGTTTACAACCGCCCCAATTGGATATTCCAAGCGAAGCCAGGTCCTTCTCCACTTGGTCCTTCCAACGGAGTAGAGGTCTTCCTCTTCCTCTGCTTCCCCCGGCGGGTACTGCGTCGAATACTTTCAGAGGTGCCGCTTCAGCGTAGCCGCTGTCTTTTAATTCGCTGAACTATGTCCATGTCGTCGTATATCGTATATCGTTCCATCGAATGCGATATTCGCCTTGGCCAACGCGCAAAGGACCATAAATATTTCGCAGTACTTTTCTCTCGAAAACTCGCAACGTCGACTCATCCGTTGTTGACATCGTCCAAGCCTCTGCACCATATAGCAGGACGGGAATTATGAGTGACTTATAGAGTTTGGTTTTTGTTTGTCGGGAGAGGACTTTACTTCTCAATTGCCTACTTAGTCCGAAGTAGCACCTGTTGGCAAGAGTTATCCTGCGTTGGATTTCTAGGCTGACATTGTTGGTGGTGTTAACGCTGGTTTCAAGATAGACGAAATTGTCTACAACTCCAAAGTTATGACTGTCAACAGTGACGTGAGTGCCAAGTCGCGAGTGCGACGACTGTTTGTTTGATGACAGGAGATATTTCGTCTTGCCCTCGTTCACTGCCAGACCCATTTCTTTTGTTTCCTTGTCCAGTCTGTAGAAAGCAGAACTAACGGCGCGGGTGTTGAGGCCGATGATAACAATATCTTCGGCATACGCCAGTAGTTGTACACTCTTATAGAAGATGGGACCTTCTCTGTTTAGTTCAGCAGCTCGAATTATTTTCTCCAGAAGTAGGTTGAAAAACTCGAACGATAGGGAATCTTGTCTGAAACCTCGTTTGGTATCGAACGGCTCGGAGAGGTCCTTCCCGATTCTGACGGAGCTTTTCGTGTTGCTCAACGTCAGCTTACACAGCCGTATTAGTTTTGCGGGGATACCAAATTCAGACATCGCGGCATAAAGGCAGCTCCTTTTCGTGCTGTCGAAAGCAGCTTTGAAATCGACGAAGAGGAGGTGTGTGTCGATTCTCCTTTCACGGGTCTTTCCCAAGATTTGGCGCATGGCGAATATCGGTCGGTTGTTGATTTTCCACGTCTAAAGCCACACTGATAAGGTGCAATCAGTTTGTTGGCGGTGGGCTTTAATCTTTCACACAATACGCTCGACAGAACCTTATATGCGATGTTAAGGAGGCTAATCCCACGGTAGTTGGCGCAGATTGTGGGGTCTCCTTTTTTGGGCATGCATTCGTCCGACCATATTTTACAAAGAAGCTGATGCATGCTCCTTATCAGTTCTTCGCCGCCGTGTTTGAATAGCTCGACCGGCAATCCATCAGCCCCGCCGCTCTGTTGTTCTTCAGGCGGGCAATTGCTATTCAAACATCTTCCAGGTCGGGTAATGGAACGTCTGCTCCATCGTCATCGATTGAGGAATCGGGTTCGCCTGCTCCTGTTGTTATGCATTCACTGCCATTCAGCAGGCTGGAGAAGTGTTCCCTCCATAATCTAAGTATGCTCTAGGCATCGGTGGCTAGATCACCTGGGGGGGTTCTACAGGAGTATGCTCCGGTCTTGAAACTTCTGTAACCCCCCGCATTTTTTCGTAGAATTTTCGAGCATTACCCCTGTCGGCCAGCTTATCAAGTTCTTCGTACTCACGCATTTCGGCCTCTTTCTTCTTCTGTCTGCAAATGCGTCTCGCTTCCCTCTTCATCTCTCGGTATCTATCCCATCCCGCACGTGTTGTGGTCGATCGTAACGTTGCGAGGTAGGCAGCCTGTTTTCTCTCCGCTGCGACACGGCACTCCTCGTCGTACCAGCTGTTCTTTTGCACTTTCCGAAAACCAACGGTTCCGGTTGCAGCTGTACGTAAGGAGTTTGAAATGCCGTCCCACAGTTCCCTTATACCGAGTTGTTGACGAGTGCTCTCAGAGAGCAGGAGTGCAAGCCGAACGATGGCTGTCTGTTGTGGTTGCAGCTTCTCGACGTCGAACCTTCCTTGTGTTTGTTGGCGTGCGTTTTTTGCTGCACAGAGGCGGGTGCGAGTCTTAGCTGCAACAAGATAGTGGTCCGAGTCGATGTTAAGGCCTCGGAGCGCACTCACATTTAAAACACTGGAGACGTGTCTTCCGTCTATCACAGCATGATCGATCTGGTTGGTAGTTTTTCGATCCGGAGACAGCCAGGTAGCTTGATGAATTTTTCTATGCTGGAATCTAGTACTACAGATAACCATATTTGGGCCCCCGGCGAAGTCGATGAGCCTCAACCCATTTGGGGATGTTTCCTGGGATCTTTGGTCACATCGTCCTTCTCTTCCGTCGGGGCGTGGGCGCAAATCAGCGATATGTTGAAGAACCTCGCTTTGATGCGGATTATGGCTAGACGTTCATTCACCGCTATGAATGATAGTACTCGGCGACGGAGTCTCTCTCCCACCACGAATACCACACCAAATTTGCGCTCCTTTATATGGCCACTGTAGTAAATGTCACAAGGACCTACTCGTCTCTGTCCTTGTCCCGTCCATTGCATTTCTTGGACGGCGGTGATGTCAGCCTTTGTTTTCACGAGGATACTAACCCGCTGGGCAGTGGCACATTCCCAATTAAGGGACCGTACATTCCAGGTGCATGTCCTCAATTCGTAGTCCTTATTTCGTTTGCCATGGTCGTCATCAAAAGGAGGGTCTCTCATCCGAAGCTGTTGTTGCGTTTTCATGGAGTTTTTTTTTTACGTGGCGGGTCCCAAAGCTATTGCACAACCCTGCGGAGGGGATGTTTCGCCTTCTCACTTTAGCTCGCCTTCAAACGGATGTTCTTAGGCTACCCAGAGGATACTTGGTCAAAGACCGGAAGTCGTGAGCTGCTTGAGTCACATGTAAAAGAATCGTTTCTGGCTACTCCCAAGTGAATGGCAATCAGAGAACTTTCCTCACTTGCGTGAACTTTTACACATGACTCCATCCTCCAGGTTTTTAATTCATAAAAATATAAGAATGTTGGGTTTAAAATTCCAATTTTACCAAAAGTTATTGCATTTATTAAATTTTGCAGTTCATGTATAACATATTGATTTCATTTTCTTTTAATTTTCCTGTTTGTGGTATCACCTTTAATATTATATACTGTGTCAGTTAATTCTGTTATTACTTTAAAAATTTCTGAAGTTTTTTCAATTTGTCATTAATTTTTACAAAGTCGTCATGGTCTGGTGTACCAGCTATCCATTTTCAAAGTGTTCCTTATTCATTTATACCCCTTTTTTGCCTAAAATGGGTTCGTTTTAATTGTTCTAATAAAGTTTTTTCGGAGTATGTCGACATAATTGGCCGTTTGCATTTGAAGAAAAAGTAATTCGTGTTAGTTTAAACGTTATAAAACTTTAATTGAATACGAGGTGTGTTAAGAAAGTATCGCAAATCGTAACTGACAGTTTTCTTCGATTGCAGGGGCGTGGTGCATCGTGAGTTCTTGCCACAGGGAAGAACGGCCAATAAGGAATATTACCTGCAAGTTATGCGCAATTTGCGCGAAGCAATCCGCCAGAAACGCCCGGATTTGTGGAAGAACAAAAATTGGCTTTTGCACCACAATAACGCCCCTGCTCACACATCGTTGCTTGTGCGCGACTTTTTGGCCAAAAACAACACACTAATGATGACGCAGCCACCGTATTCCCCAGATCTGGCCCCTGTGACTTTTTCTTGTTCCTTTAACTGAAGAGGTCCATGAAAGGACGACGTTACGCTTCCCTTGACGAGATAATGACGGAAGGAGGAGCTGAAGAAGATAAAAAAAAATGATTTTTTGAAGTGCTTCGAAGACTGAAAAAACCGTTGGCGCAAGTGAATAATATCTTATGGGGATTACTTTGAAGGGGACAAAATAAGTATTCATGAATAACAGGCCCCTAGCCAGCTTTTCATTTCGGGGGGGGCTGAAGTAAAAACATATATAAACTTTAAATTTTCTGTTTATTAAAAAAAACAATATAAATTTATATACATATTACTTAAATTATTTGGTAGTTGTAACTTAAATAAGTAATATTTTTCTTTTCTTCTTGCTTGCCATATCATTAATTACTTCATCTGGATGTATTTTAATATCCCAGTGCACTGCAATAACAGCAAGTGCACTCAGCCGCTCATTGCCAAACACACTGCGTGGTAAAGTTTTTATTCTTTTTAAGGTTGAAGAAGTTCTTTCGAAGGAAGCGGTCGTCACTGGAGGAGTTGGTAAAATTGTAAGCAGGTAGTGAATATTTTTAAAATACGTTGCATCGCAATGTTGCAGTAATTTCAACACTTCTATGGTTGGATCTATTGTTGATAAGCTGGCACACCACAATCGATACTCTGATTTTAATGCTGTCATTGATATTTGCTCCTCGAAGAAAATAGTTAAATTTTTTAATTCTTCGGCATTATCAATTGCAGCAAAACCTGGGAGTAGAATTTGAAATGACGAGAGTATATCCTCATTCACTAATAAACGTTCTGTCATGTTTTGAATCAGAGCATCAACGCATGGAATAAATATTGTAACTCTGAAGTGGCTTTCAGGGGTTGTGCAAGGTGGATTAGCACGAGTAGTTTGACGCGAAGTCACTCTAGGCACTACAAGATCTATGTCAAAAAGATCTTTAGACTGTTTGGAAAATATCGTTGAAAAAACCATCCGCTGTTTCTCTTATCTGGTGCAGAGTTCTTATTAATTCTTTGGCTCGGTTCATTGCTGATACAAAATCCATAGATTTTTCTTGGAGTTGCACAGACAGTGGCAGCGTTAAGCTGAACAATTGCTCACAGACGAATAGACTAAGCAAAAAATCGCTTTTCTCTACCGCTGGGAAGAAGGCTGATGCTTTAGTCGAAATGGACCCTGTCTTACTCGAAATTATTTCCAAACTTAGTACAATGAATTTGAAAAGCTTCACAAAGCTTATAATGCTTTCATGCCTTTCTATAAACCTTGTTTCACAAAGGCGAACAAGTCGTCTTTTTTTGCTTTCTGGTGCGTGCTTCTGTATAACGTCCTGGAAAGTTGTGTTTGCATTTGAATGGTTTCTAAATAAATTTGCTATTTCATTGACAATACCAAGGCAGCTCCGTATTGAAGGTAATGACATAGTATTAGAAAGCGCAAGGTTCAATCGGTGACTACCGCAATGAACACATCGTGCTTTTGGATACAGTTGTCTTATCCTGGTTTGCACTCCACTTAAATGCCCTGACATGTTTGCTGCTCCGTCATATCCCTGTCCAACCAACTTCGCCATATCAAGATGGAGATCTGTACAACGCTTAAGTATGACTTTCGATAAGTTTTCAGTCACCGTCTAGTGTAGTTGCGTACGACTGTTATAGGTTTGAGCTGAGTTGTGTATAAGAGTTTCAAAAGATTCAGTCAGTGATAAATCTTTTTTATTTGCGATTTATTTAAAAAATTTCCTTATTTCGGGGGGGGGCTTCAGCCCTCTAGCCCCATCCCCCCCCTGGCTACGTGCCTGATGAATAAATAAATAATTTTTGAAAAAAACACAAAATTCGCGATACTTTTTGAACACATCTCGTATATATTTGGGTATATACAAATGTATAAGTGTGTGTATTACCAATAATGGTTAATTGTGTTAATTTATAAATATATGTAATTCTATGTTAATTATTTGAAGTGTTGTAACCTGTTGTGGGTTCAAATTGCAGAATATGCGAAATAATTGAGTATTAATAGGGTAACATATTGATTGAAAAATTTGAAATTAATTAGAGTAATTATTCCGCGCTACCACTGTACCATTGTCTGGTTTGAAGAGTCCACTTCTGATAATTTGTGGGTAGATATCGGCTCCAACGTTAGCTCTTTGTTGCTATGAAATTGAGGGTCCGCGAGGAATAGGGTGGGTCGATTCCGGACTTTTTTCGATTCGGTATTTCTAATAGTGCGGAAAAGTTGCCTTAGTACTTCCTGATTCCAATGCAACTTTTTGTTTTGAGATCGGATTGCATCTTCAACCCGAACCTCGGCCTTGAAATTTCGGAAATTCGCCTAAAATCGTGAAATTGTCTACCTAGCACCTGAAATACGCATCTCATGGCAAAATGTATAAAACAAAAGTTATTTGTCACGTCATTTGCTACCGAAATGGTATATGTGATCATGGCCGTAGGACGAACCGTTCCCGAGATACGAGCGAAAAGGCGGCGCGCCACAGCGCAAGGTGAAAATCGGCTTGCGGCCACACTTCTTGACGTTGATTTCGCTGAGTGCTATCACTCACATTCATTCATCTACGCCAAAGGACACGTTCGGATAGGTCTCCACACAAATATTTTTTCATCGAGTTCCTTCACTCTTGTCGGTGATTTCGCCGAGTTCTATCACTTACATTCATTTCCCTGCGCCATACGACACGTTCGGACTGGTCTCCACATAAATATTTTTTCATCGAGTTCCTTCACTCTTGTCGTTGATTTCGCCAGGTGCTATCTAACGAAGAACACATAAAAGGGCTGTCGGGAGACACTGCAGAGGTATGGAAATTTAGTGAATTCCCCTCTCACACCGTGGCAGTCGAGAGAATCGTCAAACTGGTGACAGAGGCATCTTCTAAAGTTATTGGCCCCCAATCTCGTGATCTTTTTATACGCTCTACACTGAAATCTAGGCAACAAGTGCCAAAGTTTTGTACAAAATCTGATTTGATCAATAAATTTGACACAGATTCAGACTAAAACAAGCCTGACATATGGTTGGTTGGTTGGGTTGGGCTTGGGAGGAACCCGAAGAGCAGCTACCTCCACGCGGTGGGTTCTGGGTGACCAATACAGGTTAGCTGAGAGCTGCAACAATTTTGACCTTGCGCTGTGGCGCGAGTTATATCGTCACATCAACGCCCACCAAAACCAAGAAGACACCAATAAATATAAGAACATATCATTAAGTTTATTTTATTATTTAAAACAATACAACAATTGTAAATAATACTTACTTCCTGTTATCAACTTTTGTGCACTCACTATTGTTTTTATTTTACTGACTCATCAAATTTATTTGCTTGATTTCATAAGACACCAATAAAATAATAAGAACATATGTATCATTAAATTTATTTTATTATTTAAAACATTGCAAAAATTGTAATTAATACTTACTTGCAAAAATTGTAATTAATGCTTACTTCCTGTTATCAACTTTTATTTTTACTGACTCATCAAATTTATTTTACTTGTTTGACTTGATGTAAAATTGGTTTAAGAATAAAATTCATTATTGGTGGAACTTTCGAAGGAATAAGGTGTTTTATTGAACGAAAGAAAGTTTGAGCAACGTAACTAACATAACTGGCGCAGTCGAAAAGCCAACGGTTCGAGTCGAAAGTCTAAAAGTGCTATCGAAATAAAACTTTGTGAATCCTTGGACCACATAAGGGGCCGCCTGTTCTAAATCCGAGGGAATATCGGACGCAAAACAAATACCAAGAGAACATTGGTATAAGGCCACAAGGAGATACATAAGTGAACCGGTGGAAAAAAGGACCTACACCCCTCATGCACACCATTCTCATAGGGGCTCTGTAAGTAAATGAGCGGTTTTTGAATTACATATATATATAAAATAAAACAAATAAAAAATAAAAATAAATTTTGAAGAAAAGTTAACAAATTTACATAAGTATATTGCGAAAGTAGACGAAATTAGAAAATTTGAAATAAAAATATATTAATTCAAAAGAAAGATTGGATCAAAACAAATTTTTTTGAAGAAAAGTTAACATATGTATAATGCAAAAGTGTATGAAATTAGAAAAATTTTAAATAAAAATATATTAATTCAAAAGGAAGATTGGAAAGATAATTAAAAAAAAAAAAAAAAGTAAGAAAATTAAGAAAAGTTAAGAAAAGTTAACATACTCGTATGTACATAAATATATTGTGAAAGTAGATAAAATTAGGAAAATTTTAACTAAAAATATATTAGTTCCAAAGGAAGATTGGAAATATCAAAAAAAAAAAAAAAAAAATATGTATATGTATATATAATCTTTACAATTTAAAAGAAAATAGTTATATTTTCTTGCCAAAATCAATAAAATTAAAAAGGAAAAGGACGAAGTGGAAAAGTGAAAAAGTGGAAAAAGTAAAAGAAAAAAAAAAAATTAATTACATATTATTTTTGTTTAGGCATTATTTGATTCCAAATTCCTATCAATCAATCGGAACCAAATTATCCTACGTACATAAAACAAGTTATTATTTTTGATGAGTAATAAATCTAGAAATTTTCCATATCCTAAAAGTTTTAAGATTTTTAAGTCAAGAAGCCTACCCGTTATATCCGAGGACAGTACATTAAATTTTAATATGCTTTCAAATACAGAAGTTCCAAGTATATCAGGGACTCAAACGACAAGTAGTAGTAACAACATGAATAATATCGACATTTTTATCTCACTTAGGATTCCAGATGCAATCAAGGACCTACCCAAATTTGATGGTAATCCAAGATTGCTCCACGAATTCATTAGTAATGTGGAAGAAATACTCCTTCACATTAGGGGAGCAGATAACACTCCTCATGGACTAATCCTCTTGAGGGCCATAAGAAATAAAATAGATGGTCAAGCCAATGAAGTCTTGAACATGTATGGCACATCCCTCAATTGGGATGAGATCAGAGGAAACTTGATATCGCATTATTCAGATAAAAGGACAGAAACATCCCTAATTAGAGATCTTCATTGTTTAAAACAATACGGCAAACCGATTGAAAAATATTACAGCGAAATAATGGAAATTCAATCAGCTTTGTCTAATAATTTATCTATCCATGAGTCCGACACTAATGTAATTAATGCAAAGAGAAATCTATTTTCTGAAATGTGCCTAAACTCATTTTTGTCAGGTTTACGGGAACCTATGGGATCTACGATTAGAGCAATGAGACCAGAATCATTGCCGATTGCCCTTGACTACTGCATCAGAGAACAGAATATTCATTATATTAGGTCCAATTTGAATAAACCCAAATATCCTCAATGGAGACCAAATTACCAATATAATCCATATCCTAAGATATTCTAATTTTTCAACCAGACCTTACTATGTTAATAACAATAACTTTGAGCCAAATTCAAACAATCAGAATCGTAATTTGTTACTCCAAAATTCCCAAGTACATCGCGAGAATTTTTCAAATTTTAAACCCAGCCAACGCCTCGATAATTTTTCGAGACAAACAAATTGGAGGCAATCACAGCCTCCACCAGAACCTATGGATACCGGTAGTGGATTTTCAAAATTTGAAAAGGGTACAAACAAATTTAAAACTAGCCCAAGCACTCAATTTAGTAGGATAACAAATAGGAATGAAATGAATAATATTAACGAATTTAGAAGTCTTCGAAATGAAAGCTCTGTCCCATGTCTTGACCACGCTAACAAGATAAACCTGGACCAATATGAAAATTACAATATTGACGATAATCAGGATTTTTTACAGTTAGCCTCAAGAAACAAACAGGATATATAGACTGCAATAAACATGGTAGTATTTTACTCTATATCAGTATAAGCTCTCCATTTGGCAGACAATTAAGATTCCTAATAGATACCGGAGCTTCTTCTTCATTTATAAACCCGGAATTTATAAATCCCTTAGATATCAAGAAATGTACTCCAATAACTATATCTACCATCTTACATAAATATATAATTGACAAGCAAGTAACATTACCAATTTTCAAAGAAATTAGGAAAACAGGAACTCTTACATTCTTAGTTTTTAAATTCCATGATTATTTTGACGGACTGTTAGGCTTAGATTTTCTGACAAAAAATAAAGCTAAAATTGATCTTGAAAATAAAATACTAATTACAAATAATATTACAATACCTCTTAAAATGAAACCAAATTTTTCCTCTGATAAATTCACAATAGAGGCAAATTCGAAACAAATCGTAAAACTGCCGGTTGATTCTAAGGAAGGAGATATTATGATAAATACAATAACTTTGGACAACGGCTTAATTATTTCTCCAGGCATATATTTTGCGAAAGACTGGTTTAGTACAATAGAAGTAGTTAATCCCACGGGGAATGACCAAACAATTTTCTTAGAGCAACCCCTGAAAACAAGTCCGTATGATTCAGAAAACTTCGTCGAACTTAATAACTTTAATATGCATTGCAAATCAAACAGTGAAAGAATTGCAAATTTATCTGACTTACTCCGAATGGAACATCTGTATGGCGAAGAAAAGCATAAACTTTTGAAACTATGTACTAAATATAGTGATATCTTTTATAGAGAGGATGAAAAGTTGACGTTTGCAAATGAAATAAAACACAGAATTAGGACGACGGACGATATTCCTATTCATACTAGGTCTTACAGGTATCCTTTCGTTCACAAAGAGGAAGTTCGAAGACATCAGAGATGCTGGAGCAAGGGATTATTAAACCGAGCTTTTCCCCATGGAGCTCTCCAGTATGGATTGTTCCAAAAAAGAAGGACGCATCGGGGAAAACGAAATGGAGACTGGTCATTGACTATAGGAAGTTGAACGAGAAAACCGTCTCGGACAGGTACCCACTCCCGAACATACCTGAGATCTTGGATAAACTGGGCAAATGCCTTTACTTTTCGACTTTGGACTTAGCAAGTGGCTTCCATCAAATTGAAATGGATCCACAGGACATATCAAAAACAGCCTTTACTGTGGAAGGGGGTCACTACGAATACGTAAGAATGCCTTTTGGCTTAAAAAACGCACCCTCAACTTTCCAGAGGGTCATGGATAATGTCCTAAATGATTTAGTTGGAAAAATCTGTCTAGTGTATTTAGATGACATTATTATATTTTCGACGTCCCTCCAGGAACATATTGAGAATCTAGAAAAAGTCTTTCTAAAGTTAAGATGTTCAAATTTTAAAGTCCAGATGGACAAATCAGAGTTTATGCGAAAAGAAATTGCTTTTTTAGGACATGTAGTCACGAGGGAAGGCATAAAACCGGATCCGACAAAAATAGAAGCCATACAGAAATTTCCAATACCACGAACTAATCGTGAAATAAAATCGTTCATAGGCCTACTTAGTTATTATAGGAAGTTTATCCCGAACCTGGCAAGACTTGCAAAACCAATGACAGAATGCTTAAAAAAGGGCAGAAGCATAACACTAAATGCCAGATACCTAGAAGCTTTCGAAACATGCAAGAACATTTTAATGAACGATTCAATACTGCAATACCCTGATTTCACAAAGCCATTTTTACTCACAACAGACGCAAGTAACATTGCGCTTGGAGCAGTCCTTTCTCAAGGTCACATAGGTAGTGACAAACCTATTTGCTACGCAAGTTGGACTCTTTCTGAGAGTGAGATTAACTATTCCACTATTGAGAAAGAGCTTTTAGCCATAGTGTGGGCAACCAAATATTTCCGCCCATATCTCTTCGGTCGTAAATTTAAAATAATTACTGACCACAGACCACTTACATGGCTAATGAGTCTCAAGGAGCCCAATTCGAAATTGGTGAGATGGCGCCTGAAGTTGGAAGAGTATGACTACGAGATCGTATACAAAAAAGGAAAATTGAACAGTAACGCAGATGCATTAAGCAGAATAAAATTAGACCATGATAAAACCGCTGATATAAATTTGTGTGATTCGGAAGAACTGTCTACAGTACATTCATGTAAAGAAAATGTGAATGATGGCATACCAATTTCAGAAAAACCTTTAAATGAATTCAACTTGCAACTTTTATTAGAAAAATCTGTCAAAAAACCCAGTATGACTGTTGAAACCATCTTTAGAAACAAACAACGTAGAACTATAAGAGAAAAAGAATTTTCTCAAGACACAATAGTTCAGATTTTCAAAAAATTTATACCCTCAGGCAAACTAACTGCCATTTTCTCCGATGAACCAACCTTCAGAACTATTCAACTGATATACTCAAAATACTTTTCAAATGGAAAACAATTTCGTATTGTCCGATGCACTAAAATCCTATCAGATGTAACTGACAATGATAAGCAAGTTGAACTAATTCGTACCTGTCATGAAAATAGGAACCATAGAGGAATTACCGAAATTTATGAATACTTAAAGAGACAATATTATTTTCCCCTTATACAATCTATAATAAATAAAACTTTAAATAATTGTGAAATTTGCAATACACTCAAATATGACAGACATCCACCAAAATTAGAATTCCAAGTTACAGAAACACCAAATGAGCCTCTTCAAATCTTGCACATTGACATATATACTATAAATAGTAAATGTATTTTGACCATCATCGATAAATTTTCTAAATATGCGACAGGCTATACATTACCATCAAGAACAAGCGTTTGTGTGCTTAAAGCTTTAAAAACATTTATGAATCTTGCGGGAATACCTAAGAAAATTGTTTGTGATCAGGGTACCGAATTTACATCTAACATTTTTAAAGATTTTTGTAGACAATATGAAATTATACTTCACTTCACTTCATTTCAACAATCCAGTAGCAACTCCCCAGTAGAACGACTTCATTCAACCCTAACTGAAATATACAGAATTATAATGACAACCAGAAAATCCAAGAAATTAGAATTAGATCACGAAGAGATATTAGATGAGACGTTCATAACTTACAATAATACAATCCATTCATCTACAAAATTTACACCATATGAGTTATTCTTTGGAAGACCGTATAACTTCTCAAGAGACATAAAATACGACAACAAACACGAATTTTTAGTTAAGTTAAATGAATTTAAAGAAAAACTATACCCCATAGTTAAAGAAAAAGTTATGAAAGCTAAATTAAAAAATATTAGTCGTCTTAATAAATCTAGGAAACCTCCAGAGCATAGGAACAAAGAAGAGGATATATATAGAAAAGAATGTAGGAGAAACAAAATAACTGCACGATTCTCAAAACATAAAGTATTAAAAGATAATGACGTTACTTTACAAACTACTAAAGACAAAAAATTACACAAATCAAAAATTAAACTGAGACCACGAAAATAATAAACAATTATTTACCTTTAGAATAGCCTTTGCTTATGGACAAGTCTTGGAAATTCCAAAATTTGACGAAGACCAGAATATGATAGCCCTGAAGATTGGACACGCGAGAACGATTGAAAGTTATTTCAATTTCATTCATATAATAGACTTGGACAATTATAATTCGCAAACTTCAAAATTAATTACTATCGTAGACAAATTTGAAAAAATAGCCTTCTAAAAGATGCTGCTAAAATTTGTAAGATGAAACTTAAGGGACTCGAAAACAAACTACAGACACTAAATCCATATAAACGTACAAAACGGGGACTATTCAACGGCTTAGGCTCTGTAATAAAATATGTAGCTGGGAACATGGACGCAAATGACGCTATGACTATAAATAAACAAATACAAGAACTGCAGGACACAACATTAAATTCAAAAATAATAGAGGAAAATCAAAAAAGTTTGAATATACAAATGATACAGAGATTTAAAAATTTGACAGGGCATACGAATAGCAATCAGGAAAGCATTACAAAATTTTTAGAAAAACTCTCAACAAAAACAACTAATCTATTCTAAAAGAAGACAATGCGCTATTAGAAATCCAATACATGAATCAGCTTGATTATAATATAGATTTTTTATTGAACCATATCTCTGACATAATAGAAGCTGTAATGCTCGCAAAACTTGGTATAGTATCAAAGCTTATTCTTCATCCAGATGAATTGGATGAAATAAGACACCATTTTAAGTCCCAGAATATTGACTTAGTTTCGGACGGACACCTTTACGAACTTCTGGAACTCCAAGCATATTATAATAATAGCAACCTAATTTTTAATATAAAACTTCCAAATTTGGCTAAAAGTACGAATTCGCTTTTCCATCTCATTCCTCTTCCTATGAATAATACGAAAGTAATTAAAACAAAACCATACGTAAGTTACAATAACCACGAGCTCCAGTACTTAACAGAGATTTGCCCAAAAATTGAGAATGTGTATTACTGCAAGAGGTCAAATGACTTCGAAAGCACCAATAATTCAACTTGTATCGGGAGAATCTTAAATAATAAAACACCAATATGTCCTGTGAACGATGTGGGGCCCACGTCGAATATATTCCAACCGGAAGATAATTATATAATGGTTATCAACGTAAAGGGACTACCGATAATCTCTGATTGTGGGCAAAACTTCACAATTGAAGGAACCTCTCTTCTCCACTACACGAATTGCTCCGTCACGATAGCGGGAACAACATATAAAGACAACCCTTCAGTCCATTGGGACACAATCTTCGTAGCACCACCAAATCTGGAGAAAGTGCAAATATCAACAATAACAGAGACTTTAAGCCTAGAGAAGATCAAAGATTACAGTTTCATCAACAAAAATGATATTACGAGATTAAGAAAGGATGCAGTTCAAAGGAGAAACATAACAACGATAATAACATTGATACTCATCACCTTAACTATCACTTGTGTAACTCTGTTATGGAAAAACCCCAGAATTCGGTACTACCCTAAGCCTACTGAAGCCGCTCTGTCTCCACCAACTTCGTTGTGGCCATCGCTCTACTCTAAGGGGGGAGGAGTTATATCGTCACATCAACCCCCACCAAAACCAAGAAGACACCAATAAATATAAGAACATATCATTAAGTTTATTTTATTATTTAAAACAATACAACAACTGTAAATAATACTTACTTCCTGTTATCAACTTTTGTGCACTCACTATTGTTTTTATTTTACTGACTCATCAAATTTATTTGCTTGACTTCATAAGACACCAATAAAATAATAAGAACATATGTATCATTAAATTTATTTTATTATTTAAAACCTTGCAAAAATTGTAATTAATACTTACTTGCAAAAATTGTAATTAATGCTTACTTCCTGTTATCAACTTTTATTTTTACTGACTCATCAAATTTATTTTACTTGTTTGACTTGATGTAAACGGTTCGTCCTACGGCCATGATCACATATACCATTTCGGTAGCAAATGACGTGACAAATAACTTTTGTTTGATACATTTTGCCATGAGATGCGTATTTCAGGTAATAGGTAGACAATTTCACGATTTTAGGCGAATTTCCGAAATTTCAAGGCCGAGGTTCGGGTTGAAGATGCAATCCGATCTCAAAACAAAAAGTTGCATTGGAATCAGGAAGTACTAAGGCAACTTTTCCGCACTATTAGAAATACCGAATCGAAAAAATTCCGGAATCGACCCACCCTAGCGAGGAATAAGTGTTCAAAGCGCATTTGCACATCGTCACATAAATCTCGTTCATAGGGTTTTTTGGGTAAATGTGTGTGATAACTTTGTATCATTGTTTGAGCTAATTTTAATGCTACAAATACGATAAGTATTGAGGTATGTAATTGGCAGTTTGAATTTTTGACGAGTTCAGCCGCTATATTTGTAATTTAAGGGTAAGGTTCAAAATGGCTTTAACATTATGCCATTCACCATCGCAATGTGGGTACTAGGGTCTGCTTAGCCAGTAAGGATTTTTTGTTTGTTTATACATTGCAACTAGTTCAAATAAAAGAAAGGACTAACAAGCAACTTGAATATGACTTAAACATATAGATACAAAATCACAAAACTACTATGAGGTTATTGGCTTATTTGAAAGATCGCTGGGTTTGAGGCGTTTGAGTCGTCTTGGTGGTCCTTCTCTAGAAGTTAACATAGCTACTTCTTCGTTACAATGTTGTAGCAATCTTGCACTATGTGCTGTTGCAATTTTTAATATTTCTGCGTTAACCGAGTTTACGCCTAGACCACGCTCTATATCAGCACATCTACAATACCAAGGCGCTTTGACAATTAGTCTTCGTACTTTGTTTTGAAATTGTTGAATGACTTTCTTATTGTTTGCGTTAGTACATCCCCAGAGTTGGGCACCATAGCTCCATATCGGTCGGAGTATTTGCTTATAGATAAGTAACTTATTTTCGATGGATAACACTGATTTGTTACCGATTAACCAATTATAATTTTTAAGTCGGATGTCCAGCTCCTTACGTTTGTTTTTTACGTGAACCTTCCACTGTAGCTTAGAGTCAAGCGTCATTCCTAAGTATTTAGCGGAATTAAAGTACGTGCACCGTCTATGAAAATTGGTAAGTGCTGTATCTTGTTGCATGTGAAAACAATGTGTACAGACTTAGTTTCATTCAGGTTCATCTGCCATTTCTTTGTTCATTGTACGACTTTATTTACAGCTTTTTGGAGATTAGTAGTGGACTCCTGTTCACTACTACCAACAGCAAGCAACGCGGTATTATCTGCAAATGTGGCTGTTGTATAATTGCACTCTACTGGCGTGTCGTGCGTGAATAGAATATAAAGAAGAGGGCCCAAGACACTCCTGCTTTTATTTCTCTGAAAATAGAATATTTGTCCCCTTGTTTAACGCGAAAGTAGCGATCAGATAAATACGATTTTATGATGTCATAATGCTGTTTCGGTAAAATCAGTTTCAGTTTCGAAAGCAGTCCTTTGTGACAAACTTTATCGAACGCTTTTGCAACATCCAAAAACACGGCAGAACAGACTTTTTTTCCTCAAAGGCTTTTCCAATAATGTGTTATTTTGTGGATTGATCAATCGTAGAATGATTGGCTCGAAACCCAAACTGATGCGCAGGAATTATGGTTTTTCGTTCAATGATTTTATTGATACGTTTTATGAGAATTTTTTCAAAAAGCTTCGATATTATCGGTAGAAGTGATATGGGCCTGTAAGAAGATATATATATTCTGGTTTTCCTGGCTTTGGAATCATGAGAATTTCAGCAATTTTCCAATAAGTTGGCACGTATTAAAGATGAAAAGCCGTGTTAATAGTGTTGGTAATTTTTACTATACTTATTTGAGGAAGCTGTTTTAGGACCTCGGCAGTAATTAGGTCGTAACCGGGGGAATTTTTGTTTTTCAGATTTTTGATTTCCTTACTTAGCTCACTACTGTGCATCTTGAGATTTCTTCGCATTCTTGACTGGAAGCAGTAGAATAATCTACGTGTGTTTCATATGGGGAGAATATTTTGGCTAAATAATCTGAAATTACTTCTGCTTTTTTTGAATCGTCTCTGGCCCAGCTATCAGCACTTATTTTAATGGGACATACTTGAGTTTCTGGTGTTTTTAGTCTTTTACAACTTTTCCAAAGAGAGTAGTCGGAATTTCTCCCATTGCTTAAGGTCCGAAGATATTTTGTGAAGCTTTCATTTTTAAACCTCTTAATTTTCTGATTTAGATCTTTAGAGACTTTATTTAAAATAGCTTTATCGGCTGGGCAACGAGTTTGATGCCAATTACGTCGTAGCTTTCTCTTTAATTTAATTGTTTCCCTTATATCATTAGGATATTGAGAGTTTACTGCAATTTTCTTTAACCCCGGTGTACTTTTCCAAGCTGCGTGTTGCATACTTGTTGTAAATTGTAAAATTTCAGATTCCAACTGGGCTGTATTTAATATAGAGTCATATTTACTTTCGTAACATTCCATGATCGTTTTAAAATATTCCCAATCTGTACGTTTATTATACAAGGCCGCTGCTTTATCATTAAAGATGGCGGCTTCACTGTAACTTAAATGGATTGGTAAATGATCCGAGTTAAGGTCATAACCCTGATTGATCGACAAATAGTTCCGGGATATTTGGCCACAATGAAAAAACTTATCAGGTCTGGAATCTTTTGATTATCTGATGGCCAATATGATGGTAAGTTCGTCGAGAATGCGTAACTTCTGGTTGACTGCAGAGCTTTATAGAGTTCTTTCCCCTTTATAGTCGTAAGCCTTGAACCCCAGTGCGTGTTCTTTGGGTCAAATCTGTACTCATTATGAATCTATACCTGTGTCTGTTTATTAAGTGTTGGTACTCTTCAAATTGGATTTGATGCTTTGGAGGACTGTACACAGAGGTAAGAGAGAGTGGACTTTTAACTCCCTAAATAGTCACTGTTGTAGCTTGAAACTTTTTCTTCCTCAAAATGTTTGATCGTATTTTTAATTAGTATTGCGCTACCGCCACGGGCGCAATTGCTAGGATGAATTGTATGGGAAGTTTCATAGTTTTTAATTTTAAAATAGGTTTCTGACGTAAAATGTGTCTCCGATATCGTACATACGTCAACATTTTCCGAGTTCAGTAATATCACTTACATTCATTTCCCTGCGCCATACGACACGTTCGGACTGGTCTCCACATAAATATTTTTTCATCGAGTTCCTTCACTCTTGTCGTTGATTTCGCCAGGTGCTATCTAACGAAGAACACATAAAAGGGCTGTCGGGAGACACTGCAGAGGTATGGAAATTTAGTGAATTCCCCTCTCACACCGTGGCAGTCGAGAGAATCGTCAAACTGGTGACAGAGGCATCTTCTAAAGTTATTGGCCCCCAATCTCGTGATCTTTTTATACGCTCTACACTGAAATCTAGGCAACAAGTGCCAAAGTTTTGTACAAAATCTGATTTGATCAATAAATTTGACACAGATTCAGACTAAAACAAGCCTGACATATGGTTGGTTGGTTGGGTTGGGCTTGGGAGGAACCCGAAGAGCAGCTACCTCCACGCGGTGGGTTCTGGGTGACCAATACAGGTTAGCTGAGAGCTGCAACAATTTTGACCTTGCGCTGTGGCGCGCCGCCTTTTCGCTCGTATCTCGGGAACGGTTCGTCCTACGGCCATGATCTCATATACTATTTCGGTAGCAAATGACGTGACAAATAACTTTTGTTGTATACATTTTGCCATGAGATGCGTATTTCAGGTAATAGGTACACAATTTCACGATTTTAGGCGAATTTCCGAAATTTCAAGGCCGAGGTTCGGGTTGAAGATGCAATCCGATCTCAAAACAAAATGTTGCATTGGAATCAGGAAGTACTAAGGCAACTTTTCCGCACTATTAGAAATACCGAATCGAAAAAATTCCGGAATCGACCCACCCTAGCGAGGAATAAGTGTTCAAAGCGCATTTGCACATCGTCACATAAATCTCGTTCATAGGGTTTTTTGGGTAAATGTGTGTGATAACTTTGTATCATTGTTTGAGCTAATTTTAATGCTACAAATACGATAAGTATTGAGGTATGTAATTGGCAGTTTGAATTTTTGACGAGTTCAGCCGCTATATTTGTAATTTAAGGGTAAGGTTCAAAATGGCTTTAACATTATGCCATTCACCATCGCAATGTGGGTACTGGGGTCTGCTTAGCCAGTAAGGATTTTTTGTTTGTTTATACATTGCAACTAGTTCAAATAAAAGAAAGGACTAACAAGCAACTGGAATATGACTTAAACATATACATAGATACAAAATCACAAAACTACTATGAGGTTATTGGCTTATTTGAAAGATCGCTGGGTTTGAGGCGTTTGAGTCGTCTTGGTGGTCCTTCTCTAGAAGTTAACATAGCTACTTCTTCGTTACAATGTTGTAGCAATCTTGCACTATGTGCTGTTGCAATTTTTAATATTTCTGCGTTAACCGAGTTTACGCCTAGACCACGCTCTATATCAGCACATCTACAATACCAAGGCGCTTTGACAATTAGTCTTCGTACTTTGTTTTGAAATTGTTGAATGACTCTCTTATTGTTTGCGTTAGTACATCCCCAGAGTTGGGCACCATAGCTCCATATCGGTCGGAGTATTTGCTTATAGATAAGTAACTTATTTTCGATGGATAACACTGATTTGTTACCGATTAACCAATTATAATTTTTAAGTCGGATGTCCAGTTCCTTACGTTTGTTTTTTACGTGAACCTTCCACTGTAGCTTAGAGTCAAGCGTCATTCCTAAGTATTTAGCGGAATTGAAGTACGTGCACCGTCTATGAAAATTGGTAAGTGCTGTATCTTGTTGTATGTGAAAACAATGTGTACAGACTTAGTTTCATTCAGGTTCATCTGCCATTTCTTTGTTCATTGTACGACTTTATTTACAGCTTTTTGGAGATTAGTAGTGGACTCCTGTTCACTACTACCAACAGCAAGCAACGCGGTATTATCTGCAAATGTGGCTGTTGTATAATTGCACTCTACTGGCGTGTCGTGCGTGAATAGAATATAAAGAAGAGGGCCCAAGACACTCCTGCTTTTATTTCTCTGAAAATAGAATATTTGTCCCCTTGTTTAACGCGAAAGTAGCGATCAGATAAATACGATTTTATGATGTCATAATGCTGTTTCGGTAAAATCAGTTTCAGTTTCGAAAGCAGTCCTTTGTGACAAACTTTATCGAACGCTTTTGCAACATCCAAAAACACGGCAGAACAGACTTTTTTTCCTCAAAGGCTTTTCCAATAATGTGTTATTTTGTGGATTGATCAATCGTAGAATGATTGGCTCGAAACCCAAACTGATGCGCAGGAATTATGGTTTTTCGTTCAATGATTTTATTGATACGTTTTATGAGAATTTTTTCAAAAAGCTTCGATATTATCGGTAGAAGTGATATGGGCCTGTAAGAAGATACATCATATTCTGGTTTTCCTGGCTTTGGAATCATGATAATTTCAGCAATTTTCCAATAAGTTGGCACGTATTAAAGATGAAAAGCCGTGTTAATAGTGTTGGTAATTTTTACTATACTTATTTGAGGAAGCTGTTTTAGGACCTCGGCAGTAATTAGGTCGTAACCAGGGGAATTTTTGTTTTTCAGATTTTTGATTTCCTTACTTAGCTCACTACTTGTGCATCTTGAGATTTCTTCGCTTTCTTGACTGGAAGCAGTAGAATAATCTACGTGTGTTTCATATGGGGAGAATATTTTGGCTAAATAATCTGAAAATACTTCTGCTGTTTTTGAATCGTCTCTGGCCCAGCTATCAGCACTTATTTTAATGGGACATACTTGAGTTTCTGGTGTTTTTAGTCTTTTACAACTTTTCCAAAGAGAGTAGTCGGAATTTCTCCCATTGCTACTTTGTGGACAAAGATTTATTCATTATAAAATATTATTATTTTATATTACAAAATTACGTCGTACATACAAGTATGTACATTCGTATGTAGCATGCGCTACTTCGTGCAGCATAATCCTACTTATTCGACTTCTGCAAGCAGACTGATTATTTCTGATCGTTGATTCGCTTTGTCGCACAGTAACTTGGATAGAATACTTCAATTGATTACCGAAAAAATATTAAACTTAAAATTTTAACTAAAAATTAATTCATTCTTCACTATAATATAATATAATTGACGACCTCATTATAATTTAAATCAAAATATGATACTTTCATTCACTCAGCTTTGAACGATATTAACTTTGCCATATTTATGTATCCAATACGAGTACTCGCAGATACGTACATAATAAACTAATGCGTACAGGTCTATTCAGCTTGACTTTTGATTGCAGACTGATTTCACTATCGCTTTGTGACAAAGTTCGTCCCATCGTATGTGCTCGTTTTACGCTCTTCGTTTGTGCGTGTTAGTGACAATCCGTGTGTATACGTATACGATCACTTACGCTCTTTTAGCACCTGCTATGACTTTGCCCATCCCTGATTATGAGTAAACTATTAGCGACAAGACGACACGATGTGAGCGTTACGACTGCATGTACCGTTACAATTTCTATGCAGTTTGTTATTGTAGCTTGTTTTTGTTGTTGTTCTTTTTAGTCAAAATCTTCCTTTCGCTATGACTCACATTACATTTTTTAGTTCATAATTAGTTGCATTTTGTTATTTAATCGTTATGGAGGGCATCATTGAAAAAATTCGCGCAAATGAATACCAATTGTCTGCCCGACGTAAGGGAAGAAGCAATATTTGGAACATATTGACAGAAATTGTGAAGGAGGACGGCGTTGCTCTGGATGGATTTTTATACTGCCGGTGTTGTCATAATCTTGTAAAATACTCACCGAAGCAGTCTTCAAATTTAAGCCGTCATAAATGCTGCAAATTGCTTAAAGAGACAGCATTGTTGATCACTGCGAAACCAGAAGAAAAAAAAGATGCTATTGACGCATGTGTGGAATGGGTGATCCAGGACTGCCAACCCTTTTCAGCAATCAATGACAATGGATTTAGGAACATCGCAAAGTTCCTAGTCAATATTGGTGGGAAATATAAGGAAGGAGTTGATCTTGATGGCCTGCTGCCTGATGCAACAACGGTGTCTCGAGCTACGCTAAAGTTGAAGGATGAAAAAAAAAATATTAAAGATGAGATAGCCGAAGTTGCTCATAGTGGTGGAGCAACTGCCACAGTTGGCTTGTGGACGGACAGTCCATCGCAACTTTCTTGGTGTCACCTCGTACTACCAAAAAGATTTAAAATTGGTGGATCTAATTTTAGGTATTAAGTCAATGAACTTCGAGCGTTCAACTAGCACAAACGTTTTAAATAAGTTGAACACTTTGTTTGCTGAATTCGGCATACACAATATAATTTGGACCAAATGAAGTTCGTTACTAATAAAGGCCCAAATATCGTCAAAGCTTTGCAGAACAATATTCGGTTAAACTGCAGCAGCCATTTGCTTGCCAATGTTTTGGAGAATTCGTTTAAGGAATCGATAGAAGTTGCTGAGTTAGTAGAAATGTGCAAAAAAATTGTCAAATATTTAAAAAAAGCTAACTTTCAGCATCATTTACAAACCTCGCTAAAAACCCAATGCCCAACAAGACGGAATTCAAATTTCACAATGTTTAAGTCCATTGTAGGCAACTGGTTCAGCATTAATGAAATTCCAAAAGAAAAACAAGAAAGCAAACGATTGTTGCTTATAAAGATTTCAACGCTGAAACAATTGGTAGATTTATGTAGCGATTTCAAAATCATTTTTAAGAAGCTTCAATTGCAGTTCGCCATCCCTATGTTTCGTTATACCGTCCATTGAAAATATGCGGCATATTTGCGCGCCACAAGTGGCAGATGTACCGGTTCTGTTAACATCAAAAGAAAATATTCTTAATAATGTTGATGAAATCTGGATTCCAAATTTTTGTGTGTGGCAAAAAGATGCTTGTTTCTTGTTTCCACCTGCGTTACAAATGCAGCCCAACGATCAAGACACATAAAAAAATTTTGTATTTCACAAATTAAATACTTGGACGTTACATCAACAAGTTCTGCTCAAATTAGCTCAAGCACACCAAATTGCGAACTTCAGAACTTTTATTTGAAAGCTCAACTATTTCAATTGACAGATGTTCAACAGGTACACAAGTAGACAAGGATCAAAATGTTTCTTTTTTTTCCCCAACTTAATTAAGAAATCGAGACTTAATCGCTTTAAAACACCTGAAGATGAGCTGGAAGGCTATTGTAGAGAAATTGTTGATATAGGAGATGAATTTGATGTTTTAAAATGGTGGAAGGATAAAGAACAAACATATCCAAGACTCTCCAAATTCACACTTAAGGTCCACTCAATGCCGGCAAGTAGTGCAGCTGCAGAGCGCGGAAACCGTCTTTGCCCAAAATCTGTCGACAGCCCAATATTTTTAAATTCTTATTTTAAAGTTTTCAACCATTGATTACTTTCTACAATCTTTCAATATAATTTCTTAATTTACGTATGTATGTAAGTATGTAAATGTAAAACATAATTAAGTTTTGCATACTATAAATTTGAAATCAAAATATGTATGTAATATGCGAATATGAAAATAAATGCTTTGTTGTGAAAATATTTTGATTGTATTGTGTTTCACCTTCTTCTTCTCACATTTCATCTGTGCAGAGAAAGTGGCGCTTGCTGCGCGCATGAGTAAAATCATACGAGTTGATTTTTGCGTGTTGAGTGTTGTTCTTGTTCACAACAATGATTGTTGAACCGAATGAGCAAGCGCCCGAAATCATTATATTGAACACGAGCCGAACAAACTCGGAGTGAAACAAAAAATCGCACACACCCGAGTGAATTTAAAATCAACAACGAAAATGTGAGCGTATGCAAGTTTGATAGGCTGATCCGAACAGTGAGGCTGTTGAGCGCGTACGAATGTTTTTCATTTAGCCGGTGCCATTCTCTGTTGTAGGCATTGTAGAAACATACAAGTAACAAAAGAATCATATGGTCGTCAACAGCTCATATCGAAATAGTTGATTTTTCGGCACAGAGATTTAAATAAAAGGACTTAAAAATAGTAAAGAAGTTGCAGTATAGCGAGTTAGCAATATTTTTTGGGTGTTAGGTTCCCCAAGAGGCCTATTTTCACACATATAAAATATACAGTACTAAACAAAACTATTTGTAAGAATTTAAACAAAAATTGATAGATTTTTCAAATAGTTTTAATAAAATAGAAGAGATTTACCAAAATTTGGATACAATAAATAATATTTTGAAGAAAACTAGGTAAATTTAATCTTTATGAATTTTAATAATCGAAATATATTTGAAAATTTATCAAAAACGTACTTAAAATACTAAATTAGATAGCATAACACGGCAACACACTCGTGGCTTTTCTAAGGCATTTGGCCATTTCAGTAGTAGAATATTTAGGAAACCCTTACGAACTGCCTGGGCTTTTGCCCTTAGTCTTCCCTCATTCTACTGCATTCTTAATGTAATTTCTGTCATTCTACAAGCTTTCGCCTGTGTAGGTATGGGTGAAAATAATAGGATTTGTTACTTGTAGGTATATACAATGGTTGTTGGTCGCTGGTTCTGCAATACACTTGAATATCGCGTTTTGTATTTTCCGGATTGATGAGCAGATTTTGTTAATTTCCTGCCTTTTCTCACCAAAATTAATTAATTGTTTAAGCGCGCACAATCTCTCACTCTTTTAACAAGCAGAGTTGCCAGATCTAATCAATCAAATATGTAATTTTAAAGGTAGGGTTCAAAATGGCTCGAACTTTATGCCATTCACCATCGCATATGTGGAGCTTCTGGTGGGTTGAAGTGCCATGAGATATTTTGATGACTATGGAGAGATATAGTCTGATTTCGAAGTGTCAGTAGGAATTCACGCCGATCTTTAATTAGCATATGTGAAGCTCCTATAAAGTTTGTTCCGTTGTCGGAATAAAGATAGGCGGGGCATCCACGCCTCGAGAAGAAACGGGAAGCCTTGCGTAGTGAGATCGCTAATGGGTTCGAGATATATTGCTTTAGTTGAGAAGATACAAATACACAAATATATCCTTTGGTGATTAAACATACTCACCCAGTGTAGTTTTTGATGTCATAGGGTGCAGCAAAGTCGATCCCAGTGGCAGCAAACGCCCGGGCTAGGATGGTTCGTTCATTTGGAAGAGCTGGCATTATTTGGGTTTGTTGAGCCTTGTTATGTATGATGCACGTTTTGCATTGATGAATTACTGTTTAAATCAGCATATTTGCTTTGGGTATCCAGAATTCTGTCCTTAGGAGTCGGAGAACTAGCTGATTTCCGCCGTGTAACGTTGCTAAATGGCTGAATAGCGTTAGTAATTTTGACATACGACTATTATAGAGTAATAAGATAGGCTGACGCCAGTATTAAACGAAGTGATGAAAACCAATATGGTTCATGGACCTTGCGGACATCACAATCCCACTTCGGTTTGTATCTCTAACAATACGAGGGCTGTCCGATAAATAACCGACCTCAACGTGAAGCTATCGGCACATCTGAAAAAAAAGTTTCTACTTCAAATTGTGCATATTATAATAGCTACTCGCCAAAATTTCAGAAATTTATCTTGCGCAATTATCTGTTGACAGTCGTTTTTGTGAGTCTATTTCGGTGATTTCCCCAAAATGGAAAAAATTGAATATCGAGCTGTAATTAAATTTTTATTTTTGAAAGGCAATACGCCTTCACAAATCAAAGATGAGTTGGACTCTGTGTATGGTGACTCCGCACCATCGTTTACCACCGTAAAATTTTGGGCAGCTGAATTTAAACGTGGTCGCAGGAGCTTGGAAGATGATGAACGTCCTGGGCGTCCAAAAACTGTAACCACTAACGATAACATCGCTAAAGTTCATCAATTGGTACTAGACGACCGTCTGATTAAAGTTAGGGAAATAGCTGAGATTATGAAGATGTCAAAAGAAACTGTTTGTCACATATTAAACCAAGATTTGGCCATGAGAAAGCTGTCCGCGCGTTGGGTGCCGCGTTTGCTTACGCTAGACCACAAACGTGCGCGCATGAACATTTCCAGCGCTCTGTTGGCTCAGTTTAGAGGCAATAAGACCGAGTTTTGGCGCCGATTGATAACTGTAGACGAAACTTGGATTCATCATTATACGCCCGAAACAAAAATCCAATCTAAACAGTGGATTGAAAAGGGGGAACCAGCCCCAAAAAAACCTAAAGCTGTGTATTCGGCTGGGAAAGTGATGGCGAGTGTTTTTTGGGACAACCATGGAATTATTTTTATCGACTATCTTGAAAAAGGAAAAACTATAACAGGAGCATACTACGCATCATTATTGGACAAGCTAAAGGAAGAAATTTCGAAAAATCGGCCACATTTGTAAAAAAAGAAAGTCTTGTTCTACCAAGACAACGCACCATCTCACACCTCAGCAGTCGCCATGGCGAAAATCCACGAATTGCGGTTCGAACTGCTTGACCATCCACCTTATTCACCGGATCTAGCACCAAGCGACTTTTTTTTGTTTCCTCAACTTAAAACTGCGCTCGGCGGCCAGATATTTTCGTCAAATGAGGAGGCAATTTCTTTCGTGAACTCGTATTTTGCAGACAAAGACGCCAAGTACTATTTGGAAGGGTTGCAGAGATGGGAGCATCGCTGGGAGAAGTGTGTGGAGTTACAAGGAGACTATGTAGAAAAAAAAAAAATTTTTTGAAAAAGTCGCGTGCATCATAGTTAGGTCGGTTATTTATTTATCCACTTGCTTTTCTTTCGGAATCGCAAACTGGAAATGATGGATATCCACTCTATCGTCGTAGCTCATCAGACGACTATACAACTTAGAGTAGTGAATATCGAAGTTGACAACATGGATCGTACTATATTCTGCACTGTTGTCTAATTCACATTCAAAACTTATATCAATGTTTAGTATTGCAGTTTGGTGTAATCTATAAAATACGTTTGTAAGTACGTCACCAAAGGAACCAATATGGCGGTTATTGGTCTTGAACGATACGGTCGATACGTGAACTGCAATAAAGCGCTTTGTAGGGTATTTACTTTTGCAATTCATGAACGTCTTTCGACTGTTGTGCGTCTCGCAGTTCATTTGAAGAATGGCTAAAGAGTGTTTTTCAACCCAGAGAATACAGAACAGCCAGGGGAAACACTTCCAACAACATTGACATTTTCCTCAAAAATAATACAATTGCTAAGTATTTGGAATAGAAGTAAAGAACTGCAACCAAATACACAGTGAAATAGATTATACTCGTAAATGGTTCAGTAATCAGTCGTTGAGTATGGATTGTACCACGTGCATCCCAAAA
The DNA here is from genome assembly GCF_023373825.1 of Bactrocera dorsalis. Classification (NCBI taxonomy): domain Eukaryota; kingdom Metazoa; phylum Arthropoda; class Insecta; order Diptera; family Tephritidae; genus Bactrocera; species Bactrocera dorsalis. The sequence continues at coordinate 54,933,117 of NC_064304.1, read as the reverse complement.
GACTGATGCCACAACCTTTCCAGCCGCCTTTTTCGTTTTTCCACGCCTGAGAACCGGTTCATCATGTGCAGTCCACTAGAATGACTGTCGATTGGACTCCAGTGGGAAATGATGGAGCTATATTTTTATCACCGACGCAAAAATTCGGCTTTATTGCGATTAGAGAGTATTTAAACACTTTTCGGAATTAGTTGTTTTTGTTGGATTATGAACTTGCGAGCATCTACTTTGCAACTCAACGGTGGATTTCCATGAGCCCAAATTCAACAGTATTTTCCCCAAAAAAGCAATGCTTTATTGACGCACGAAATGCTTTATGATCCAATTTGTTTTTAACTAACACAAGTTGCTTCACAAAAATGCTATATCTCATTAATTAATAGTTATAATCCAACTAATAGAAATCATATACATAGATGGTAGTAGTAGTATTATCTATGTATGTATCAGCCACAGTGAAGCGTGGACGGGTCCTCTAGTTGTATATATATTTGGGTTTATATAAGTGTATAAGTGTGTGTGTTACCAATAATGGTTAATTGTATTAATTTATAGATATACATAGATATGTAATTCTATGTTAATAATTTGAAGTGTTGTAACCTGTTGTGGGTTCAAATTCCTTTACTCCCTTTTGTGTGTTGAGTTGATTCCGTCGCTGTGGAGTATCGCTGTTTAATGTTGTGTGAATTCTTTGTTATAAAAATGTTTAATTTTATCGTGGGATGGCGCACTGTTGCTTTCCGTATTCACTGTTGTTTAAACCACTCAATTTGAGGGCATTCAAAACCAACCCACACTCGCGATTAATAAAAATACTTCGGTAATTTGGTGTACAATTACTTTAATTTTATTATAATTACAGCACAATAAATATTAAATATGTATATACATATAGATATATTCAATTAAACGCAGCGACAAATGTTGTTGGGCTGAAAACACGATGCTGCTCGCAGGAATTGGGTTGACCCGAAGTTGTTTCTAGCGCGTGGGAACTTTTGTTGCGGCGCAGTGCAGAAAGGAATGTATTAAAAACTTTGATGTTTACGCGGCGCAGTGGGGAATCGAATTTTGGTAGCGGATTGACTTGTTGAATTGTTTAGATCGAATTGTGCGGCTTGTATAAATCGAATGTTTAGAACGGATTGTGTCTTCTATCCTGTTGTTCATCCTTTTTGTTTAGTGGGTGTATAGGTATGGTGAGTTGTGTTGGTGTCATCAGCTGTGGTGAATCGAGCTGTCTTATTAGGGTGCGTCAGTTTTCCCGAGTAGAGTGGGTGGATGCTTAACTCATTTCAACATCCTGGGCCCCCTAGGCGAATATTTTGCCTAGTATTGCGTATGTATAAGCTGTTGCATTTATTTCGGCGTACTGCTGGTAGAGTAGCCAAAGCGCGGAATACGTTCTGACAGCAGAAGTATTTCTTGATGGAGTTGTAATATACTCGTATTTATCCGTGTGTGTAGAGAACGGATTTTGGTTTTAAACATGCCACATGTATTTGAATGTGCATTTTAATATGCGGGTAGGTGCTTAAGAGAAGCAACTTTATTTTTTTTTGATTTGATTGACAACTTTTTGTTTTTGCGATTTTTTCTTTTATCGTTTTATTAAGTGGATTATATGTTATTTGCCTTTTTTGTATGATCGGCAATTGTTTGCATTTAATTTATTCTCGGCGTAGGAAGGATAGTAACTCCACCCCTGGCTCAGATATGGCCAGAATGGGTACTCCTTAGCCTTGGAGTTCGGACTGTCACAATAGAAGGATCTTGCGAGGGAGTGGCCGTAAATAGAGAATGACTTCGATTGGTGGAGTAGATAATTTTGTATACTTAATTTGAAGTTTTGTACAGCTGATTTCCACAACTCACCCATATGTGGAGCGCATCTATAGATGCGATAAGAGCGACCTTTACCTTTTTGTAAGTATAGGTGCGTAACTGTATCGCATTGGGAGTATGGTGATCCCTTAACTTGCTTTCGAAATTTTATTTATTTGAAAATTTAAGCCTTTGTGGGGTAATATTGTATGAAAAGTGTCGATTTTTTTCACTTTTTGAGACACTTTTGTTATATTTGGTGTTTAAGTGCGTTTGCACTAATTTGACGTTTAGTACCGCGCTACATAGCTTGAGATTTTTTAAGCAGGATTTTTGTATCATTATTGGCGAAAGAAATCCTGCGAGGTGGAAAAGTTACGAACATAAATTTATGTTTTTATATGAGGTTGTTAGAAGGAATCTGACCTTTTGTTTCTACCTTTATATGGGGTATTAGAAAATTGTGGCTCTGGTGGTTCTCGTACGATGTACCGGCCATTATTTGATCGAGTAGTTGTGGCTTTAGAGAAGTGCACACAATACCGATCTTCTTTAGTTTTGTTTAGTATTTGGAAATTTTTTGAATTTTGTGTTTCGGGATTTGCTTTTGCAATTAAACCCGTGGATCTTCCTTGTGAATAAACGCTTCTTTGGGGTGAGATGGGATGTATGCTGTAATGAAGCATTGAATGGTGTCTTTTGTGACAATATGAGCAGTTAAATTTGCTTTTGCAACTTTTAAGATTGTGTGTATGGGACAAGCAGTTTGTACAGAGTTTTTTTGATCTGACAAAGTTGTTCCTTTCGTTAATGTTTAATTTTTTAAACTTCTCGCACGATTTAAGCTTATGCCCTCTTGTGCATAGTTCGCATGACGTATATTTTCTTTGTTCGGATGTGAACGATTGTGTTTTGTTAAAAATTATGTTTGATTTGGTTTTGCTTCTAGCTTGGGGTCTATTTAAGCTTCTATTTTGGTCGTGTTTAATGTTCTTAGTTTTGATTATATGTTCTCCTAACCTTTCCGCATTTTCATATTGGGTGGTGAGAAAATCTTTCATTTGTTGCCACGATGGCAAATTTTTTCGTGATGAGAGCGATTGCTCCCATAGAAGTAACGACTTTTCTGGTAATGCGGCGGTGCAAATGCTTACCAGAATTGGGTCCCAGCTGTCTGTGGGAATATTTAATGTCGATAGAATCGACAAACAATTTGAAACAGTGGATTGTAGTGTTACAAATTCTTCACTTGTTTCTTTCTTGATTTTAGGCAAGTTTAATAATGTCGTTACTTGCTTGTCGACCAGTATTCTTTCGTTTTCATATCTAGCTTTTAGAGCTTCCCAAGCCAAATTGAAATTATCGTCATTAAGAGCGAACTGTTTTACTAAGTAGCCTGCTTGACCTTTCGTTTTGTATCTGAGGTGATACAGTTTTTGTGCCTTTGATAGTTGTGGATGGTTGATGTAAACGGCTGTGAACATGTCCCGGAAGGACGGCCATTCTTCATAACCTCCGTAAAAGGTTTCTGTATCACATGCAGGCACCTCGAGCTGGATGCCTGAACTATCCTCTTGATTGTCAATTTGTGGCAGCTCTACTCTACTGTGGGGAGTAGGTGCAATTGCTTTAATGAGTTTTAATTGATCGGAGATCATAGCTTTCGTTTCTTCATATTGGTCCAAGCAGTTTTCAAAAATATCGTAAGCCGATGATGTAAAATTTTGTGGTAGATCTGAATTGTCAGAATCTACTATGGCGTCATGAGCCGCTTGGAGGCGAGTCCAAAAATTTTTGAGATTTTGGCTTTTTATTTCTAATAACGATTCCGAGTTTTCGTGAATCGGTGAAGAGGCAAATCTAGTGCAGTATCTTGTTAAACTGTCACTTTCTGAAATAAATCTAGCAACCTGTTTTGAGCGTGTAGCTCCAAGTGTACTTTGATTTTTGTTATTAACCATTTTTGATATATTGTATATTTTTATATTAAGATATTGTTAAAGTTTTTCTCAGTGTAAACTGATTTATGGTATCTAAAAGAAGCGAAAAGTGTAATAAATTGTATACTCTTTTTTAAATAAATAAGAGTTTTTTCAGATTATATCGGTACAAACGTATATTTTATTAATATCGTTTTGTATTTATTTGCAGTGGTATTATTTTTATTTATGTTCTATTTTGAATTGTTAATTACTATTCAACCGCGTTTTTTATATATTAAAATATTTGATGTCCGAATATATTGTATTTAGGTACACCCTAATACTTAGACTTATGTTTTTTGCGATTGAGAGCTCGTTGAAGAGATCAATGCGCTTTTTACATTAGTATTTGTTTGTATGCGTTTATAATTATTTTTTTGTTCTTAAGCAATTGAGAGCTCGTTAGAGAGATCAATTCGCTTTTGTATGCAATCCTGCTTGTTTTTGTTTGCCGAAGAACAAGAGGTATTACCGGATAGATGCCAATGTGGATGTTTAAGAGTGTTGTTTGCATATGCAAACGGGAGTACAAACCACTTTTATGATCGCCAAAGAAAACATAAACTTATTTAGAATGAACAATCGTTTTAATTTAATGTTTATTTAATATATGTATGTACAAATGTTTTTTATAAAAGTAAACGTTTTTAATGTTATTAAAATGCGGATGCCAATCGAATTGGGTGCCCAAAGAATTTATCGCGCAGGCTCGTCGTCGTATCACGTTAGTATGGACTTGACCTAGCGCACAGGATCGATGTACCACGAAGTAAATAAATGGAAGTTGGTGTCGACGTGACCCAACGTGGAAATATCAAAACCGAAAGTTGAATGCTAATGCAGGATTGATCCGATTTATTGTGCGAGATTTTATTGCAGCGCGAGATCGGTGAACGTATGTTGTTATGCGAACTGTATGTAACGAAGTGTGTCCGCTTTTTTGTCCATCCTTTTGCGGAGTGGGTTGGTTTACAGATGTGGTGAGTTCTGTTTTAGTGTCTAACTCATTTAAACAGTGGACTTTGAAGATTTATATGTTTTAATATATGTATGTATGTTTGTATATACAGTATTCACAAATTATGTAGATTTTGTTTAACTGCTATTAGATTCTGTTTTTAACAAAAAAGATGAAATTAGGAAATTTTGTTCCACTTTACCGCTTTGTTGTAAGTGAATTTTAAACGGCCCTCTTTTTTTTTTTGTTTTAACTTTAAGACTACGTATTTTTTGTACTAATACTCAGAGTAGGGTGTAATGGCTTCGGGTGATTGTTTGCCGTCTATATGTATGTTCGCACTGCGAAGAGAGTGCGAAGGCGAAATGCAGAATGTGCAGGTATTCTCCCGTACTTGTACTTTGTATATATTGTTTGTTAATGTTAATTTGTATATAGTATGTACATATGTATAGCGGAGAAATATTTTCCCATTAGGTAAATATGGGAATATGTATGTATGTCTTAAATTTATTTTATGTGTTACTTTTTGTGTAATGATATAATATTATTCTCTGTCTCCGCTTACAAATTTTAAGCAATCCTGCTTATTACTTGATCAAGTATAAGAGTTATTGCCGGATGCAAGTGCAAGTGAATTCTTGCGTATTTATTTTATCAAGCGTATTTTTTATTACAAGTTTTATATCGGATAAAACTGTAATATTGGTCAAACATATTTGCATATATTAAATTAAAATGAACATAATACGCTCACTTGGTACTTTGTATGGTATATTTTGTAGGGTGTATGTATGCCCATATGTTGCCTGCCTTCTGCCTTTTGCGTTTTGTTCCCCGTTCTGTGTTCCAGCTGCTGCCTCCTTATGCTGTTGTTTGTTTGTATGTTTGTTTTAATTGTTCGCGCCCGTTTCATGTTTTGTTTTTGTATAGTTTGCTTGTGGTTTATTATTTAGGCACTTTTAAATTTCGCGCCCGATTTAGATTTTGCTTTTAGATTTCGCACGTTTGTGTTGTTTTTTTTTGGTTGTTTGCTGGAACTGTTTTACTGTGTGTATGTCCGAATGTTTGTAATATTATTAGTGTACTGCACTTCACTGCACTTTCTTTTGTTTCTCTTTTTTTTAGTTTCTAATATATCTATATTAATGTTGGTTTTTTTTTTAATTGTGTGTTATTCGCGCCCGAATATTTGTTTTGTTTTTAGGTTTCGCGCGTCCGATTGCCTGTGTATGTTTGTTTCTGTACCCTTTTACATTACTTTTTGCTATTTATGTGTGTTTTTGTTTTACTGATCGCGCGCGTTTGTTCCTTTTTTTCGTTTGTGTTAATGTTTATGTTTTATCAGCGCAGTTTTCGTAACTTCATGTATGCATATATTTTTGCCGAGTCACCACTCTTGATTTTTGTTTTGTGTCTTATGTTTGAACATTTATTTTTAACCCCTTAGTCACTTCACCGTGCTTTAGTCCTTTAAAATCACCTTCTGTTGATTCCCCCTCCGTTCATCATGTATATAAATAAGTATATGGGTATGTTGTTTATTTATATTTTTTCCCCCTTTTTTTATTGGCTGGGTCACTGCACTGTTTCTTGCCACCTGCCCCTCCACTGCACACTGTTTTTAATTTATTTTATCTTGTTAAAAAAAATCCATAGTGCCTGTCACCATGGCTCGGAGGACCATGTTTAAACCACTCAATTTGAGGGCATTCAAAACCAACCCACACTCGCGATTAATAAATAAAAATACTCCGGTAATTTGGTGCACAATTACTTTAACTTTATTATAATTAAAGTACAATAAATATTAAATATGTATACATGTACATATAGATATATTCAATTAAACGCAGCGACAAATGTTGTTGGGCTGAAAATACGATGCTGCTCGCAGGAATTGGGTTGACCCGAAGTTGTTTCTAGCGCGTGGGAACTTTTGCTGCGGCGCAGTGCAGAAAGGAATGTATTAAAAACTTTGATGTTTACGCGGCGCAGTGGGGAATCGAATTTTGGTAGCGGATTGACTTGTTGAATTGTTTAGATCGAATTGTGCGGCTTGCATAAATCGAATGTTTAGAACGGATTGTGTCTTCTATCCTGTTGTTCATCCTTTTTGTTAATGGGTGTATAGGTATGGTGAGTTGTGTTGGTGTCATCAGCTGTGGTGAATTGAGCTGTCTTATTAGGGTGCGCCAGTTTTCCCGAGTAGAGTGGGTGGATGCTTAACTCATTTAAACAACTGTCTTTCACTTATTATTATATGTCTCAAGTGAACACAACTTTTGTTTTATTGCTGTGTTGGCGAGATAATAATTCTTTTGTGCAAAAAGCTCGGGAAAAATATTCTCTTTTTTTTCTCCTATTTCGCCTGTTGAGTGAAGTTGGGGCGGTTGATATTCCTCTGCATTACGCTCTATTACTTTATGTAATTTGTGGGAGTAATGCAGAAGAGTATTTGTTTGGATTAAACAATTTTAATTATCAAAATTTCAGATTCGGTTTCCTGTGTAATAATTCCTAGGCTGTCGTGGTTTTGTTCTTATTACTGTAAAAATTTCTATTTTCGTCTGCGATTATATTTTCAAAATAAGACCAATTAGTAATGTGAAATAGGTCCCCGTATTCCTCATGAATGGAAACATCTCCATTTTCGATAAGTACGTAGTCTTGTCGGGTATAGTCTACAGCAGTCTCGACTAAACTACCACACGCACAAAATTATACAAATGTTAGTTAAGAAAAACAAGAAGCGGAGCAAGTAGCGAAACAAAAAGTAAACAAAAAAGCTACACCGAAAAAAGTTTTCATAATTAAAAAATATGTTTATTTTGGTTTATTCAATTATTTTATTAATGTCAATTTCATATTCATAGTTTTTGATTCTCATTAAATTGCATATATGTTTGTCCGTTAGGTGGTTTCTATATTTATTTTGGATTATTTTAAGATTGGAAAAGGCAGCTTCACAGTTGTAGGTTGAACCAAACATAGAATAAAGCTTGTAGATCTCGTTTATTGTGTTCTTATATAAAGTTGAGTCCAGATTCTTCCAACACTCTAAACCGCGCCCCAATGACACAGTTACGCTCCTTTGTAGACTCCTTAGTTGGACTTCATCTTTGAGATTAAACAATCTTTGTATACTTTTCCCACAACTGAGCCATCTAACTTCGGTATATAGAAGCAGGTCTTGATAATCCGAAAATAGTTCTTCAACAAAAAGTTTAAACTTTCGGTGGCTCAGAGCGTGGTGTCCGCCTCTTATTTTATTAATTATTTTGATGGAAACTTCCATGGCTTTAACAATATTTAATTTTTTAGCAAATAACGCCTGCTGATGGATTATACAATGGAATGTGAGTATGTTGATATTTTTTTTATAAAAATATCCCACAAGTCCTTTGTTTTTTCCCAACATAACTCTTGCCCCATCAGTACAAATACTGCTCAGTTTTTCAATGTCTAACAAATTTAAAACATTTTCCTCGATAGCCTTATAAATTATTTCCCCTGTGACACTTTTGTGGAGAGATATCACAATTAAAACTTCTTCTACTGTTTCGAAATTGCTTCCCACTGATTTTGCACAAACAATAAGCTGACATATATTATTTGCATCTGTGATTTCGTCAAGTGATATGGAAAAAAAACATACAATTTCTAAGTCTATCTATTGAATATATAAAAATATATGAACTCATTCGTTCTGTTCGACGGACTAGCGTGGGGCGGGACAAAGGGACAGATTCTAATATCCGACAGGCATCATAACCTTTGTTTCCAAAACAACTAAAAAATTCAGAGCCCAAATTTAAAAAAAAAAAACCCATCATCAAATGGCCGTCCTTTTTTCGCTAAATAAAGAGCAACTATAAACGACGCCTTTTTCTTTTGCTTACCCTTTTCTTCAGTATCAACTGCTTTGTAAATGTTCATTTTTTTAAATTCGCTAATTTGTTTTCTCTTTCGGAAATTTCAAGATTAGAAATATCTTTATGAGAATTTAAAAAATGCTTTTCTAAATTGAAAAGACGCTTACACTTAGAAGTACTCTTGCACAACATGCATACATTGCGCAAGATTATTTTCATTTTCATACATAAAAAATTGATCCAATTTTTTGGTCAGTGCAAGAACAAATTTTGCCCTAGCGAGTGTCTGATTTGCTTAGCGAACGAGTAAGTTGTTGCTTGTTCAAAATTCAGACAGCAACCAGAGATAAAGAGATGTTTAACTCCTCTCTCACTGGAAGTGAGAGAGCAATTGCTAAACGTCAAAACCACCTAAACTCGATCAACTATCAAAGTTTAGGTGGTTTTGACGTTTAGCAATTGGAAAAGAGGGACGACCAGATTAAAATCACGCCAAATTATTGTTCGAATGGAGAGATTTTTCATTATTTTGTCTTCATTTGTAACGGCCATTAGTTCGAAGAATACCGAAGGCGAAACAGCACGCAGATTGAAAGATGTGAGTATATTTTAATTTTTATTAAATAAATTTGCATTTATTTAATACTTTTTTATTTTATTTTACAGATAAAATGCCGAAGACAACCAGCAGTTGGAGAAAATGCATTGTTGGCTGCAACGAGGGAGGAAGAACATTTAGCTTTCCAAACAGTGGAACGGATCTCGAACGGTGAGTGAAAAACATTAAATAGTGCAAAAAGTGTTTGTAAAAAATTTCGATAAAATCAGTGTTTCGATTGCTCAATGAGTAATTTTGGATAATGAAATTAAATTCCCGTGTCTTTTCAAATGTGATGTGCTGAACAAGTAGAGCGCGACAGACTGCAAGCGACATTTGTCAAATATCAAAATACACACGTTCTTATGGACACAGTTATGTAGTCGTGCAGCTACCTCAATAAATGTGTCCTTAAGAACATGTGTATTTTAATATTTGACAAATGTCGCTTGCAGTCTGTCGCGCTCTACTTGTTCAGAGCGTAACTGTCAATTTATTGCCATTGCCGTTAATTAATTAAATAAATTATTTTAAAGTAAATAATTGAATATTTATGATAGTTATAAAAAAGTCGTACTTTAAATATTCATTAAATATACACTTTTTGCACTATTATTATTATTTTATTATACATATTTTATAATTAAATTTTTACCTTTTTGTATTTTATTTTGTTTCTTTTAATAGGCGTAAATGTTGGCTCAAACGTTTAGGTGTTTTTGAAGATCTTAGCGAAAAAACACCTAAACACGTTTTTGCGTGCGAGCGGCATTTTTCGAATGAAATGCGTAACGCGAAAAAATTGCGTCCGAGAGCCGTTCCGGACATAAATTTAATTAATGAGCCAATATTTAACGCCCCAAATTCTGAAAATATAATTGAAATAGGCGTTGAAGATTTTTTTCCCCAAATGGAAGGAACTGCCTCAAATGCAACCGGTGCATCGAGGCAGCTGCTTCCACTTTTAGAAAGGGAAGACCGGGAAAATATTTTAGAGCCTCTGCCACTTCTTGAGGAGGAACTACTAAAGACTAGTGAAAAGGCCGCGCAAACAGGTAGGGGTCTGACAGCAGGGACAGATAGAAAAAAAAATTGAGAGAAGAAAATAGAATTTTAAAAATAAAATTAGACGAAAAAGAACAGGAGAATAGGAGTTGGTCCAAATGGCAACTGAATTAGAAAGATGTAGGGAAATGTTAAGAAGTAGTTCATTTAGGGAAGAGTCAGATCCTCTTGAGATAGTTTGCAGCAAAGTTCCTCCTCAGTTAGGTGCTTGTATTAGGAGTAGTTTTTTAAATAGTAATCGCCAAAGTCACGGTCGGCGATATGACACCTTTCTTAAAACTTTAGCTTTGGGTGTATTTTTTTTGTCACCAATCGCTTACCGCTACCTAAAGCACCAACTTAGTTTTCCCTCGGAAATTACGTTACATAATTTTGTCGCAGATTGGCCTCGTTTCCCAGGTTGCACCCAAAGCAGCATAAAGTCTTTACAAATTAGGAGTAAGGGATTTTCTTTCGAACAAAAGTTCATATCAGTTTCTTGTGATGAAATGTCACTGAAATGTCATTTGCAGTATGATAGGAAATTTGATAGGGTGATAGGTCTTGAAGATTATGGCGATGAAAATCGCACATCTAGAATAGCCACAACTGCAATGACCATAATGGTGCAAGGTATAGGTGGAGAACCTTGGTCCCACCCGTTAGCTTATTTTTTTATTAAAGGCTCATGTAAAGGGGATGTCCTCAAGAAATATATTCTTGAAGCCATTACCCAACTTCAAAATATAGGGCTAGTTCCTTGCCATTTTGTTTGTGACCAGGGTACCAATTTTCAAAATTTAGCTAATTTGTTAGGTGTTTCAATGTCACGGCCTTTTATCAACGTTAATGGTAAGGAAATATGTTTTTTTTCGATAGCCCCATTTATTAAAATGTAGTCGAAACTGCTTACAAAATATGAAAAATAAAGTAGATTTTAAAAATAGTCGCGTATGTTTGTCTGACATAGTCCATTTTTATAAACAGGACTCTAAGTCGAGTTATCGGTGTGCGCATAAATTAACCGATGCTCATATTTACCCCAGCACCTTTCAAAAAATGAAAGTTAAATTCGCGTCTCAAGTTTTAAGTAATACGGTCGCTTCAGGTATGCTTTCTCTTTACAGCTCGGGAGCCTTAAGCTCAAATAGTATGAGCTTCATTAATACCGCGGATTTCGTTTCTTTTTTCAATAAATTATTCGATATCTTCAATAGTAGTTTCACTGAGGCCATTGTACCCACTAAAAAAGTTTTTATAAGTTCCCCAGAGCAAAACCAGTTTTTAGATGAGGCAGAAAAAGTTTTGAAAACAATTCGGGTCGTAGATGAGTTAGGAAACGACACAACAAATAATTTCAATTTTATAAAGGGGTGGTTAATTAATATTAATAGTTTAAGACGATTGTGGCGATTGCTGTCACACTCAGGATTTCCTTACCTGAAGACAAGACGACTATGTCAGGACAGCTTAGAGCATTTTTTTGGTCAGATTAGAAGTAAGGGAGGTACTAGAGTAACACCTTTCATGTTCTCTAGTTTATTTAGGAAGTCATGGGGTTTACGTTACGTAAATATTGTAACAAAAGGTAACTGTGAGCTGCCTTTAGAACCCGAAGCCACAGTTATTTCAGAACATAGCCATAATGTTCTTCTTAATGTGTGCAATGATTCCGTTTTAAGTGACCTTTCTTGGCAGGATTTCCAGGGTTTACCACGACCCGAACACTCCATTGTTAGATCCATTACTTTAGATAGTAGTTTAGAAATTAACTTTTTAAAGGAAAATGCTTTTAGTTATTTTTGCGGCTACCTTTATTTGAAAATTTTTAAAATGCACACATGCCTCCTGCCATTACCTTATTTACAGCCGGTTTCACGAAACTGATTTAAGTGAAAATTAATTTATTTCAGTTTCACCATTTGACTTAATTTGTATTTAAATGGTCACCCTTTGCCATTTAAATATTAATTAAATACTGTCATATGCAACTATGTTAACGTTTTCCAATCAGCTGATTTGCAAGTAGCAGAAGATAAATAAAGGGTGATTTTTTAAGAGCTTGATAACTTTTTAAAAAAAAAAAACGCATAAAATTTGCAAAATCTCATCGGTTCTTTATTTGAAACGTTAGATTGGTTCATGACATTTACTTTTTGAAGATAATTTCATTTAAATGTTGACCGCGGCTGCGTCTTAGGTGGTCCATTCGGAAAGTCCAATTTTGGGCAACTTTTTCGAGCATTTCGGCCGGAATAGCCCGAATTTCTTCGGAAATGTTGTCTTCCAAAGCTGGAATAGTTGCTGGCTTATTTCTGTAGACTTTAGACTTGACGTAGCCCCACAAAAAATAGTCTAAAGGCGTTAAATCGCATGATCTTGGTGGCCAACTTACGGGTCCATTTCTTGAGATGAATTGTTGTCCGAAGTTTTCCCTCAAAATGGCCATAGAATCGCGAGCTGTGTGGCATGTAGCGCCATCTTGTTGAAACCACATGTCAACCAAGTTCAGTTCTTCCATTTTTGGCAACAAAAAGTTTGTTAGCATCGAACGATAGCGATCGCCATTCACCGTAACGTTGCGTCCAACAGCATCTTTGAAAAAATACGGTCCAATGATTCCACCAGCGTACAAACCACACCAAACAGTGCATTTTTCGGGATGCATGGGCAGTTCTTGAACGGCTTCTGGTTGCTCTTCACCCCAAATGCGGCAATTTTGCTTATTTACGTAGCCATTCAACCAGAAATGAGCCTCATCGCTGAACAAAATTTGTCGATACGTAAAGCGCGAAACACATTTCGAACCGAACACTGATTTTGGTAATAAAATTCAATGATTTGCAAGCGTTGCTCGTTAGTAAGTCTATTCATGATGAAATGTCAAAGCATACTGAGCATCTTTCTCTTTGACACCATGTCTGAAATCCCACGTGATCTGTCAAATACTAATGCATGAAAATCCTAACCTCAAAAAAATCACCCGTTACTTATATTGTAAAAAATGGAATCTGACGACGAAAGTGATATGGAGTGCGAGGTTTTAATAAATATATTTATAAATCGTCGCTCTCGTAAAATGAGGGAAAGAAGAAATGCTCTAGGCTTAGCAAAGTAGAAATGTCACTTGATGGAAAATTCTTGCTTCGAGCTACCATTTTTATTGATCAGTACAATTTATTTGTTTACATAAATCAGCTGTTATTCTTACTAACATCCCTGCTTTGTCATTTTTGGGTTGCCAATTATGAATAATGGTGAAACGCTGCAAATTTAAGTGCAAAGTTAAATAAAAATCAAAATTAAAATTAAATGAAACTTAATTTTCAATTAGAAAATTTCGTGAAACCGGCTGTTAGGAGATGAAATTCCTTCTGATGAATTCATCTTCACACATCAAAACCAGATCGATAAATGCAACTTAGTGAAACCGCCTCAAGAATTTGTTGCATTTATTAATAATTTAGAAATAAAATTTGTCGAGGAATTTGACAGAAATTGTCATAAAATAGGATTAGGAGAAATTCTTTTTGCTAAATTAAAAGATATTAGGCCCTTCTTGTGTTGTGAAGACTGTGACCCAAAGGTAGTTATTGCTCTATTTATTAGAATTAGAATTTATTTTGTGACGAAATTTTTAAATAGAGATTTATCTTTACCCAATTTTAAAAATAAAATTTTGTGTGTTTCACATTTGTAGTTTTCATCTTCTTTTTTAGTGGTTGCAATGAGCTAATTATTTTACACTAAAATAAGATTTTTTAAGCAGATTCGCATTAAGAGGCTTTAAAGTTAGAACGTTTAATAGAAAGTTTTTAATAACAAATTAGAATTTGGGGTTTAAATATTGGCATTTGTATATATGTATGTTTATTTTTATAGTTTTAAGTATTATATTATTATATGTGATATTGTTTTTGTTATTTTTTTTATACTATTATATATGAATTGTTATTGTTTTGTTTTTTTAGTTTTTTTATGTAAATAAATTTTTAATGGGTGATATAGGCCTACTGGGGAACCGAGCACCCAAAAATAACTTCGGTAACGCGCCCTTTTGCATACCTCATAGGTGGTGCGAATTGGGTATTTTATTTAAAATGCCCAAAAAATATCTTTTTTTCTGATCTGGCTACAATGGGAAATGTTATAAAAAACGCTTATTTTGAGGCGCTCTCACACTGGAATAAGTTAAACATCCCTTTATTCCTGCAGCAACTCAGAGATAAACTCACTTCCAGTGAGAGAACAATTGCTAAACGTCAAAACCACCTAAACTTTGACAGTTGACTGGATTGAGGAGGTTTTGACGTTTAGCAATTGGAAACGAGCGATGGCCAGATTGAAATCTTACCAAAAAAATATGAAAACGGAGGGATTTGTCGCATCTTTCAAGACCACTTATAAAAAATGTTAAACAATGAAAATTAAATAAATTTATGAAATTTAAAGGTATTTGTTGAAACGTTTTGTAATGTGATTCATCACAGTATTATTTTCAATGGAAATTTATTAAAAACATTTATTGATTAAGAGCTAAAAAGCTTAAATCCTTTTATTGGGTATTGAAAGTTCAAAAGTCAATTGTTCTAATATACTTTAAAAGGATTTAAATAGTTTCTCCATATAATAAATAACCACTATATAGTAGTTTTTATTCGCACTAAATGCTGGGTGTTTTAATTTAAAATGCCCAAAAATTTTCATTTTGTTCGACCTGGCCATAATGGAAAATGTTATAAAAAACGCTTATTTTGAGGCGTTCTTACACTGGAATAAGTTGGGCTTCCCATTATCCCTGCAGCAACTGATTTGTTTTCGCTTGTTCTGCTTCGAAGCTTCGGGCATGTTGGTGTGAAAAAGCGATCGCTTAACTGTAGGTGTGAAAAAACGAAGACTAAAAATAGTAGGAGCTGGTCGAGGCTGGTCTATAGCATCAGCGGCTGTAGTCAAAATTAAAATGATCATATTGGAAACCTATAATAATTATGCTTTTATATCATGAATAACTCTATTTCTATTATTACTTATTATTTTATTCTCTAAATTTTCCTTAACTTACTGTTTTTTTTATCTAGGTTGTAATTTATTTCTCTCTCCTATTATTTTCTCGTCAATGATTTGGCGGGGATGATATTGCTTATCTGATCTATGTTTATTATGAAACATTAGCATTTTCTCCTGTGATTGCTTTAAAATTGTTGGCGAATTTTCATGCTTCATTTTATTATAAAGTACTTCATTTGGTTTAAAGTTTGTTACTGAATGTATTGTTGTATTGTATTTTTACGCTGTTCTAACTATTGTGTCTAAATTACTTCTACTACTAAATTCTTCTTTTATACATCTGGCTATTTCAATTATTGTTGAATGGACTCTTTCAATTTGTCCGTTAGTTATGCTGTGACATGGATTACAAAAATAAATTTCAATATTTAACCTATGCATTAAGGACTAAAATGTTGGTGTGGTAAAGCATGGTTCATTCTCTAAAGTAATTTGCTTTACATACGTGAAACTTTGAAGCAATTCTAAAACCTTTTCTTCGATATTTGATTTATCTTCTATATGTTTTAATATTAAAAATTTTGAATAAGCGTCTACACATGTGATAAATTTTAGTTTCTGTGCGTAGAAGATGTCTAAATGAAGTTGTTCCCCTTCCTTTTCTGGGATTGGGGCTTTGCCTATTGGTATTTTCTTGGGATGGCGATCATATTTATTTTTATATAATTTATAATAATTAATAATTTATAATTTTTCTATTTGTTTATAGCTTCTATGATCTCTATTATGGGTTTCGATTAATCCGGACTGATCTTCTATATTACTAATATCCATTGGAACAAGTTTTGTAAATACGAATTTGTTCTGAAAGGTTTGTTTGAGAGTTTCTTGGATTTCGTGCAAATCTTCAACAGTGCAGTGAATACCC
Organism: Bactrocera dorsalis; assembly: GCF_023373825.1. Taxonomy (NCBI): domain Eukaryota; kingdom Metazoa; phylum Arthropoda; class Insecta; order Diptera; family Tephritidae; genus Bactrocera; species Bactrocera dorsalis. The sequence continues at coordinate 54,916,898 of NC_064304.1, read as the reverse complement.
GTCACTAGCTTTGGTTGAAGATATTCTTTCAAAATTGTTAATAAATTTTCTACTGTATCAAATTCTATTAAATTCCTTTTATTTCCAAAGGTTTCAATTAACTAATGGACCGTAAATGTGTTTTTACACAATATTATTTGTTGTTTAAATTGATTTATAGGTTTTTGTGTTTCTTGCATTTCAATGCTTTCACTACTCTGTGCTGAATGTTGGGATTCCTGACTCTGGGAATCATCGGAAATGTTATATAAGTAATTCAACACGCGACAATGCGTCAGCTACTGTTCGCGCCCATCTGGCATCACCTTTCTAAACATATGTTTGAAGCTTCATGGGCAGCATTTACATATGTGCTTGCTGTCAAACCAGCTTCCGTTTTATCTCCCTCTTCAATAAAGGAACTCGACCGCATAGCACGTCTTTTATTTCAATCCGCGTTAATATAATTCATCTTCCGCGAGCGCTATTAAACCGCAACATATTTTGGTCCTTCGAGCCGGATATCATCGCATATTAATGATATGCGGCAAATTCGCTATTATTTTCAATATTTTTCCGCATTTTTAACATTAATCATGTCTTCGGCTAAAATTCGCGACTCCGCGCTAAATGCTATCAAACGCTATTTGCAATCTAGCAAAGTGGATGCTCTGTCGGTGGACACTGAGGTAATAACTACTTACCTCCAATTGTTGGAGGAGCAATGGATTCGGTTTGGCGTAGCACAACAAGAGGTGGAACTTACATGTGGTGGCGAGAACGTTTCTATGGAGGAGCAGGCACGCATACAAGGTGAGGAGTGGTACAGCACCGCTAAATCTAACTTGAAACGCCTGTGCGTAACTCAAAGGCAGCAGACATTGCAAACTACCGTTCCTGATTCAACTGCTCCTGTACCGCTTCCAAAGCTACAGTTGCCATCATTTAGTGGTGATCCCACTCAATGGCTTCCTTTTCATGATGCTTTTTGCTCACTCATTCATACGAATGTCAATTTGTCGGACGGACAAAAATTACACTATTTACGAAACTGTTTAAGTGGGGAAGCATTCGATTTGGTGAGTAGCTTAGCAGTATGTGATAGCAATTACGCTGAAGCTTGGGACTTATTGACCGCGAGGTATAAGGTCATGCGTGTCATGGTGGACAGCCACATCAAAGCACTCATGGCAATTGGAAATGCAGCCAAGGATACTGCTAAGGGAATAAAGCAAGTGCTTAATTCCATACTTCAACACGTTGGCGCTCTACGTGCACTCCAACGACCAGTCGAATTCTGGGATGACTGGCTCGTTCACTTAACCGTTTCAAAGTTAGCACACGAAACCCGCAAGCAATGGGAGTTATCGCTCGTCATGGATGATCTACCATCTTTCTCCGTTCTTGGAGAATTTCTTGAAAACCGCGCACGCTCACTGGAGATGGTACCACTACTCAACACTACCGCAAAGACAACAACAACAACAAAGAATGTTTTCCATACGGCATTTACAGAGCCAGAAGTAAATATCGCTACATCAACCGCTACTAAGGGCCCGCATTGTTCTTATTGCAATCGTGATCATAAAATCTACGTCTGCTCACAGTTCAGCCAACTCGACTCCAAGGGTAAACTAACTGCTATTAAGAAATTAGGTGCATGTATAAATTGTCTCAGCAAAGGGCATATCCTCGCTAACTGTCACAGCACATCGTCGTGTCGTATATGCCAACGACGTCATCATACCTTACTTCACGAAAACTTTACCAATCAACCGGCAAGGCTCAATGCTCTTTCAAATGAACAACGTTTAAATGTAACCGCACACTACGCCGACGCTAATCGCGTCATTCTACTAGCAACCGCTGAAATTATGGTACAAGACTATACCGGTCGTTGGCAACCCGCTCGCGCACTTCTTGACAACGGTTCACATGCCTCATTCGTCACCGAGGCGTGTGTACAACGCCTTCGTCTTCCCAGAACGCTGTCATCCGTTCACGTCACTGGGATCGGCTCACTACAAGGAGGACGCGCAAAGGGAGAAGTTACACTCTCCATATCAACACGAACGCTTGATACTAAATTTCAAGTAAGTACGCTCATCTTACCGAAAATTACTAACGATCTTCCAACCTCCGCTTTACCGACGACTTCTTGGCCGCATCTTACGGATTTGTCACTAGCCGACCGCTATTATTCCCAGCCCGGACCAATAGACATTTTAATTGGAATGGATGAGATGGACAAGTTTCTACTACACGGACTCCGTAAGGGTGAACGGGGTACACCAATGGCACAAAATACTGTATTCGGATGGGTACTGTCTGGCAACGCTGCCAATTTACAAAGCCACCGGCGAACATTTCGACTCTACATTCCGACCTTCATTTAACTCAACTCATCCACAAGTTTTGGGAGCTCGAAGAACTACCCGCCCGCAAATTCCTCTCACCTGAAGAATCTATGTGTGAGAAACTATACGACGATACGACCGAACGTGCACCGGATGGTCGCTACATCGTGCGTTTACCTTTGAAGAAAAACGTATTGATTGGTGATTCAAGAGAAGCAGCTATTCGAGCATTACTCCGCATGGAAAGAAGATTTACAGCTAACGAACAACTTCGCAAAGAGTATACTATGTTTATGGATGAACTCACCTCTATGGGACACATGGAACCAGCTGAGACGACAACAGATAAACTGTACTATATGCCACATCATGCGGTGGTAAAGACCACAAGTCAAACAACAAAACTTCGAGTCGTTTTCAACGCATCTATGAAGTCGACCTCTGGGAATTCTTTAAACGATGCCCTCATGTTAGGCCCACAGCTGCAACAAGATCTATTTTCCATTTTGGTTCGCTTTCGCACTCACCGTTTCGGAATAATAGCCGATATCGAAAAGATGTATCGCCAAGTTTATGTCGCTAAAGAGGACACAGATTATCAACGCATAGTTTGGCGTTCGAATCCAGCAGATCCAGTTCGTGATTATCGTCTCTTAAGGGTCACGTATGGAGTCGCCTCAGCATCACATCTTGCTGTTAAGTCACTACATCGAGCCGCACTTAACGCGTCAAACGCAAGCAAGGATGTCATTGATGTTATAATGTCGGACTTTTATATGGATGACTTACTATCTGGTGCTGATACATTTGATGAACTCGCTTTACTTCAAAAAAACGTCTCCCATGCGCTCTCTGAAAGTGGGTTCGAACTTCGCAAATGGGGAACTAATTCTCAAATGCTTAGAGATATGATACCGCACGCATCTAAACAAATTTCGCATCTCTTAGCCGATGGAGACCAAATCCGCACTCTTGGTACCATATGGCACACGAACAACGATTGGCTTTCTATAGCAGTGAGTTTTAACGACCTACCTCCTAAACTTACAAAACGAACGTTTCTCTCCGACTCAAGTAAGGTATTCGATCCACTAGGTTTGATCGCGCCCTGTACAATCCGCTCTAAGATTTGGCTACAGAAACTTTGGCGCTCAAATGTGGATTGGGATGAACCAGTTCCTTCAGAAATTGCGAGGGACTGGTTGGCACATCGTCGTGAATTACAGCAACTATCGGCGCTAAAACTAAGCCGCTGGTTAGGAACTAGCAAAACTTCTGACTCTCAGTATCACATTTTTACCGACGCATCAGAAGTCGCATACGCAGCCGCACTTTACTGTCGCACACAATTTCCGGACGGAACGATTAAGGTCGTACTAGTAGCAGCGAAAACAAGAGTAGCGCCTCTGAAAACTATTTCGTTACCACGACTCGAGCTTTGCGCAGCTCATTTGGGAGCAAAGCTGGTGAAGCAAGTTCAATCGAATCTGAACCACACTTTCTCAAAATTATACGCATGGACGGACTCAATGATTACCTTAGCGTGGTTACAAGGCAACCCTAGCCGTTGGTCAGTATTCGTGGCCAATCGCGTCGCTGCAGTACAAGATATTCTACCAGCAACCCACTGGAGGCACGTTGCGTCAGAGCACAATCCCGCCGATTGCGCTTCAAGGGGCATATCACCATCGCAGCTTCTCAAACATCAACTTTGGTGGCATGGTCCGCAATGGCTACACGAGAACAACAGTAACTGGCCGATTTCCGCAAAATCACACACTACAGATCTCGAGCTAAAATCTAGCAAGGCTGTAACACTGCTAACGCAAACTACTGACGTTTGGGATTTTTTGACGAAGTATCATTCATTCAGCAAACTTAAACGCATCACCGCTTATTTATTACGCTTCATCAATAACGCAAGGGCTAGCGCCGGGATACGAAAAACCGGCGGCTTGTCTTGCGTTGAAATTCAAAACGCTGAAATAGCATTGGTAAAGTATACTCAATTTATCGTTTTTAAAAAGGAAATTTCTAATTGCAGAGAAAATAAGCCGATACATACACGAAGCAGTCTAGCAAGACTACAACCTTTTCTAGACGCAAATGGTATCCTACGAGTAGGAGGCCGCATCAACGCAACGCTTTCGGATTATGTTAAACATCCTTTAATAGTTCCGAAAAAATCACCGCTCGCTAATTTAATCGCGGTAGAAGTACATCTTTTAACATTACATGGTGGACCTCAGATAATGCAAGCCGCGATTCAACGAAGATTTTGGGTGCCAGGCATTCGTAACCTCGTTCGTAGTATATATCGAAAATGCATTCGTTGTAGACGACTGAGATGTCAACCATTACATCAACTCATGGCTGATCTGCCTCCAAGTCGCGTCACTTCAACCAGATGTTTTTTACATAGTGCAGTCGATTACGCTGGGCCTTACGCCGTGAAGTTTACGCATGGAAGAGGTGCAAAATCCACAAAGGCATACATATGCTCATTTATTTGCATGAGTACTGGTGCAATGCACCTCGAGCTTGCTGGAGACCTTTCTTCAATCGCTTTCATCGCTGCTTTCAAACGTTTTACTAACCGGAGTACTGTCAGCACATTTACTCTGACAACGGCACTAACTTCGTGGGTGCTGAAAAGGAATTACGATTAGCCTATGAACGCTGCATTCGCGATGAAAGAGTGTCATCATATTTCGCAAACGCCCAAATATTTTGGCATTTCAATCCTCCAAGTGCCCCTCACATGGGTGGCTTCTGGGAGGCTGGTATAAAACGTATCAAATATCATCTTAAGCGGGCCTTAGATACTTCGCTTCTAACTTACGAAGAATTTGCAACAGTCCTGACTGAAGTTGAAGCCTGTGTAAACTCGCGTCCTATTTGCTTTATTCCTACAAATGTAAATGACTTTGAAGTCCTCACTCCTGGACACTTCATGATTGGCGAACCGCTAAAGGGACTTCCCGACCCTGACGTTGAGGTCTTCAAAGGAACTATATTTCAACGTTGGCAAATCATTGTGTCAATTAGACAGCACTTTTGGAATCGATGGCGAGACGAGTATCTTGTCAGTCTTCAACGTCGTTCGAAATGGATACGTTCAACGCCGAATTTGCAGAAAGATGATATCGTTATCATACATGAAGGCAACGTGCCCCCAACTAAATGGAAGCTTGGCCGTGTTATTGGCACTTCCCCAGGGACGGATGGCCAAGTTCGGGTTGTAAATTTGAAGACATCCGAAGGAGAGCTGTTAAGGCCCGTGATCAAGCTGTCGCTACTACCAACAAAGGGGGACATATTTTCTATATGATATTCTTAGATCTTAATTAAAATTGTACTTTTTTGAACTGTTGTTCAAGGCGGCCGGTATGTTCGCGCCCATCTGGCATCACCTTTCTAAACATATGTTTGAAGCTTCATGGGCAGCACTTACATATGTGCTTGCTGTCAAACCAGCTTCCGTTTTATCTCTCTCTTCAATAAAGGAACTCGACCGCATAGCACGTCTTTTATTTCAATCCGCGTTAATATAATTCATCTTCCGCGAGCGCTATTAAACCGCAACAGCTACAATATTGGATTTACCGGGTTGGTATACAAATTTTGGAGAAAATTCTTCTATAATTGCGTGCCATCTTTTCATTTTAGGATTAGGATTGCGGGGTGATAAAGCAAATGTTAATGGTTGGTGATCAGTATGTATTTCCAAATTGGTTAATACATAGAGGTAACTTCGTAGATTTTTTAATGCCCAGAAAATGACATAAAGCTCTTTTTCATTAGTTGCATAATTTCTTTGTGTGGTATTAAGAGTTTTTGAAATGAAGGTAATTGGTTTATCCCCTTGCGATACTACCGCACCCATTGCAACGTTAGATGCATCGGTAGTTAATACAAATAACAAAGTAGTCAGGCTGTTTCAATTCCATTTCTGAAGCAAATAGTTTTTTTTTTTTGATTTATTTAATGCAGATATTCCTTCCTCATCTAGAGTTATTTCAAATTTTTTTGATTTATTTTTAGAAATCCTACCGTTTTCTCCTGATAGGTATTTTGTCTAAGGTTTGGCTATCGCTGCATAGTCTTTAACAAACTTACGATAATATCCCGCAAGTCCCAAGAATCCTCTTAATGCTCGCAGACTTTTAGGTATTGGATAATTTAAGACTAATTTTATTTTATTTGGGTTTGTTTTGATGACATTTTGAGCTACTATATAACCCAAAAACTCTATTTCTTCCGCGAAAAATTTTGATTTTTCTAATGAAATTTTCATATTAGCATTTTTCATTATTTTTGTAATTCTTTCCAAGTCCTTTAAGTGTTAAGTTACATTTTTCGAAAAAATAATTATCACCCCTATCATGCATTTCGATTACGTTCCCGCTCTACGCTCCGCCGGAGTCGAAATTAGGTATCATGCGTTACGATTGGATTGAAAGAAGAAGAGGAAGAGCTATAACTCTTTCGAAATCAGCTGTTTGCTTTGAAATATGTGAAACTGGAACATAACAAAGCAAAAATACACAAATTACTGCTGTTCAAAGAAAATAAATAAAAGTAAAATTTTTATATTGTTATTATTTTTATTAAACGTAGCTATGGAATCTTTATCCGCGGCGATATTACTGGTTGAGGAGGAGAGCAGCGCATCTCAGAATGCTGGGGTGAGAATTGAAAGGAGAAGATTACGAGATATGTGCGATCCCTTCCAGATGAATGACGGACTAGAGTTTTTAAGTTTTAATTTAATTTGAAGTCATGTAATTTGAGACAGGGGAGTTCGTCCCCTCTTCGCATAAAAAATGGCTCTCATTCATATTATTAATTCTTTGACTTTTCTCTTACGGGCGAAAGCTATGATTACTTTCTCTATGCCGCTTTACCCCTTGTGCTTCCTGATTTTGTCCCCTATTGGCCTGAAAGTTTGCATTCGTTTGTATAGGTTTTATATTTTGATTAAAATTGCTATGGCCTTGTTTTTACCTCATATTAAAATCTCTATTATAAAGTCTGGATACAAATGGATCTATATCCATAGGAGTTGTTTTCGGAAATCTATAATGTACTAGCTGATCCCGCAGCCGTTGTCCTGCGTGAAATTATGTGTTTTGAAATGAAAAGAAAGTTGAATTTACGTTGTGTTAAAAGTCTTTTCTTTTCGATTTTTCTAAATTTTTTTCAATGTAACGCAGTTTGATAAACAACATTTTTTGTTTTCTATTCCGGAGCGTAAATGTACAGAGAAGATGGTTTTCCAACTCGGGAACCCACCACGTATAACTGGCACGCACTCATGCGATCGTAGTTACGATAATTTGGCAAATTTGGCATAAACATTCGTGATGAGTTTATATTTCTTTGAAGTGAATTGACAAAAGGCAGGTGGAATTGATATCAAACCACTGGAACCGAAATTTGCCTATTTCCAATTCTTATCAAATACGATGTAAAATGTCTTCAGCAATGTAATTTTGTTAGTATTCCACAATCGACGTGAATTTGTAGGCTGATATGTCGAAATGACCATCGCGAAAAGTGTGCGAACTTCAGTGGCATCCGAAGTAGCTATCGAATCGTCCATCGTTTGATTACATTTATTATCATATTCCAACAATTGTAGTTGCTTGCATGCTTCTCAAAAAGTTACACACACTTTACCAGTGCGCAATGACTCAAATGAAATTGAACCACGTACATTTATCAATAGCAACCGAAGGTATTAGCAATCGTCGTTTTTCGGGTGGATTATGTAAATTCGTCCTAAGGAATTAGTTGAGAAAACACATAGATGTCAATCTACTGATTAACCTTGCTTTCTGCGTAACTATTTCTTCGACGATGCATTTCATGTATAAAATCAAGGCATTTCCGAATAGAGCAATGTTCTCGCAAACGAATCACTGACGCAAGTTGAGAAAAAATTCGTCAATGTCAATGTTGTTGGAAGTGTTTCCGCTGGCTCTACTGTGTTCTCTGGATTGAAAAACACTCTTTAGCCATTCTTCAAATGAACTGCGAGACGCACAACAGTCGAAAGACGTTCATGAATTGCAAAAGTAAATACCCTACAAAGCGCTTTATTGCAGTTCACGTATCGACCGTACCGTTCAAGACCAATAACCGCCATATTGGTTCCTTTGGTGACGTACTTACAAACGTATTTTATAGATTACACCAGACTGCAATACTAAACATTGATATAAGTTTTGAATGTGAATTGTTAGACATACAAACCGAAGCGGTATTGTGATGTCGGCAAGGCCCATGAACCATATTGGTTTTCATCACTTCGTTTAATACTGGATCTTTCTCTGCATCAGGAATTTCCGTAGAAATGATTTCATCAATTTGATCTGGTGGAACCACTATCCACCATCCAAAGAAGAACATCGTAACTGTTGTTTGAAAAGTCGTGCTGTGACAACGTGACGATCGCTTGCTGATTGACCCCGATCCATAATTCCACACGTATGTCATCGGATCCTGGGAGTACTCGTTCATGTGCCTTGGCGTTGATGGCAAAAATTTCAATCTGTAATTGATCACTTCGTTTGAAACACACATAAAGTTTTCACTGAATAATTTTCAAAATTTTTTTTTTTAAATAGCCGGAATAAAAGAGCAAGTGACCGAAATTGAACGATTCAAATAATTTACAAATCAAAATATTGAAAACAAAAGAAAAAATAATTGTATGAAAAAAGTCAATTTTTGGAAATTTTTCGACTTTTTCTTATGAAAAGTTTTTTTTTTCTGAACCTTTCCAGATCCACAGCGAACAACTTCTGAAAATTTCATGAAGTTCGCCTTTCTCGAGCCTTAGCGTTACTAAAAAACAAACATTCATTTTTACTTACATATGTACATATATACAAAATAAAACGTTTGTATGGGAAAAAGATGTTTTTAGGCGTTTTCCGGCAACTTTCGTAATTTTTTTTTACATAAGAACCTTCTCCTAATTACAACAAATACAACAAAAAAAGAATTAGTGAAATCGGTCCAGCCATTCACTCGTGATGCCGTGACAACGGAAAACGGGTTTCATTTTTATATATATAGATGTTGTTATTTGTAGGGTTGTTCCTTTAAGGAAATCTTAAATTATAATTATTGTTTATATACTACATTGGCTTTGATTTGTTTCATCATACATGAAATTTTGAAAAATCCGGGCTCTTTGATTATTTGATTCGAGTTCCTGAACTTTTGCTAAAGCGTTAGGTCCTGTTATAAAAATTCTTAAGGCATGTTCCCTATTCTTTTTGTTTAATTCTTTTGTCAGGTATGCGTTATTTCCGTGTATCATGATTGTTTTATTTATTAATAGCGTCAATTTCTTGTTGACGAGGTTGCAATATTCTACAACCGACATTGCACCCTCCTTAAAGATGCTTAGCTGTTGTTCGATTATATGTATTTGTCCGCATATGCAAAGTCTAAACGAGATAGAATTGCGTCGAAATTGAGGACTGTTCCATGGTTAGTTAACGCAGCGTTTGCATCAAGCGTTATTTTATTTCTAAGTATTGTGAGTGCAGCAAAGTATTTCCTACTGCCCCTCACGTATAGGCTCAGAGAGTTAAGCGCTGCCTCTTTCCAACTAACATATAAATTCATCCTACCAGTAAATTCGGGTACGGATTTAACTATGTCTAACCATTCTTGACAGGTCTATTGCCTGTGTTAGAAAATCGGTTGCATTATTGGTATTGATTAATATTTGTGAGCGTAATTGCTCCACTTCCTCACGTAATGCTATATTGCTGTCAGCAATAAGGCGAGTTATTAGGTCTACGGTCAAAGCGTTACCGTTAGCCATTTTGTCTAATTTGCAGTTTATGGTCTTTTTTATTAATTATTTTTATTTTATTCCTTCTAGCAAGAGGTGCTTTTTTATTCTGGAAGGTCTGGAGTTCAGAATCGCAGAATTAAGCTTTATTATAAACCGGAGGGTCCGCTTGCGGTGATGAATCGCGGTTTCAATATATTTTTGTTATATGGCTGGTCGAGCCTTTAATTATTATTTAATTAAAAAAAATTTATTGGTTGGATTCATTTTTTTATAATTCTTTTTAGGGTCCCTTGGGTGGTGAATAGCAGCTTTTAATTATGTAATTTATTGGTTATACAAACCATTAGTTATAGTCTTTAGTTTTTTTGTTTTTTGAGTTAGGACATTCCCTAGTATCATGATCGCCCTTTCAAAAGTCGCAATATGACAGTTTTTTATATTTAATACTTGGGCTATTTCCCATTTCTAATATATATTCTAAATATAGTTAATTTTAATTTAAACTAACAAATATATTCTCTCGCTGTCTCTGTTATAATTCCCGCTAATGATGCAATTGTTGCCGCTGCTGTTGTTACCGTTACCGTTACCGTTACCGTTCCTTTATAATTTCTGCTGCCGTTGTTAACACCTCCGCTGATAATGCTGTTGTTTTATAATGTATTTGTATTTTTGTGATTTAAGTCACTCATTCTGATTATGTAATTCTGTATTCTTTTGATTAATTATTTTATTTATTGATTTTTAAATCAATTATTTAAACAATTTTTTTTTTTTAATTTCTTTACTCACTTTATTTCGGGACTTGCTTGGTTATTTAACACACAGTTATTTTTGTTCTTTAGTTGTGAACGTTACTTTTCTACTAAATTATTAAAAAAAAAAAAATTATTTCTTGTTTTTATTATTCTGTGATCGTCACTTTAATAGGCACTTTTGACTTTGTGTTAAACTATTTTTTTATAAGAGAATTTTTTATATAATTTTAACTTCACTGTATTTTTGTATGTATATGTGTGCACATGTGTATGTATATATTTTTTGTACAATTTAGTATATGTATTTATTTATATGTATGTGTACATATTTATGTATTTGCACTTCGTTTTTTGCTTGCCTTTGCTTATTTATCATAGGCGATCTTGTTTGTTGCTTTATCACCAAAACTTGCAAGTAAGAATACTTGACTTTGAAATTTTTTTTTTTTGGAAAATTATAGTGTGCTTGGAAACACAAAATAAGCAGTCGACAGGTACCGTAATTATTTCATTTATTTCGGTACCTATCTACATACATATGTACTCGTATATACCAAACTGTCTAACTGGTTTTTCGTACAGAACAATCCACAAAAATGGAGACCCCACAATCTGCACCAATTACCTCCATAACATCGCGTACAAGGTTCTGTCGAGCGTATTGTGTGAAGTATTAAAGCCTACCGTCAACAAAGTGATTGGACCTTATCTGTGTGGCTTTAGACCTGGATAATCAACAACCGACCAGATATTCACCATGTGCAAATTTTGGAAAAGACCCGTGAAAGGAGAATCGACACACACCACCTCTTCGTCAATTTCAAAGCTGCTTTCAACAGCACGAAAAGGAGCTGCCTTTATGCCGCGATGTCTGAATTTGGTATCCCCGTAAAACTAATACGGCTGTGTAAACTAACGTCGAGCAACACCAAAAGCTCCGTCAGGATCTGGAAGGACCTCTCCGAGCCGTTCAATACCAAACGAAGTTTCGGACAACGCGACTCCCTATCGTGCGACTTCTTCAATTTGCTTCTGGAGAAAATAAGTCGAGCTGCAGAAATTAATAGAGCAAGTACAACCTTTTATAAGAGTGTACAGCATCTGGCACCCGCGCCATTAGTTCTGCTTTCTCCAGACTGGACAAGGAAACAAAGCAGATGGGTCTGGCAGTAAACGAGGGCAAGACAAAATATCTCCTGTCATCAAACAAACAGTCGTCACACTTGCGACTTGGCACTCACGTCACTGTTGACAGTCATAACTTTGAAGTTGTAGATTGTTTCGTATATTTGGGAACCAGTGTAAATACCACCAACAATGTCAGCGTAGAAATCCAACGCAGGATAACTGTTGCCAACAGGTGCTACTTCAAACTGAGTAGGCAATTGAAAAGTTAAGTCCTCTCGCGACGAACAAAAACCAAACTCTGTAAGTCACTCATAATTCCCGTACTGCTATATGGTGCAAAGGCTTGGATGATGACAACAACTGATGAGTTGACGTTGTGAATTTTCGAAAGAAAAGTTCCGCGAAAGATTTACGGCCCTTTGCGCGTTGGCCACGGCGAATATCGCATTCGATGGAACGATGAGCTGTATGAGATATACGACAACATTGATATAGTTCAGCGAATTAAAAGCTCTGAAAGTATTCGACGCTGTATCCGCTAGGGGAAGCAGAGGAAGAGGAAGACCTCCACTCAGTTGGAAGGACCAGGTGGAGAAAGACCTGGCTACGCTTGTAATATCCAATCGGCGCCACGTAGCGAAAAGAAGAAACGACTGACGCGCTGTTGTTAACTCGGCTATTGTCAGGTAAGCGGTGTTTACGCCAATTAAGAAGAAGAAGAATGTGAGACCAATTCGCCAGCTCCTCGAAACGTTCCTTTAGCAAAATGTGAGGTTGTAAACCAGACCATACGTAAAATGACCGAAAGCGTCATAATCGAACCAGCAGCGAATCCATACAGCTCTATTGAAGAAGATAGATGGCAACATGGACTATAGAAGGTTGAATGATATAAGAAAAACAGGACCCCTTATCAGGTACAAAATGGTTGTCAACATTAATTTGAAAGGTGATTATTTGCCTGTGGGGTTAAACGAAGGAGACAAGGAAAAGGCAGCTCTTAGCGTAGAAATGTTCTGTGCTAAGTTATCGTAGTACCTTTTATGTAACGATCATGACACCTTTGTGCGACTTATGGACCAGGTATTAAAACGATTGCATTGAAAAACCTGTCTGGTGTACCTCGACCATATTATCGTGTTGAAGAAAAACGTCGATGAGCACCAAAAGAACTTGAAAGAGGTTTTTCAACGGATTGCTAGCGCTAGTCGAAAGCTGAGCCCGAGAAAATACTTCTTTTTCAAAAACGAAATAAAGTACTTGGACGCAAAAAGAATTTGCACAACTAATGAAAAGGTAGAGGCGGTAAAAAATTGGCCGATTCTTAAAAATGAAGATGAATTGCGGAGTTTTCTTAGACTGTTTACTTATTATCTATTATTCGTCCAATTTCTGCCAGAGTTATAGTCACGCTTCTATGTAAGCAGCTACAATCATAGGACTATACCCAATTGCTTCCCCGCCGAATACCTGGCGTGAGCGTCTTTTGTATAAAATACGGTAGCCAAGCCGTGTGGAGCCTGGAGCCTGGAGTCAAACCTATAAGAGAAAAAATTTCAGCAGAGCCAGTCAGACATATTCTGTTTAAGGGTTCGCTAAAGCTTAATTGCAGCGCCTGTTCACTAGAGGTGCGGCTGCAAGTGGACGTCGGTCTTGAAAAAAGCAGCTCGTTATATAAATGCGTGTATAATTTTTACTACTCTCGAGGTTGTGCACAGAGTTTGAGACCCGCCACGTGGAAACCACCTCAATTAAAAAGAAACAACAGCCTCGGATGAACAACCCCATATTTGATGACGACCATGGCATTGAGATTACGATTTAAGGGCATGCACCTGGAATGTCCGGTCCCTAAACTGGTAAGGTGCCGCGGCCCAGCTGGTCGAGGTCCTCGTAAGAGTAAAGCTGACATCACCGCCGTTTAAGAGAGCGATGGACGGGACAAGCACAGGAACGAATAGGTCTTTGTGCCATTTACTACAGCAGTCATATAAAGGAGCGCAAATTCGGTGTGCAATTCGTGGTAGGAGACAGCCTCCGTCGGCGAGTCCTGACATTCACCTCGATGGATGAACGTCTAGCCACAACCCACATCAAACCGAAGTTCTTTAACATATCGCTGATTTGCGCCCACTCCCCGACGGGAGAGAAGGACGATGTGACCAACGATGTCTTCTATGAACGCTTGGAGCGCACCTATGAGAGCTGCCGTCACAATGTCAAAATAGTACTTGGCGACTTTAACGCCAGGGTAGGCAGAAAAGTTATATATGGTACAACTGTTGAAAATTTCAAACTCCATGGTGAAACCTCTCCAAATGGGTTGAGGGTGATCTATACCACAAGATTACAGCACAAGAAAATTCATAAAACTACTTGGCTCCGGATCGATAAGCTCAAAACCAGATTAATGATGTTGTTATAGATGAACGACAAGTCTCCATTGTCCTTGAAGTGCGTATGCTTTGAGGACGTAACATCGATTCGAACCACTACCTTGTTCCAGCGAATATATGAGCACGCTTCTCTGCAGCAAAACACTACCGTCAACAAACGATAAAGGTTCGACGTCGTGAATTACAATCACAACCACAGCTTAATAGGTTTCCACTCGATTTACACACGTGCTACCTAAAACCACTAAGGCAAGAGTTCTGGGAAAGGTCGAAAGAAGCTGTTACAGTGAGAACTGTCGTGTCGCTGTGGAGAGAAATTGGCAACCTACCTCGCAATGTTGCGATTGACCACAACACGAGGGGGTGGGATAGATACCGAGAGTTTAAGAGAGAAGCGAGACAAAAAAAGAAAGAGTCGAAATGAAAAGCTTGAGCAGCTGACCCAAAACTAACGGAAATTTTCAAGACTAGCATATTCTTGTTGGGCCCAAAGTAGAGATATAGTGTTCATAGCATACTGCAGCTATTGAGGGAACACTTCAGCCTGCTGAGGGGCAGTAAAAAAGTAACGATGGAATAGATGTTTCATTACACGACTTTGATAAGATTCGAATAGAAATTACTGGTCTGAATAACAACAAAGTGGCAGAGGACGATGGGATTTATGTCTTATATTGGGTTGTCAAAAAAGTCTTGCGGTATTTTCGCTAGTTGGCGCTGTAAGCGCGAAGTTCTAGTTTTATTCGTCGCATCGGGTCATGCTATACCTTTTTGGAAAGTTCATTTCACGCACTAACACTGTTTGATGGATTACCGTTTCTTTTAAGTCGTTCGTGAGTTATAGCGTCGCAAACATGGAGCAAAATAAAGAGAAAATACGGCATATTTTACAGTACTACTACGATAAAGGCAAAAATGCATCTCAAGCCGCCAATAAAATTTGTGCAGTTTATGGACCCGATACAGTTTCCATTTCCTCCGCACAACGATGGTTTCAACGTTTTCGTTCTGGCCTGTCCTGTCTGGCCTGTCGTCGAAAATTGCGATAAAATCGCTAAATTGGTCCAAAGAGACCGTCATAGTAGCAGTCGTAGCATTGGTTTCAATTTCAAAAAAAAAAAAAAAAATTCAATAAAAATACCGCAAAACTTTTTTGACAACCCAATATTTTAATAATTTTTTAATTTTTGTATTTTTTATTAAATCTTTATGGACTAAAGAAAGTAGTAGATGGTAATAATTTGAATTAAACAAGCATAAAATGCGTTTTGCCGCCGGAATTTTTATATCTACAAGTTAATTAACAACTTAAAAATATATTCATAAGTATATGTTCAGGATCCTCATAGGTGATCTGGTAACAGATGCTCAGAGCATACTAAAATTATGGAAGGAATAACACCGTCAACAAACTGATTGGACCTTATCGGTGTGGCTTTAGACCTGGAAAATCAGCAACCGACCAGATATTCACCATGTGCCCGTGAGAAGAGAATCGACACATTTGGTATTCTCTCAAAACTAATACGGCTATGTAAACTGATGTTGAGCAACACCAAAAGGTCCGTCAGGATCCGAGCCGTTCGATACCAAACAAGGTTTATGACAAGGCGCCTCCCTATCGCGAGACTTCTTCAATCTGCTGCTTGTGAAAATAATTCGAGATGCAGAACTTAATCGAGCAGGTACAATCTTCTATAAGAGTGTGCAGCTGCTAGCGTATGCGGTTTTAGTTCCGCTTTCTCCAAAATGGATAAGGAAGCGAAGCAGATGGGCAAGACGAAATATCTCCTGTCATCATACAAACAGTAGTCGCACTCGCGACTAGGCTCCCACGTCACTGTTGACAGTCAAAAAATTGAAGTTGTAGATAATTTCGTCTATCTTGGAATCAGAATTAACAGCAACGACAATGTCAGCTTCGAAATCTAATGCAGAATAACTTTTACCAACAGGCGCTATTTCGGACTGAGTAGGCAATTGAGAAGTAAAGTCCTCTCTCGACGAATAAAACCTGCGAAAGATTTATGGTCTTTTGCGCGTTGACCACGGCGAATATCGCATTCGATGGAACGATGAGCTGTATGAGATATACGACGATATTGACATAGTTAAGCGAATCAGGAAACAGCGGCTAGGTCATGTCGTACGTATGGATGAAAACCTCTCAAAGTATTCGAAGCAATACCCACCGGGGCAGAGGAAGAGGAGGACTTCCACTCCGTTGAAAAGACCAAGTGGATAAGGACATGGCTTCGCTTGGAGTCTCCAATGGGCGCCACCTTGCGAAAAAAAGAAACGACTGGCGCGCTGTTGTTAACTCGGCTATAATCGCGTAATCGGTTTCTACATCAGTAAAGATGAAGGATGTTCCCAGATTCACATTATTTTTTATTAACTTTTTTTCTTGCGCATAAATTGACAAGCAGATGCTTACATAGGACAGATATATGTATTATACATATTATATCTTTGACACTTTTGTCTGTTTAAGAAAGCAAATACGAGCTACATACATAATACTCTAATATGCAAAATAACGTATCATAAAAAAATTCAAAATTGAGTTTTTTATTGCCTGCGATTCATCTATTATATTACATATATGTGCCAGAAACTTTAAGCTTCTGCGATCAGAAATGCCCAAGCTATATTGAAAATTCAGAAAAACGTATTATAAAATGCCTGATTTCGGTAAACAAAATAATGTCTCATCACTCATGTAAAAAAATTTTTTATCACGAAGTTATCTTTGATTTATTGTTTATTTTTATTGGTTATGTTCAATGTGTTTTGTTGAGGTTAGGTTAAATGGCTGATCAAAAACCACACGTGGTAGTCCTTTGTTAGGCCATAGAAAAGAAGAACTCCTGTGTTGGAACTTTAAATTAGCAAAACGCTTAGTAGTCAATACTAATTTGCACAAGCGCTTAATTTCCTATTCCACCAGCTCGGTGGAATGCCTGAAGATATGCGCTCAAGAAGGAAGTGTTGAGTTGTTTCCGCCTCATTTTCTTATATATTGCTTTTACAGATGGCGTTTGGTAGGACTGCGTGGACGCCAATAGGGTAATGGCCTGTTAATAGCCCCAAAATCAGGGAGAGGCTAGCACTCTTGGACAAAAGACTTTTGCGATAGCGTATGTTCCAATGGTGGCTTAGGGTTGATCAAGCTTCCGCGATGTCCAACTATTCAGTAGTAGAACACAAGAGGATACTGGAGCACCTATCCGCTATCATTCTACCGACAGCGGTTCTACGGTGCCTTTTCTTACCAGCTCATTACCTATACAGTTTTCTGCGATACCGCTGTGGCCTGGCACTCATACCAGTCCTATCACAAAAGCACTCGATGCTATTGATAGTGAGGTTAGACACTCTTTGACCAGCCCTAAATGCACTGTTAGTGAGTTCAAGGCTACTATCGTCGCTCTGCGCTCACTTCTCTGTAGCTGTACTCCGTAGCAGTAAATGTACTGTTAACTTAATGGCTGCAACCTCGGCCTGAAAGACACTGCAATAGTCGGGAAGTCTGACACTGGAGTTGATAGAGAGCTCCTGACAAAAGACCCCTCCACCCTATGGGTAGAGAAGGAGTCGCCAGAGTTCGGTTTAGCGACTCCATGATCCAAGTGATCCGGTATTAACACGTTCGCGGACGCAAAAAATTTTAGGGAGCTGCAAAAATATACAGGCAATTATTTTTGAAACTAGTTGTAATATCCGAAATCTAATTAGACATATATTATAAGAGTAGTCAGAACATCGTATTTTAACCGTTATATACAATGAATGCTATAGCATCCACGACGATATAGACAATATTTTTCAACCAGAATGACGTGAATGAATTTGTAAATACACTGAAAAAAGATAAAATAATATGAAAGTATCTAATGAACCAATTGGTCATTATTTTGAAATGTGTATTAATTACAAAAACTTAAGATTGTATAAAATTAAATGAATAAAAATTGGCTCTAAAATTTGAATGCTATAGCATTCACGTCATTTTGCATCAGTATGAAAATGAATGCTATAGCATTCACGTCCGCGAACGTGTTAAGTCGAGATGAGTGAGGATTTGCGAGTATTTAGATCCGTGTTTTTTAAGAATTCAGCAACGTAATCTTTTGCACCCGCAAAGTTTAACGATAACCAAGAAGAAATGGCAACATCTGCAGGACCTAAAAGCTGTGATTCCAGCAGACTGTCATTATTTATGACAATATATTATTTGAATAATTAATTATTTAAATAATAATAATTAAACATTATCTTCATTTTTGGGCTTGATATAATTTAATTTTTTTAATACTTAGTATAAAAATTACATGAAATATGAAAAACTTGCGACCTTTTTATTTAAAACTAAAAAAAATATTTATGTATATTCAAATTTTTAATAATTATTTAAATTTGGATTTGGAAGACATCTACTATAAAATTTACTTTATTTTTTATATAAATACATATATTTATAGTTTCATGCTAATAGGGATTTGAAAAATTTGTTTTAATATCTCAAGTGGTTTTCTTTTTATACGGTTTTTTTTCTTTTCCTGTAAACCTACGAAAAGTGATGTTACTTTATTTTGCATTTCAGGTGACGATATGTACAAAGGTTCCGAACTGTGTCAAAAGAAACAAACGCACGATCGCTGATTGTCACAGGAAATATGTACATGTGTATATTAAATCAGCTAGAATTTTGTTGCCAATTTTGTCACTTCTTTCTATGTTTTGCGAGTTTGCAGTGTTGTAACTTTTTCCTTCCAGAAGGAACATAAGAAAGTTGTTCAATTTATGATTTTTTTCTTTTACCATCGTCGCTAAGGTAAATGTCAGAGTTCGCGCGGAGAGCGAAACGTCAATTGTAAATGCATGGTACATTCATAAGAAGTGGGGTACCAAGCTGTACGACGTTTTAAAATTTAGAGAAAGTATTATAAATTGGCTCCTGGATGAAATGCCTACAGAGCCGAAAGCACCCAGAAGAACAATACATTTTCTTCAGAAATATTCCTGAGCAAGAAAGTCAGGAAAACGATGTCATGAATGTTATAAAACATTTGGGGTACTCACAACTTGTCAAAAAGCATCGTAAAATCATAAAACTATAAATTTTTACAATTGTTTAAAAAAATTGTTGTTGGAGTACATACAAAAATGAGTTTACACAATTACAATTTTCAATTATATGTTTTCGGATCGTTATAACTTATAACATTATGAAACCATGTGAAACCACTAATTATCTGCTCAACGAGGCAAAGGTTTTGCTGAAAAGAGAATTAAAAAAGTTACAACGATCTGCCAATTTTGCGAAAATTAACCACCACTTTGTTTAAATTGTTGCGGTTGCGGCAGCACTAACATTGTACACAAATTAAAGAGCCAAAGTTTACTTTATATCGGAATTGTACAGTTGTGTATCTAAAAACAATTTTATTTAATAAGAAAACAGTACATTTTAAAACTTCACAAAACCTTATGGTTGTTTCTATTTTGTTCACACCACTGTATGGTGGTGATGCCAGTTGTAAAAATTCATTTTAGCTACAAATAGGAAAACTTTTCTCAAGTTGTGAGCTTTTATACATACACACGCAAGGCATTCCCATACAAAAGTTTTATTTTGTATATACTAAGTAAAAATGAATGTTTGTTTGTTAGTAACGCTAAGGCTTCAGAACGGCGAAACCAATTTTCATGAAATTTTCAGAAGTTGTTCGCTGTGGATCTGGAAAGGTTCAGAAATAAAAAAAAAAACTTTTCATAAGAAAAAGTCGAAAAATTGGAAATTTCCAAAAATTGACTTTTTTCATACAATTATTTTTTCTTTTGTTTTTCAATATTTTGGTTTGTAAATTATTTGAATCGCTCAATTTCGGTCGCTTGCTCTTTTATTCCGGCTATTTAAAAAAAACAAATTTTGAAAATTATTAAATGAAAACTTTATGTGTGTTTCAAACGAAGTGATCAATTACAGATTGAAATTTGTTACGAAGCCACGAAGAGGTCCCGCTTATATCGGTCGGTGTTCTTTTTGCCATCAACGCCAAGGCACATGAACGAGTACTCCCAGGATCCGATGACATACGTGTGTAATTATGGATCGGGGTCAATCAGCAAGCGATCGTCACGTTGTCACAGCACGACTTTTCAAACAACAGTTACGATGTTCTTCTTTGGATGGTGGATAGTGGTTCCACCAGATCAAATTGATGAAATCATTTCTACGGAAATTCCTGATGCAGAGAAAGATCCAGTATTAAACGAAGTGATGAAAACCAATATGGTTCATGGACCTTGCGGACATCACAATTCCACTTCGGTTTGTACGTCTAGCAATAAATGCACGAAACTCTATGCTCCACTTGCTTTTCTTTTGGAATCGCAAACTGGAAATGATGGATATCCACTCTATCGTCGTAGCTCATCAGACGACTATACAACTTAGAGTAGTGAATATCGAAGTTGACAACATATGGATCGTACTATATTCTCCACTGTTGTCTAATTCACATTCAAAACTTATATCAATGTTTAGTATTGCAGTTTGGTGTAATCTATAAAATACGTTTGTAAGTACGTCACCAAAGGAACCAATATGGCGGTTATTGGTCTTGAACGATACGGTCGATACGTGAACTGCAATAAAGCGCTTTGTAGGGTATTTACTTTTGCAATTCATGAACGTCTTTCGACTGTTGTACGTCTCGCAGTTCATTTGGAGAAGGGCTAAAGAGTGTTTTTCAACCCAGAGAACACAGTACAGCCAGCGGAAACACTTCCAACAACATTGACATTGACAAGTTTTTTCTCAACTTGCGTCAGTGATTCGTTTGCGAGAACATTGCTCTATTCGGAAATGCCTTGATTTTATACATGAAATGCATCGTCGAAGAAACAGTTATGCAGAAAGCAAGGCCAACGAGTAGATTGACATCCAGGTGTGTTCTCAACTAATTCCTTAGGACGAATTTACACAATCCACCCGAAAAACGACGATTGCTAATACCTTCGGTTGCTATTGATAAATGTACGTGGTTCAATTTCATTTGAGTCATTGCGCACTGGTAGAGTGTGTGTAACTTTTTGAAAAGCATGCAAGCAATTACAATTGCTGGAACATGATAATAAATGTAGTCAAACGATTCGACACACTTTTCGCAATGGTCACTTCAAATCCGCGTCCATTTTGGAATACGAACAAAATTACATTGCCGAAGACATTTTACATCGTATTTGATAAGAAGTGGAAATAGGCAAATTTCGGTTCCAGTGGTTTGGGTGGGAGGATGGAGTCATGTGTAGAAGTTCACGCAAGTGAGGAAAGTTCTCTGATCGCCATTCACTTGGGAGTGGCCAGAAACGATTCTTTTACACATGACTCAAGCAGCTCACGACTTCCGGTCTTTGGCCAAGTATCCTCTGGGTAGCCTATGAACATCCGTTTGAAGGCGAGCTAAAGTGAGAAGGCGAAACATCCCCTCCGCAGGGTTGTGCGCTAGCTTTGGGACCCGCCACGTAAAAAAACACTCCAAATGAAAAGTAGCAATCAGCCTCGGATGAGAGACCCCCCTTTTGATGATGACCATGGCAAGCGAATAAAGGATTATGATTAGAGGGCATGCACCTGGAATGTCTGGTCCCTAAATTGGGAAGGTGCCGCTGCCCAGCTGGTTGATATCCTCGTGAAAATAAAGGCTGACATCACCGCCGTCCAAGAAATGCGATGGACGGGACAAGGACAGATACGAGTAGGTCCTTGTGGCATTTAGTATAGTGGCCTTATAAAGGAGCGCAAGTTTGGTGTGGGATTCGTGGTGGGAGAGAGACTCCGTCTCCGAGTACTATCATTCACTGCGGTGTATGAACGTCTAGCCACAATCCGCATCAAAGCGAGGTTCTTCAACATATCGCTGATTTGCGCCCATGCCCCGACGCAAGAGAAGGACGATGTGACCAAAGATGCCTTTTATGTGTGTTTGGAGCGCACTTATGAGAGATGCCCCCGCCATGATGTCAAAATCGTACTTGGCGACTTTAACGCCAGAGTGAGCAAAGAAGGTATCTTTGGCACTACGGTCGGTAAATTCAGCCTCCACGAGACAACATCCCCAAATGGGTTGAGGCTCATCGACTTCGCCGGGGGCCCAAATATGGTTATCTGTAGTACTAGATTCCAGCATAGAAAAATTCATCAAGCTACCTGGCTGTCTCCGGATCGAAAAACTACCAACCAGATCGATCATGCTGTGATAGACGGAAGACACGTCTCCAGTGTTTTAGATGTGCGTGCGCTCCGAAGTCCTAACATCGACTCGGACCACTATATTCTTGCAGCCAAAATTCGCACCCGCCTCTGTGCAACAAAAAACGCACGCCAACAAACACAAGGAAGGTTCGACGTGGAGAAGCTGCAATCACAACAGACAGCCGAACGATTTTCTACTCGGCTTGCACTCCTGCTCTCTGAGAGCACTCGTCAACAACTCGGTGTAAGGGAACTGTGGCACGGCATTTCAAACTCCTTACGTACAGCTGCAACCGAAACCGTTGGTTTTCGGAAAGTGCAAAAGAACAGCTGGTACGACGAGGAGTGCCGTGTCGCAGCGGAGAGAAAACAGGCTGCCTACCTCGCAACGTTACGATCGACCGCAACACGTGCGGGATGGGATAGATACTGAGAGTTGAAGAGGGAAGCGAGACGCATTTGTAAACAGAAAAAGAAAGAGGCCGAAATGCGTGAGTACGAAGATCTTGAAAAGTTGGCCGACAGGGGTAATGCTCGAAAATTCTACGAAAAGATGCGGCGGCTTACAGAAGGTTTCAAGACCGGAGCATACTCTTGTAGAACCCCCAAGTTGATCTAGCCACCGATGTCCAGAGCATACTTAAATTATGGAGGGAACACTTCTCCAGCCTGCTGAATGGCAGTGAACGCACAATACCAGGAGAATGCGAACCCGATACCCCAATCGATGACGATGGAGCAGACGTTCCATTGCCCGACCATGAAGAAGTTCGAATAGCAATTGCCCGCCTGAAAAACAACAAAGCGGCAGGGGCCGATGGATTGCTGGCCGAGCTATTCAAACACGGCGGCGAAGAGCTGATACGGTGCATGCATCAGCTTCTTTGCAAAATATGGTCGAACGAAAGTATGCCCAACGATTGGAATTTAAGTGTGCTATGCCCAATCCATAAAAAAGGAGACCCCACAATTTGCGCCAACTACCGTGGAATCAGCCTGCTCAACATCGCATATAAGGTTCTATCGAGCGTCTTGTGTGAAAGGTTAAAGCCCACCGTCAACAAAGTGCTTGGACCTTATCAGTGTGGCTTTAGACCTGGTAAAGGAGAATCGACACCCACCACCTCTTCGTCGATTTCAAAGCTGCTTTCGATAGCACGAAAAGGAGCTACCTTTATGCCGCAATGTCTGAATTTGGTATCCCCGCAAAACTGATTCGGCTGTGTAAACTGACCTTGAGCAGCACCAAAAGCTCCGTCAGGATCGAGAAGGACCTCTCCGGGCCGTTCGATACGAAACGAGGTTTCAGACAAGGCGAGAAACTTATTCGAGCTGCATAGCTTAATCGAGCAGGTACAACCTTTTATAACGATATTGATATCATCGGCCTCAACACCCGCGCCGTTAGTTCTGCTTTCTCCAGTCTGAACAAGGAAGCAACGCAAATGGGTCTGGCAGTGAACGAGGGCAAGACGAAATATCTCCTGTCATCAAACAAACAGTCGTCACACTCGCGCTTTGGTTCTCACGCCACTGTTCACAGTGAAGTTGTAGATAATTTCGTCTATTTAGGAACCAGCATTAACACCACCAACAATGTCAGCCTGGAAATCCAACGCAGGATTACTCTTGCCAGCAGGTGCTACTTCGGACTGAGTAGGCAATTGAAAAGTAAAGTCCTCTCTCGACGAACAAAAGCCAAACTCTATAAGTCGCTCATAATTCCCGTCCTGCTATATGGTGCAGAGACTTGGACGATGACAACAACCGATGAGTCGACGTTGTGAGTTTTCGAGAGAAAAGTTCTGCGAAAGATTTATGGTCCTTTGCGCGTTGGTCATGGCGAATATCGCATTCGATGGAACGATGAGCTGTATGAGATATACGACGACATTGACATAGTTCAGCGAATTAAAAGACAGCGGCTACACTGGCTAGGTCATGTTGTACGGATTGATGAAAACACTCCAGTTCTGAAAGTATTCGACGCAGTACCCGCCGCAGGAAGCAGAGGAAGAGGAAGACCTCCACTCCGTTGGAAGGACCAAGTGGAGAAGGACCTGGCTTCGCTTGGAATATCCAATTGGCGCCACATAGCGAAGAGAAGAAACGACTGGCGCGCTGTTGTTGACTCGGCTATAATCGCATAAGCGGTGTCTACGCCAGTAAAGAAGAAGAAGAAGGTTTGATATCAATTCCACCTGACTTTTGTCAATTCACTTCAACGAAATATGAACTCATCACGAATGTTTATGCCAAATTTGCCAAATTATCGTAACTACGATTGCATGAGTGCGTGCCAGTTATACGTGTCGTGTTCCCGAGTTGGAAAACCATCTTCTCTGTACATTTACGCTCCGGAATAGAAACCAAAAAATGTTGTTTATCAAGCTGCGTTACATATAGAAAATTTAGAAAAATCGAAAATAAAAGATTTTTAACACAACGTAAATTGAACTTTCTTTTCATTTCAAAACACATAATTTCACGCAGGACAACGTAGGCGGGGTCAGCTAGTATGTATATAAAAATGAAAAGATACTTACTTGTGACCATAAAAAATATTTTGTTTAAAGATATTGCAGTTCCATTTAATGAAAATTCTTATATAAATATATGATTTGTGATATTTTCAGTTTGATTGTTTTACCAAAATATTCAAAGAATTGAGTTTTTTTCTAAAATTGTTTTGTTAAATTTTAAAGATCTAAGTTGTTTCTGGAAATTAGAATAATATTATAGTACGCGCTATGGAAAGGGGACACACATTTTCAAAAAAATAAGAAATCAAGTAAAAATGTATTTGCGCGGCATAGCATTATTGATTGAGAATGGCTAAGCACACAAATATAATACAAACGCTAAGAGCGCAATTAGTGAATTTTATCTTATGAGAGCGCAATGTAACGGGAGACGTGAGCTGCTTGAGGCATGTTTAAAAAGATCTTTTCTGGCCACTTTCTTCACTTACGTGAACTTTTACACATGACACCATCCTCTACTAAATTTGGATATGTTTTGAAGGGCTATTCTATGCTACGGTTGTCTTAAAGTAAACAGAAATGTATAATTGTAAATATACATACTGTATTAAAAACCTTCACAGATATAAAACGTTTTTAATATTTATATAACAATTATACTGGTACACAAAAAATCCGAAGCTAGATCAAGAAGAAAAAACAAGTTATAACACTAAAAACACTACCAAGGCAAAGAAGAAAACAGCCTCGGTTGAGCAGCCCCCTTTTGATGACGACTCTTGCGATGTACGGGACAAGGGCTGAGCCGAGTAGGTCCTTGTGGCTTTATTACAGTGGCCATGTAAAGGAGCCCAAATTCGGTGTGGGATTCATGGTGGGAGAGAGACTTCGTCGGCGAGTCCTGGCATTCACACCGATCGACGAACGTCTGGCCACAATCCGCATCAAACCGAAGTTCTTCAAAAAATCGCTGATTTGCGCCAACGTTCTGAAGGAAGAGAAGGACAATGTGAAAAAGATGTCACTATGAGAACTGCCACCTTCACAATGTCAACATCATGGGCAGAAAAGCTTTCTTTTGCACAACGGTCGGTAAATTCAGCCTCCATGATGAAACATCCACAAATCCACGATTTCGCCGGGGCGCTAAATATAGTTATCTGTAGTTCTAGATCTTAGCATAAGAAAATTCACCAATCTACCTGGCTCCGGATCGAAAAGACCTGGTTGGTGATATTATATTGTAATAGACCGAAGTGAAAGAATAATATCCCCATGAAAAAGTTGGAATAGCAATTACCCATCTGAAGAACTGACGTTGGGCAATACCAAAATTCTTCATTCTACTACTGCAGCGCTGAATGAAGAAGTTACAATATTCTACAAGAGTGAACAACTTCTAGCGTACGCCGATGACATCGATATCATTGCACTTACAACCGCGTCGTTAGTTCTGCTTTCTCTAGATTGGTGAAAGAGGGGAAGCAAATGGGACCAAATCCGAATGGATAAAAACACTCCATATTTGAGAGTATTCAACACACTACCCTTCGGTGGAAGCAGAGGAAAAGGAAACCAGACGGAATATCCGATTGGCGCCATAAAGCGAAAAGGAAGAACCACTGGCGTGCTGTTTAAATGCGGCAATAAGCGCGTAAGCGGTTCTTACGCCAATAAATTAGAAAAAGAAGACACATACTTACGTCGCTTTTTGGGTGTGGCAACGCCGACTCAGTCCATCTGCAATCTAATTACCTAATCAATTTTAAAGTTGTGATTGGAAAATTGCACTAATTTGCAGTGAGTTTTGATGTTACTCAAATACACTCGCGACATTTTCTTTAATTTATGAATATAACTCTCAATGAAAATAATTGTACAATGTTTGTCCGGAAAGTAATAGGACTGATTTTCTTCCGCTGCGACTGTACCTCGGAGTGTGCGCGTACGGACTGGATTCAGTAGAGGGCGTTGCTAGCTAACGAACGAGCGGCTGGTCAGTTGTCTCTGAGCATCTGGAGAGTCAGGACAAACATTTTCGCCCGACGTATTTTGGTGGTTGTGGTGGCGCGAATAAATTATTTCTGAAACTCGGTAAATCCGCGGCAGAGGCGTTTGATATGATCAAGCAGCAAGAAGTGGTAAGCACCAGGCGTTTTTGGAGCGCCGGGAAGAGGTCGCTGATGAATGAACAGATCCAAAGAGAACCGAATCGAACATTTCATACTCTTGTAATGTTGAGGACACTGCCCGCTTCACTTACCACTTAAGCGCTTTAGGTGTTTGAAAATAAAACTCTCGTAATGCACCACTTGTTGGTACTAGTATATTTGGTTTTAACAATATAAATGGCACACTCGATTAGTTGGGGTTTCCTTTTCTTTTATTATGTAAATTCACTTGGTATAATTTTTAACAATATGAGTTGAACACTCTATTAGTGCGGGTTTCTTTTTCTTTTATAATATAAATTCACTTAGTATAATTTTTAACAATATGAGTCGAACACTCTATTAGTGGGGGTTTCTTTTTCCTTTACAATATACTTAAATTCACTTAGTATACGGAACTTCAATTTTAGAATAAACTTTAATATTTCACGATGGAAAGCTGCGTAGCGGTGGCGGGAAAGCAAACTTGATGCAAAGGCGATCGAATCGGTACTGACTTGTGTATAGGTGGTGTTGATGTCGAGGTGAGTGTGCGTGAGGCCTGAGGTGCGGCGCGGACGCGGGCGCGAGTGGTTGGTGTCGGGGCTGCTGGCATGTTTGCATCCATTTTGATCTGTTTGGAAGAGTGTTATTTCAATTAGAATTTGGTTGCATATAGGACATATGGGCATGGCTGCCACGTTATGCGGCATGAGTGGGTCGTTAGGTTAATCGACTACTTTTGTTGTTTCGGGTGTTATTTTAAATATAAATATATATATATTTATATAAATTTTATTTTATTTTTTTTATATTCAGTTTATTTTAGCGGTTTATGGGTTTTTGTTTCGCGATTATCGGCGATCGGTAAGAAGCATAGTTTGACTAGCGGTCTTGTTAGCTTTTCGGATTGCGTACGGAGATCGACTACGCGTAAATGACCGTCGGAGCCTGGATACAGCTTCTCTATACGGCCCTGCCGCCATTCGGTAGGTGGCAGGCAATCATCGTGAATCAGGACACAATCTCCAACTTTTGGCGCATTTTCCGTATTTTTCCATCGGTACCTCTTGTGGAGGTCCTTTATATAGTCTTCTTTCCATCGGCTACTGAAATTATGATGGAGAATTTTAATTCTTTCCAATCTATTTAATAAGGATAGCGATTCTACGCCTGGCTCAAGTGTGGCCAGAATGGGTGCTCCTTTTAGGAAATGCCCTGGAGTTAGGGCTGTGAAGTCGGAGGGATCTTGAGATAGTGCTGTGAGCGGCCGTGAGTTGAGAACGGCTTCAATTTTAGCTAATTTATAGCTGCCGGCTAGCTTCTTGAAATGAGATTTGAAGCTCTTTACAACTGACTCCCATAAACCACCCATATGAGGAGCGCTTGGAGGTTCGAGCGACGAAGCGAGCAAATGCGGCGAGAAAAGCCTCCGTCGTCAGATTAGTACACAGCTCAAGGTGTACTGGCTTTGTCGCGAAACATACAAAGACAGCCACATGCCTTTCATGAGAGTGGGAGATCTTAGCATGGACGCCTTTATTTGAAAAGGCCCAGCAAAATCGACACCTGTGTTCGTGAAAGGCAGAGCCTCTTGGCGTACCATATGTTGCATGAGGCGCTGTTCGGCGTGCAACATTAATACATGGATGTAATTCAGGAATAACGTGGCAAAAGGAGACTTCACAGGTATTATGATGGGGTGGCGTTCGTTGTAAGTCAGGCTTGAATTAGCGAGTCGACCAATGGGTTTAGCACTAAGAGTGAGTTCTCTAATCAATCGGCTTCGACTCTCTGAGTAATGATATGTCGCGACTGAAGGAGCGCGTTTGGTTTGAGGCGATAAGCGCGACCTTTGCCTTTTGTAAGTCCTGGTGCATCAATGTATCGCAATGGGTGTAAGTTATTCCTGTAACTTTAAGTGTAAGTTGCTCTATGAATTTGAGCATATATGCGACTACTCTGAGGGCTCGGGAGAACGATGAAAATCGTTCAAGAATTTCATTATCATCCACTATTGTATGATAGGTGTCAATTTTTCGACTTTCTGAGGCGATTATGTTGCGCATTGTCGATTGTGGCCAAGAATCTGTGGATTCGGTTAACCATCGGGGGCCATTCCACCTGAGCGTGGAGGTGGCAAGATCCAGGGGTTTTCACCCTCTTGCACCTAGATCAGCAGGATTGTCGGCACTGGCTACGTGTCGCCATATGGCTGCTCCTGCTAGGTCAAGTATTTGAGAGGTTAGAAATATATGTTTTCCACGAGTGTGGTGGCTTTTCTAACCAAGCTAGGACGATTTCGGAATCGGACCATAGATATAGTTTACATTTGGTCATGTTCATGTGGGTCTACACTATGAAAACCAACTTTGCTAGTAGCAGAGCGCCACATAGTTCAAGTCGTGGTAAACTTATGGTTTTTAGAGGTGCTACTTTTGCTTTTGCCGCTAGCAGGTGGCTTGTGGTTGCGGTGTCGCTTTGTGTGCGCACATAGATCGTGGCACAATATGCTATTTCAGAGGCATCGCAGAAGCCGTGCAGTTCAATTTTGTATTCGAGGGAATAGTTTACCCACTTTTTGGGACCACTTTTCTAAGCGAAGAGGTTTCACGTGTTCGTCCCAGTCTGTTCCGTCTAGCCATAATTCTTGAATCAGGATTGTCGCTTGTATCATAATTGGCGCAAGCCATCCTGCGGGGTCCAAAAGCTTTGCCATTGAGGATAAAATTTGCCTCTTTGTTATGGCGGATAATGCGGTTATGGACTCTGTCGTGTTTGAGAACTGGTCCGATATCGCATTCCATTGGATGCCCAGTGTTTTTGTTATACTTTCCTTTTCAAATATAAGGAAATTAGTATCCAATTTGTTATCGTTTGGTATATTTTTTAAGATACTTGGGTGATTAGCTGTGATCATTTTAGAGGAAACCCTGCGGTGTTGAGGGCCTTTATCACTTGTGATAAGGACTCGTATGCTTGTGAGAGGATGTGGTTCCCAGAGAGGATATCGTCTACATACGTTTGTGTTTTTAAGACTGCCAGTCCGTGGAGTGTACGAATGGCGAGATATGGGGCATAGTTTACGCCAAAGGTAACTGTTTTTAATTTAAAGTCGCGAAGTGAACTATTGGGAGATTTTCGGAAAATAATTCGTTGAAAATCTTGATCATCTTTATCTATGACTATTTGTCGATACATTTTTACAACATCCCCATTGCAAACGTATTTGTATATACGCCAATTTAATAAGAGGAACATTAAATCTGGTTGGAGTGTGGGTCCCGTGAATAGAATATCATCGAGGGAATTCTCCGAGCTCGTGGACCATGAGGCATTGAAGACAACTCTAACTTTTTTTGTTTTTTTTTCAGGCTTTACTACTGCATGGTGTGACAAGTAAAATGAGTGATATTTGCCTTTTATGATTTTTTTGCATGGGCTTACTTCCTCCATGTGATCTAAATGGAAGAGGAAGATCTATTTGAGCGGGGGTGTTGCAGTTAGGATCTGCTAGCTTTAGGTGTGTAACCTTTTGCCAATGCTTGCTATTTATATGATAGCTTGGATCATGTTCGTAAGTTGCGGTAAGACTATAGCTTCTGCTTGAATGCTCTTATCCACTTGGGGGGAAATTAGGGTAATGGGGCAGATTTTATTTGAGTTTTGTACTACTCTTCCGCCCATTCCCGTAATTTCATAATTGGCTTGTTTTGTTTGTAGTTTTAGCCTATTTTGCGCCCTAGACGCTATGAATGATCGTTGTGATCCTTGGTCTATAAAGGCTCTCAATTTGAAAAGTTCTCCTCGGTGTTCGATGGAGATAACTGCTGTGGGTAGTAGTACCCTACTTTGATTCTCGATGTGTAGGGTTTGAGTTTTTAATAACTTTGAGCAGCATGGTGTCTCTTGGCAAATTTCGGGCTTTTGTGTTTCGGCAGTTGCGGTTGCAACTAAACCCATGGCTCTTTTGGAGAAAGCGCTACTTTGAGGTGTGCTAGGAAAGTTATTAAAATGCAACATTGAATGATGCCTCTTGTGGCAATATACGCAATTGAATTGCTTTCGCAATTATTGAGATTATGTGAGTGGGAAAAGTAGATTTTACAGAGTCTTTTTGCTCTGACAAAGTTGTTCCTTTCATTGATATTAAGTTTTTTAAACTTTTCGCCAGCTTTCAGCTTGTGCCCCCCTTTACACAGTTCGCAGGACGTTTGCTTATATTGTTCGGATGTGAACGGTTGATTTTGAAAGAAGCTAATAAAACTTTGATTTAGATAGTGTTGAACGTTTTTAGTTCTGACCGTTTTTTTATCTATCCTTTCCGCAATTTCATATTGGGTAGTTAAGAAATCTTTCATCTGTTGCCACGTTGGGCATTTTCTTCGTGATGAGAGCGATCGCTCCCACAGAAGCAAAGATTTTTCCGGTAATGCCGCGGATCATATATTTATCAGTACAGGGTCCCAATTGTCTGTGGGAAAATTCTGTGTCGCTAGAACCGACAAGCAATTTTAAACAGTGGATTGAAGTTTTATAAATTCTTCACTTGTTTCTTTCTGAATTTTTTGGTAAATTCTGTTTGACTAATACCCCTGTCAAACAATTCGCTCTTAATGACGAAAATTTCAATTATGCTTGGAAGCTCTAAAGGCTCGCTACGAGAACGAAAGAATATTAGTCGACAAACAAGTCACAATACTAATGAATTTACCAAAAAATTCAGAAGGAAACAAGTGAAGAATTTATAAAACTTCAATCCACTGTTTAAAATTGCTTGTCGGTTCTAGCGACACAGAATTTTCCCACAGACAATTGGGACCCTGTACTGATAAATATATGCTCCGCGGCATTACCGGAAAAATCTTTGCTTCTGTGGGAGCGATCGCTCTCATCACGAAGAAAATGCCCAACGTGGCAACAGATGAAAGATTTCTTAACTACCCAATATGAAATTGCGGAAAGGATAGATAAAAAAACCGTCAGAACTAAAAACTTGACCTTTTGTTTTGTATCGGAGGTGATACAATTTTTGTGCATTAGATAATTTTGGGTGGTTTATGTAAACGGCTGTGAACATGTCCCGGAAGGACGGCCATTGTTCATAACCTCCGTGAAATATTTCTGTATCACATGCTGGCACTTTAAGGTGAATGCCTGAACTCGCTTCTTGGCTTTGAATTTGTGGCAGCTCTACTCTCGGTTGTGGAGTAGGTGCAATTGCTTTTATTAATCTCAATTGATCGGAGATCATAGCTCTCGTTTCCTCGTACTGGTCTAAGCAGTTTTCGTATTTGGAGCAAGCCGAGGATTTAAAATTTTGCGGTAGATCTGATTCGTCAGATTCTAGAATTGCGTCATATGCAGCTTGGAGACGTGTCCAGAAATTGCCTAGATTTTCTTTTTTGATTTCTAATACCGATTCAGAATTGTCCTGAATCGGTGAAGATGAAAATCGAGTGCAGTATCGAATTAGACTGTCACTCTCAGCAATAAATTTAGTATATGAAATATCTTTAATTTTTTTTTGCACCTTGCTTTGATCGTGTAGCTTCAGCAGGTGTACATGGGCTCTTTTCTTCAGAAATCATTTTTTGTACTTTCAGATATTCTATCGATTTAGATTCCTTAGAATCTTCGTTCATTTAGGTAATACGTAGAAATGTGAGAAAATATGAGTAAGAAAAAATTTCTCTCAGTGTATTTCTGGTAACAATAAATACGTTTTAATTTTTAAGATAAGCGGTTTGTGTGTTTGTTGTATACACACGTATCGAATAACGAACGCGTATTTCGTTTCCCTTATTATAATCTTGTATTTTTCTTGTATACGTAACGGGGCATCTCGACAGGATAAAATCCATGTCTTACTAACCGTCTGGCCGTGCCTATTTCCTGTGGAGACTCCATATTGCTTATTGCTTACAATATATGGTAAACTAATTAGTTAATAAGCTGTCACTTCAGCAGTTTGACAGCGCAGTTTTCATTTCTATGAAAATTTCGAAGAGGCAACATATCCCATTTGCACATATGCCGACGGCATTTTCATTTCGGTAATATGAAATTTAGAAGAGCGAATACTAAGACGATTGTTTTGTGTTATATTATCAAAATAAAATAAAGTACATTTTCAAAATAACATTTTTCAAAAAAATTAATATTTAGTTTAATATTGTTAATTTACAGAATAATTATGCGAATTGGGTTAGGAATGAGCAAAGTCTTAAATTTAATAAACTTATACAAGCATAAATCAAAATATCATTTCTCATTTTAAATTTATTATTTTAATTGGTATTTAAAATTTATGCCACAATTATTATAATATAGTAGTCCAAAAATATGAATTCTTATTTTCCCAGAAATACATTTGTAAAAAAGGGATCTTTATCCTTTTCTTATTATCTTATTTTTCCCAGAAATACATTTGTAAAAAAAGGATCTTTATACTTTGTTAATATTGTATTTTTTCCAGAAATACATTTGTAAACAAAAGGATCGTAATCCTTTTTTTATTTTCCTCATAAAAGATTTAAACAGTTCAAGAGCTCAAAACATGCGCTACATCAGCTACCTACCCGACGGCATTTCGCAATATGATAAAATAAGTTTTTCAAGAGCTCAAAGCATGCGCTACATCAGCTCGAACCTACTTACCCTGCGCCTTTGCGCAAATGATTATGTTATGATAACAAATGCCCACATACAGATTTGGCAATGGCAATAGCCATAGATTTGAAAGTTAGTAAGACATAGATTTTATCCTGTCGAGATGCCCCGTAATGTACGAACTAACGAACGAGTGTTTCGTTTTCCTTATTCCTAATAGTTGTGCTATCTCGCCTATTACACACGGCAACTTTTGTTTCGGCAACTCTTGGTTTATAGGCGAGGGGGCGACGAGGAGAGGAGAATAGCGCCGAGTTTCCAGTGTTCAGCAACTCGCTTTGTGTTCTTATTTGTAACAGTTCGCTGCGACGTTTTTCGGCATTCGTGTTCTTTCTTTCGTAGTACATAGTTGCATTTGAGTATATTTTTTTGAAATTAATATTTTGAATATATTTAAAAAATTTAATATCATCTTTTGGCAAATAATTTGCAAATATGTATACAGATATACATAATATAATATAAATATTTTAGAAAATGGAGTATGACGAAAAAATCGAATTAATTAAAGATATTGTGAAATGTATGGAGAAAGCCATACAAATTGATTCAGACGATAGTGAAAAGGGTGATATACATATGTGAAAGTCTGTCATATAATCTTTGTTTTAATTTTGAATTATAAATAAAATGTCTTTCTTTATTGACAGAACTGATTAATATATGTGATAGAGTGGAACAAATATCTATAAGAAAAAAGAAACGACAATGGGTTAAAGTAAGGTGAAAGAGAATGAGAAAAAAACTCGAATAGAGTTGCGCAACACAAGTTGCTCGTGTGAAGGTAATGGGCGACAGCAAAAGAGAATCGCCCGAGAATTAGCAACTTTTGTTGCCGCGTCTAATAATGGACTTTTAGTCAGTTCTTGTTTTCTTTCTACTTCATTTATTGCTTCGCACTCGTTAGTTTATATTTGGGTATACGGGCGATAATGAGAGAAAACGAAAGGTTAATGGCCTTTGAGTCTGCACGATATTTGCGTGAGTTAAGGAACGTATTCCTTATAATAGTAACAAACAACAAAACAACCGGGATGGCAAATTTATTTGCTATCCAAAAAGCCAGGTTTTATTCCGAAAGGACTAAATCAAAAAATTCCACAGGAAGTAGGACTTCCAGCACTAAATGTCTGAAAAAGTGCAGAAACAAATGGCAATAAATATAAGAAAAAGTCCTGTAACAGCAGACAATACTTCCAGAATGAATCAAAACCAGATCCCGAAGAAACGGACAGCGACGAATTCAGCAAGGTTCACAACAGACCCCGGAACATCGGACAGCGACAATTCCTGAAAAAGCGGAACAAGGTAAAACAGTATAGGTCCTGAAATAATGGATAATACTTTCATCAAGATTCGCAGTAGACCCTGAAAAAGCGGACAACGTTGAATCCTGAAAAATCCTGAAACATTTGACAGTTAGGAAGAAGCAAAGATTGCCCAACTCCAAGCACAAGTAACTGCATTGATGGTAATTATAAACAAACAACAAGAGGAATTTATACAAAGATTATCCTGAATCGAAAAGTGAAACTTTCCACAAGCAACACCAATTATCCAAAAAAGGCACCGAAAACTGGTTAGAAAAGCATGATTAAAAGTATACAAAATTTATGTTTAATAACAACAAATTTTATTTGTATTTTCACAATTGGTTATTGGTTGATTATAATATTTATTATTATAAATGGTATACAATTTAATTTTATTAAGATAGATGTCAACACACGGGGCGGCGAGAATCCTATTCCGACTTGCTGGAGCTGGCGATCGAGCTTTTACGGATGGAAGTGGAAAAGCATAATCGAGGTTGAGTAGAGGTGTTGACGCGGCGCAGTGTCTCAGCAAATGTACATAGTTGATGATCGAAATTGACGTATTGATAGGCGAACGGCAGGTGACGAATTGACCTGTCGAATTGTTTAGGACGAATTGAAACGGCTTCCCCGTTGTCCATTGCTTTTGTTGGTTGGGTTGGTGCGAGTGTGGTGTGTTATATTGTAGTGGCATCCTGTGGTGAATTGTGCTGTTTCATTAGGATGGACCAGTTTTACCGGGTAGAAGGGGTGGATGCTTAACTCATTTAAACATCCTGGGCCCCTAGGCGAATATTTTGCTTAGTATTACACGTTGTTGCATGTATTTCGGCGTACTGCTTGTAGAATTGCCGAGGGCGCAGAATACATGCTGTAAATCTTGAAAATACCTTCCGTTTTAAACTTAGTATTTGGTACTTATTTACCTTTACTTGCGTATGGCAAGGAACTATATTTTGCGTGTTTATCCGACTTATTATTATAGTAAAAAAGTAATTTAAAATTTCTTATTGCATCGGTATGGAATACCGGTTGTTTATTATTTGCCTTTTCTATGTTATCGGCTTATAAAGGATAGTAAATCCATGCCTGGCTCAGATGTGGCCAGAATGGGTACTCCTTAGCTCTAGATTTAGGACTATGAAATTAGAGGGATCTTGCGAGAATGTCGTCAATGGCCGTGAATTGAGAACGGCTTCAATACGAATTAATAATGTTGTAAATTCTTCAAAGTTGAATTTGTAGTTTCCAGCTACTTTTTTAAAGTGGGATTTAAAGCTTTTTACCGCTGATTCCCAAAAACCACTCATATGAGGAGCGCTTGGAGGGATGAACTGCCAGTTAATGCCTTGGGGAGCGTACTTTTGTACAATCTCAGGGGAAACTTGTTTGATAAAGTCCACAAACTGTTTTTCAGTGGCTCTTTGAGCACCTATAAATGTCTTGCCGTTGTCGCTCATGAGCTTTGACGGAAAACCACGTCGTCCGACGAAGCGAGCAAATGCCGCGAGGAAAGCCTGTTTTGTCAGATTACTACATAGCTCGAGTTGTACTGCTTTTGTCGTAAAACAGACAAAGACAGCCACGTAGCCTTTCATCCGTGTGGGAGACCTTAGCATGGATGCCTTTATTTGAAAAGGCCCAGCAAAATCGACACCTGTGATAGTGAAGGGCGGAGCAAAGTTGCAGCGTTCCGGTGGAAGTGCTGCCATAATCTGTGTTCGCATCTTTTGCTTATGCACAGTGAATATCTGGCACGAAAAAATGCATTTCTTTATTTTTGGCTTGAGTCTTGGTATATAAAACTCTTGGCGGACTATTTGTTGCATGAGGCGGTGTTCAGCGTGTAATAATAGTACGTGGACATAATTGATATATAATGAGGCAAGTTGCGATCTCTCTGGTATAACAATGGGATGACGTTCGTTGTACGTTAGGCTTGAATTGACAAGCCGACCTATGATCTATGAATGGATTTAGTACTAGGAGTGAGCTCTTTTTATCAATCGGCTTCGATTCTCTCAGTACTGATATCTCTTGGCTGAAGTAGCGCGCTAGAGTAGATGCGATAAGAGCAACCTTTGCTTTTTGTAAGTCTAGGTGCGTCACTGTATCGCCTTGGGGATATACTGTGCGTATTCCTTTAAGGCTAAGTTTGAGTCGCTCTATGAATTTAAGCATATAAGCGATTACCCTGAGGGCTCGGGGGTAAGATGAAAATCTCTCCAGGATGTCAGTATCCTCCAATGCTGCGTGAAAGGAGTTGATCTTTCGACTTTCTGGGGCAATAATATTGCGCATGGGCGATTGTGGCCAAGAATCGGGAGATTCTGTTAACCATCCGAGGCCATTCCACCAAAGGGTGGTGGTGGCAAGGTGCAGAGGTTTGCACCCTCTTGTACCTAGATCTGCAGGATTGTCAGCACTGGTTACGTGTCGCCAAGTGGCTGATCCCACTAAATCAAGAATTTGCGCCGTTCGATTAGAAATATAGGTTTTCCACGCGTGTGGTGGCTTTTCTAACCAGGCTAGAACTATTTCGGAATCAGACCATAGATATAATTTGTATTTTGCAATGTTTAAGTGGGTCTGCACCATGGAAACTAGCTTTGCTAGTAGCAGAGCGCCACAGAGTTCAAGTCGTGGTAGACTTATGGTTTTTAGAAGCGCAACTTTTGCTTTTGCCACTAGTAATTGGCTTGTAGTTGCAATATCGCTTTGTGTGCGCACATACATATATAGTGGCACAATAAGCCTTTTCAGAGGCGTCGCAGAAGCCGTGTAGTTCCACTTTGTATTCGGGGGAACAGTTTACCCACCGTGGAATTTGTATCTGCGAAATGTCGGTCAGATTATTAGCGAACTGGGACCATCTTTCTAAGCGAAGAGAATTCACTTGTTCGTCCCAGTCAGTTCCGTCTAGCCATAATTCTTGGATCAGGATTTTCGCTTGTATCATAATTAGCGAAAGCCATCCTGCGGGGTCAAAAAGTTTTGTCACAGAGGAGAGAATTTGGCGTTTCGTAATGGCGGATAATGCGGATATGGATTAAGTTGTGTATGAAAACTTGTCCGATATCGCATTCCATTGGATGCCCAGAGTTTTCGTTGTACTTTCCTTTTCGAAAATAAGGAAATTAGTGTCCAACAAATTTTCTTTTGGTATATTTTTTAATATAGTTGGGTGATTTGCGGTAATCTTTTTTAATGGAAATCCTGCGGATTTGAGGGCTTGGATTACTTGTGATAATGATTCGTATGCTTGTGGAAGACTGTGACTTCCAGACAGAATATCGTCTACATACGTTTGTGTTTTTAACACCTGGGTTGCCAGAGGAAATTCTGACTTGGTGTTTTCAGCCAATTCATGGAGTGTTCGAATGGCTAAGTATGGGGCACAGTTAACGCCAAAGGTCACTGTTTTTAGCTTGAAGTCGCGTGGTGGACTATTGGGGGATTTTCGGAAAATAATTCGCTGAAAATCTTGATCGTCTTTATGTACGATCTATATGTCTATACATTTTTTCGACGT
This sequence comes from Bactrocera dorsalis, assembly GCF_023373825.1. Lineage (NCBI taxonomy): Eukaryota > Metazoa > Arthropoda > Insecta > Diptera > Tephritidae > Bactrocera > Bactrocera dorsalis. The sequence goes on along the minus strand of NC_064304.1, from coordinate 54,878,045 downwards.
CCCCGTTAAATACGTAATTGAATGTACGCCAGTTTAGAATAAGCAGCATTAAATCAGGTTGGAACGTGGGTCCCGTAAACAGGATATCGTTTAGGGAATTCCCCGAGCTAGTGGATCTTGAGGCGTTGAAAACAACTCTTACTTTAGTTGTTTTTTTATCTGGCTTTACTACTGCATGATGTGGCAAGTAATATGAGTAGTATTTGCCATTGATAATTTTTTCGCATGGGCTTACTTCCTCCATGTGATCTAAATGGAGGTATTCTTCCAACACACCATCATATTCTGGTTTGAGTTCACCTTTTTTAAGTAGGTTTCTTTCCATACTTTGAAAGGTGCGAGAGTGACCTAAGGCGATTGTGTTGGGAAATTGTTGTTTTAGTCGTAGTCGTACGACATACCGACCATTATCAGATCTAGTAGTTGTGGCTTTGTAAAAGTCTTCACAATACTGATCTTCGGGGGTTGTGATTGAAATGGGGGGGAGTTCTTCTATCTCCCAAAATTTTCTCAATTGTGAATTGAGGTACTCGTTTGAGATTTTCTCAACTTGAGTTGTCATTGTTGTGACTGGTTCCGTAACTAGTCCACTTAGGATCCAACCGAAAATAGTCTTTTGTGCCAAAAGTGTGTTTGAAATTTTCTCAATACCTTCGAGTATTATTTGTGGTATGAGATCGCTGCCTAATAGAAGGTCTATTTGAGCGGGGGTGTTGCAATTGTGATCTGCTAACTTAAGGTGTGAAACCTTTTCCCAATGCTTGCTATTTATGTGATAGCTTGGTAACATATTGGTTAATTGCGGTAAGACTATAGCTTCTGCTTGTATTCTTATATCCGCTTGGGGGGAAAACAGGGTAATGGGGCAGATTTTATTAGAGTTTTGTACTACTCTTGCGCCCATTCCCGTAATTTCAAAGTTGGCTTGTCTTATTGGCAGATTTAGCCTATTTTGTGCCCTAGACGCTATGAAAGATCGTTGTGATCCTTGGTCTTTTAGGGCTCTGAGCTTAAACAGTTCTCCTCGATGTTCGATGGAGACGACTGCTGTGGGTAGTAGTACCCTACTTTGATTTTCGCTATGTAGCGATTGGGTTTTTAACGCCTTTGAGCAGCATGGTGGCAGTTTTCAGAATTTGTTGTTGCAACTAATCCTGTTGCTCTTTTGATATTTGCGCTGTTTGGGGGTAAACTGGAAAAGTTATATATATGAAGCATCGAATGGTGTCGTTTATGACAATAAACGCAATTAAATTTGCTTTCGCAATCTTTGAGCGCATGCGCATGTGACAAACAGTTGGTACAAAGTTTTTTCGTTCTTACGAAATTGTTCCTTTCGTTGATATTTAGTTTTTTAAATTTCTCGCAAGATTTCAGCCTGTGTCCTCCTTTACACAGTTCGCATGACGTTTGTTTATTTTGTTCGGATGTGAACGCTTGTGTTTTAAAAAAACTACGATTTAAGTTGTTGTTGTTAATCACTTGGGGTCTAATGAAGGTTCGATTTAGGTCGTGTTGAACGTTTTTAAAGGCTAGCCAGTGAAAAACGCTACTCCCTTCCTTCCTTTTCCTTCCTTATCGGCAAAATGTGTGCACAGTCAAGAACGTGGTAAAAACGCAGAAATCAGCCATCTTTGCTTTGTTTTCATTTGAACAATGTTGCCAATGCCCAATACGCATATATAGTTTTGAGCACATCTTTGTTTTCAATTACAATTTTTTACAATATAAAATATCAAAACTGAAAACAAACTATTAAAAATAATTTATATATTTATAAATAATAGCATTCGACTCTGATTTTGAGTTATTTTAAGAAAATTTCAAACATATTGAACAGATTGAATTATAAAAGTTGATAATTACTGCAGTATATCGATATTGGCAAGCCTGCGTTGTGAGAGAGCTATTAGCTGCGACGTTTGCGGCGGCAAAATCCAAATGTCGCAGATTCTCACGTCATCGTCACGTCAGAGAGAAGGGAGTAGCGTTTTTCACTGTTCAGTTACATTGCGCGCCCATAAGATAGGTCGTGCCAGCTGACACGACCCACGATTCTGCGTTGTTCACTAACTAGCCTATTAGTTCTGACCATTTTTTTATCAACCCTTTCCGCAATTTCGTACTGGGTAGTTAAGAAATCGTTCATTTGTTGCCACATTGGGCACTTTCTTCGTGATGAGAGCGATTGCTCCCACAAAAGTAACGATTTTTCTGGTAATGCGGATGTGCATATATTACCAGAATGGGGTCCCAATTGTCTGTGGGAATATTCTGTGTCGCTAGAACCGACAAGCAATTTGAAACAGTGGATTGAAGTTTTATAAATTCTTCACTTGTTTCTTTTTGAATTTTTGGTAAATTCATTAATATTGTGACTTGTTTGTCGACTAATATTCTTTCGTTTTCGTAACGAGCTTTTAGAGCTTCCCAAGCATAATTGAAATTTTCGTCATTAAGAGCGAACTGTTTGACTAATACCCCTGCTTGACCTTTTGTTTTGTATCGGAGGTGATACAATTTTTGTGCATTAGATAATTTTGGGTGGTTTATGTAAACGGCTGTGAACATGTCCCGGAAGGACGGCCATTGTTCATAACCACCATGAAAAATTTCAGTGTCACATGCTGGCAACTCGAGTTGGATGCCTGAACTTGCCTTTTGACTGTCTATTTCTGGCAGCTCTACTCTACTGTGGGGAGTAGGTGCAATTGCTTTTATTAGCTTTAGCTGATCGGAGATCATAGCTTTTGTTTCTTAGTACTGGTCTAAGCAGTTTTCGTATATATCGTAAGCAGATAATTTAAAATTTTGTGGTAGATCTAAATCGTCAGATTCTACAATGGCGTCATGAGCCGCTTGGAGGCGAGTCCAAAAATTTTTAAGATATTGACTTTTGATTTCTAGCAGCGATTCCGAGTTTTCGTGAACCGGTGAAGATGCAAATCTTGTGCAGTATCTTAAAAAGCTCTCACTTTGTGAAATGAAATTAACAACATGTTTTGAGCGTGTAACTCCTGCAGGTGCATTTTGTTTTGTTGCGATATTAACCATTTTAGTTTTATTGTAATTGTTTAGCTGTAAATAATTAATTTTTTTTCGCTCAGTGTAACTGATTTAACTGAGGCAATAGAGTATTGCTTGAAACCGAATACTCTTCCAGGTAAACAGAGTTTTGTATTTCGAGTATCTTGCTAAAAATTTTTTTTTTTTGCTTTAATTAATTTACATTTCTTATGTCCTAATGTTGTGTAATTAGGCACGCCCTAATATGTGTACTTGTATTTACATGCGTATGTAGGTACTTATGTTTTGTGCGATTGAGAGCTCGTTGAAGAGATCAATGCGCTATTTACATAAGCATGCACGAATTGTTAGTGTGCTTATGATTATGCTTTTTCTTGTATTCTTAAGCAATTGAGAGCTCGTTAGAGAGATCAATTCGCTTTTTTTGATTAATATGCACAAATTGTTTGTGCTAATGTATGAGCAAACAATATGCTGTAATGCTTGTGTAATTTTGCTTTTTTTGTTTGGCAATATATTTGCACGACGAAAAAAAAGCGGGAAAATGGATTCGGTAAAACAGATGTTTTCCGTATGCACTATTATATATAAGTATGTGTAATATACCTGCACTCGGTAAATATGCATAGGTATGTCGGTTTTGTTGTTTTATCTTTTTTCTTTTTGTGTTGCTTTTTATATTATAATTTTAATGTTTGCCTTTGCTTATTTTGTTATATGCAATCTGACTTGCTGCTTTATAAAGCAGAAGGGATATTGCCGAAAATTTGGCATAAATATTTAAATTTTTGATTTGTTGGTGTTGGACCAAAGTAAGTATATATGTATGTATATTTGAGAATATATAAACGTATATGTATATGGGGTATTCCATACCAAATCGACCACTTTTGAACCCGACCCCTTTAGATTTTGCTGAAACTTATCCATCCTTTTCTACTCTTTGAAAAACATTTTTGAGAATTTTTTCAAAATTTTTTGTCCTACTTCAAAAAAGTTATGAATTTTTCTATTTTTTGCTAAAAAAAATGGCTTTTTTATATTCAAATAGCCATAACTTTTGTAGAAATTGACTTTTGGGGACCATTTTTTTTTTTAATTTTTGTTTTTGAATGAACTTTTCGAAAAAATACTCGAAAAAAATTTAACACGATCAATTATATAAAATAATCGTTTTTTTTTAAGTAAAATCTTAATTTTTATTTTTTCGAAATTTCGCCATTTTTGTTTTTTGTTTTTTTTTTCTCAAAAAAAACGTCAATTAATTTGACAACTATCCCTGCTAATCTCGGAGTGGGCCGATTTTTTTTTATATTTTTTTTATTTAAAAAATGAAAAAAATTTTTAAATAAATAAAAAAAAAATATTAAAAAAACTCGGCCGACTCCGGGATTAGCAGGGATAGTTGCCAAATTAATTGAAGCTTTTTTTGGGGTGAAAAAAAAATAAATAAAAAAAATGGCGAACTTCCAAAAAAAAAACGATTTTACTTAAAAAAGTGAAGTTCGCCATTTTTTTTTTATTTTTTTTCACCCCAAAAAAAGCTTCAATTAATTTGGCAACTATCCCTGCTAATCCCGGAGTCGGCCGAGTTTTTTTAATATTTTTTTTTATTTATTTAAAAATTTTTTTCATTTTTTAAATAAAAAAAATATAAAAAAAAATCGGCCCACTCCGAGATTAGCAGGGATAGTTGTCAAATTAATTGAAGTTTTTTTTGAGAAAAAAAAAACAAAAAACAAAAATGGCGAAATTTAAAAAAAATAAAAATTAAGATTTTACTTAAAAAAAAACGATTATTTTATATAATTGATCGTGTTAAATTTTTTTCGAGTATTTTTTCGAAAAGTTCATTCAAAAACAAAAATTTAAAAAAAAAAATGGTCCCCAAAAGTCAATTTCTACAAAAGTTATGGCTATTTGAATATAAAAAAGACATTTTTTTAGCAAAAAATAGAAAATTTCATAACTTTTTTGAAGTAGGACAAACAATTTTGAAAAAATTCTCAAAAATGTTTTTCAAAGAGTAGAAAAGGATGGATAAGTTTCAGCAAAATCTAAAGGGGTCGGGTTCAAAAGTGGTCGATTTGGTATGGAATACCCCATATGTAATGATGTAGAATATATATATACTAGATTAAAATGCGGTAATTTGAATTTTAAAGTATACGAGTAGTACAGCCGTAAATTTAACCAGTTTGGGTACCGATTTTCGCTAAGTTTTAATTAGGAAAACCGTACTATACATATATGTATATATTAAATATGAGGTGAAATTTGATTTGGGGTTAACGTATGTATATAAGCATATGCCTCTTCTCTTGCCAATTCCGTTTGTCTTCTTCCACGGTCTTCCAGCTGCCTGACTTCTTGTGCGTATTGTTGTTTGTATGTAAGTTTATGTTTTTAAGTTCGCGCCCGAATATTTGTTGTACTTATATATTTCTATTTTCGGGTTTCGCGCCCGGTTTATGTGTTTTTTGTGTTTGTAAAATTTTGCATGTATTGGCTTTGTAAGTTTATGTTCTTGTCACCGCAGCTTTGTTTTTTTTTTCGTACCACTGCACTTCTGTTATTTTTTTTGTCTTTTTCTTGTATTTAAGTATAAAAATTTATATTTTCTCTTCACTTTTTTCCTTTGTTTTTGTTTGGCCCACTGCACTTTTTGTTTTTAATGTTAGCGCTCTTTTCTCTCGATTGCCTTTTTTTGTTTGTTACATATAAGTATATATATATACATATATAAGTGTATATATTTTTTTTTGTTTTGTTGACCACTGCACTTTGTTGTAAATACAATCAAATATTATTTTTGTTAATAATTTTAGTTTGTTCTTATTTAGAATCCGAAGGTGCCTATCGGTAAGGCTCGAAGGACCATGATTAAAAGTATACAAAATTTATGTTTAATAACAACAAATTTTATTTGTATTTTCACAATTGGTTATTGGATGATTATAATTTTTTATTATTATAAATGGTATACAATTTAATTTTTTAAGATAGATGTCAACACACGGGGCGGCGAGAATCCTATTCCGACTTGCTGGAGCTGGCGATCGAGCTTTTACGGATGGAAGTGGAAAAGCATAATCGAGGTTGAGTAGAGGTGTTGACGCGGCGCAGTATCTCAGCGAATGTACATAGTTTATGATCGAAATTGGCGTATTGATAGGCGAACGGCAGGTGACGAATTGACCTGTTTAGGACGAATTGAAACGGCTTCCCCTTTGTAAATTGCTTTTGTTGGTTGGGTTGGTGCGAGTGTGGTGCGTTATATTGTAGTGGCATCCTGTGGTGAATTGTGCATTAGGATGGACCAGTTTTACCGGGTAGAAGGGGTGGATGCTTAACTCATTTAAACAGCAAGCCAAAAAGGAAAATGGTTTTTGAATTCTAGAAAATTAACGCTAATCCAAAACGAACTAAAAGAAAACATTATTTGAAACACGAAAAAATAATTCAGTATATAATATAAAAAAAGTATTAATTATAAACATAAAAAATTAATCAAACACATACGAAAAGTGAAAATTTCTACAAACACAGCCAATAATTCCAAAAAAAAGGCACCGAAAACAAGACAAGCCAAAAAGGAAAATGGTTGTTGAATTGTAGAAAATTTACGCTAATTAAAAACTAAATTATAAGAGAATAGAAAGCATCATAAGAAACATGCAAAAACAATAATTTACTATATAATACAAAAAAGTATTAACTATAAACATAAAAAATTAATCAAACACATACAATAATTAATTATTATAAGCCGACTCAAGCCTAGATGTTTTGAAATGAAGACATTTCATTTTAACAGAGAGGAGAGTTAAGGAACGTATTCCTTATAATAGTAACAAACAACAAAACAATCTTTTGTTTCAGTAAATAGAATGCATCAAAACAACCTTGAGTTGGAACAATTGAAATGCACTATCACTAAAACAAACAATCCTAAACAAAGAAGTATCTAAACAACATTGAGTTTGAATACCATGACAACCTTATCTTAAAACAAAGAAAATGTATCTAAGCAAACAATATATATGTAAACAAACCTAAACAAATAATTAATCTGTATGTAGACAAACTATCAACTATATAGTAATAAGTAAATATACTAGTTAGTATAAATAGAAGTAAGAACGATGTAATAAGTTAGTCTTAAGAGTATAAATAAAGAGCACACATTTCGGTGCAGCTCAAAATATATAAATAAAAATTAACTTGTGTTTATGCGCATTAGGGTGGGTCGATTCCGAACTTTTTTCGATTCGGTATTTCTAATAGTGCGGAAAAGTTGCCTTAGTACTTCCTGATACCAATGCAACTTTTTGTTTTGAGATCGGATTGCATCTTCAACCCGAACCTCGGCCTTGAAATTTCGGAAATTCGCCTAAAATCGTGAAATTGTCTACCTATTACCTGAAATACGCATCTCATGGCAAAATGTATACAACAAAAGTTATTTGTCACGTCATTTGCTACCGAAATGGTATAAGTGATCATGGCCGTAGGATGAACCGTTCCCGAGATACGAGCGAAAAGGCGGCGCGCCACAGCGCAAGGTCAAAATTGTTGCAGCTCTCAGCTAACCTGTATTGGTCACCCAGAACCCACCGCGTGGAGGTAGCTGCTCTTCGGGTTCCTCCCAAGCCCAACCCAACCAACCAACCATATGTCAGGCTTATTTTAGTCTGAATCTGTGTCAAATTTATTGATAAAATCAGATTTTGTACTAAACTTTGGCACTTGTTGCCTAGATTTCAGTGTAGAGCGTATAAAAAGATCACGAGATTGGGGGCCAATAACTTTAGAAGATGCCTCTGTCACCAGTTTGACGATTCTCTCGACTGCCACGGTGTGAAAGGGGAATTCACTAAATTTCCATACCTCTGCAGTGTCTCCCGACAGCCCTTTTATAAGTTCTTCGTTAGAAACTGAACAAAGAACTGGTGGAACAGTCAAGGTAATAGTCTTCCAGTTAATCATATCGTAATAAGTATTAGCTTTGAAATTCAGCTTTGGCACTTTATTACATCTAACTCTTCCATTTATGGTGTCAGACTCTGCTTCTCTGGCTGCCAGAAGACGGTCAAGGGCCAACTTTCTGACTTCTGTCCGTTCGTCAGTCATCATACTAAGGAGAATGTTTTCTGGAAGAGCAAAGAAAGCATTCTGTTGAATGGATGAATCGACAACCTTGCGCAGTTTAGCGGGTAAGTATCTCGACCTTTGAATTGCAGCATAGAGATGGCGCGAGCCATCTTTGATTGAACTGTTGAATCTTATTGAGAACCACAAAGGTGAGTAAACTGTAAGTATGTACTTGACCAAAATCTTTATTTCCTTTGTTGGTTTGTCAGTAGAAATGTATAATCTCAGAATTCTATTTGCACAGGTGAGCCAGCGAGATTTGCACATGTTACCCGGATGCATCGACGCTAAATCTGAGGAACATTGACCGGAAATAACAGCTTCTGATATTTTATAGAGATAAGCTTGGTCTGTGCTAAGTTGGGTCGGATTAATAACCTCAGAAGGTAATTGGCAGGATGGAAAATTTTCAAATTTGACAACAGGCAACTTCTCACAATCAGGGAGCAGTTTACCTATGTCGCCAGAGAATGTATTTGGACTCTTTGAGACACCATCTATGTGTTCGAAAAGAGCACGGAATGGAAGTTCGTTGAAATGTAGAAGACAAACAACCCACTGTAATGGCCTACCTATTCTTTCTTCTAGTTTCCGAATGATTCCACCTTTCCAACCTGTGTTCGTGTTGGTGCCATCAGCACCGACAACTTCTAGATGTTCCACATCAACTGAATTGTCTTGTAAATGTTGCCATATAGCTTGCGTCTCATCCTCAGCTGACTTGGAAGGAGAAGTGACGTGGCCAAAGTAATGACAACCAGGTTCCGCTATAAGAGAAATATGTTCCTCTTTAACAGTGTCGCGGTAGTACTTTTCACCTTCGCTGACTTGTGTAAGTGTATTGTCTTTGCGGCCGTCAAAATACAGCCCATATATGGAGTCAATACTTTCGGTGTTCTGGAGCTTAACACCAACACTTTTTTTTGCCCGACTAATCTTGCATTTGTCAGTGACAAAGCTAGCCTGATCCTCTGTTATCAAACCTGCTTTTTTGGCATCCAGAAAAGCCGATGAAACAATCAAGGCCGCTGCTCTATCACTTACTCCAAATCTTTGGGCAGCTAAAGCAGTGTGTTGTAATACTAGTGTGTTTTGTTTGGTTTTAGAGGATGGAAGAGAAAATTCATCATCACCATCGTTTTTCGAAGAATCAATGTGCGACGCGCCTACATTGTTGTCGTCTGTATGAGAGATTGTACGGATATATGCCAAACGCAGGACATTTCTGTCTAAATTTAAATTTAGATACAGACATTTTGAGTTCTGTGTTTTGTTGAGAGAATATAAGTGATAGCACCTGGCGAAATCAACGACAACGTGAAGGAACTCGATGAAAAAATATTTATGTGGAGACCAGTCCGAACGTGTCGTATGGCGCAGGGAAATGAATGTAAGTGATAGAACTCGGCGAAATCACCGACAAGAGTGAAGGAACTCGATGAAAAAATATTTGTGTGGAGACCTATCCGAACGTGTCCTTTGGCGTAGGTGAATGAATGTGAGTGATAGCACTCGGCGAAATCAACGTCAAGAAGTGTGGCCGCAAGCCGATTTTCACCTTGCGCTGTGGCGCGCCGCCTTTTCGCTCGTATCTCGGGAACGGTTCGTCCTACGGCCATGATCACATATACCATTTCGGTAGCAAATGAAGTGACAAATAACTTTTGTTTTATACATTTTGCCATGAGATGCGTATTTCAGGCGCTAGGTAGACAATTTCACGATTTTAGGCGAATTTCCAAAATTTCAAGGCCGAGGTTCGGGTTGAAGATACAATCCGATCTCAAAACAAAAAGTTGCATTGGAATCAGGAAGTACTGAGACAACTTTTCCGCACTATTAGAAATACCGAATCGAAAAAAGTCCGGAATCGACCCACCCTAATGTGCATAGGTTATATGCTTAAAATGTTTAGTTGCAATCCTGCTTGATTATATATTAACAAGGACATGGGGTATTGCTGAAAATGTGCCGATTTGGTCTTTGAATACAGAATATGAGTAAAAACACGTCAAGTGGACCCCTCATTTTCCACTTGATCATCGAATTTGAATGTGAGTATTTTTTCATAAAGTAGTCACCATGAACAAGTAATCCCCGGCCCATTTTTTTTTTAATTTTAATTTTAACAAAATTTTTTTTTAATTGAAAATTTTTACTAATTTCTTTTTTAATTAATAATTAAAAAACTATTCGTGATTTTTGGATAAAATTTTCTTGAGTTATAGTTCAATACTTTTACTTTCAGAAAATATGCATGAATTTTAATTATTTTTATTTTTCCATATTGTTTATTAACTTTTAAGTTAACAAGTCAACATTTTAATGACTTCTCCCTCAAAAGATAAAATTATTTTTTTCAGTATTTTGCAATAAATATTCAAGTAACGAAATCCGCGAAAGAATTTGACTGATCGCAATTAGGTTAAGCAAAAAAAATTTTTTAAGACGGGCGGTCTGCCGCGTATCATTGACTTACCTTTAGATTTACTCCATAATTATAAGTAAGGAATAATAGTTAATGTTTTAATTAAAATTATTTTATGGTTAATTTTATTTAAACAAATGACAGAGATAATAAATCATAATCAGAGAAGTTAAATAATTTTTAAATTAATCTTATAACTCATACTTATTGCTTTATTTCTTTTTATTTTTAACTTTATTGGTAACGATTTTAAGGGCTTTGGAGAAAACTTTGCACTCGAGTAATGTGTTATTAACAGCTCTGTAATCGTGATATTGACGTGTATTTTTTATAGTTACACCTTGGTCATGACGAGATTTGAACTTCTTCCTATGGAAGTCGTGATCTCCTTGGGAGCAAAAACCAAAGTTAATTTTTTTAAATGCATTCTTACCCGATTCAAATAATGAAGTTGCATTGGTATGATTATCGCTTTTCCGTTGAAGACTTGCACGAAAAGCTTGCCTTTTAAAACTTCCTGCCAAACCATCACATGCCCCTTTCCCGTGAGAAGTCGCAAAAAAATTCCATTCACATTAAATTCCTTTTTATGATTTATTAATTTATATTAATATTATATTTATTTTTGTACTGAAAAGCAGCTCCGTCCGAAAAGTAGGAAATTTTTTTTTATCTTATCTGCTCCAAAGTTATTTTTTAGAAATACAATAAGTCTAAAATTAAAAAGGTGAACAGAGCTCGCGTCGTGACTAACTTTTTCCCAAATAACGACGTAGTTTATATGTTTCATTTCTCCATTTTCTCTATAATACACAACGTAAGGATGAATTCGTCCCCTCAATATAACAATAGCGTATAATTTTTTGGGGGTTTTGAGAAAATCGAGTTTAAAGTTTTTGTCAAATCAGATCTCTATTAAAACCTCAATATCGCGGTAAATAAAAATTCTTCATAGTGGATTTTTCGATGAGTACATTATACCGTTTCTTGTCTTTAAATTTACCAAGTTTTTTTATTCTACGCATCCTTTAAGACCATAATTATGTTATTCAAAGCGCAAGTCCTCCATATAGGCCATTTTGTTTTTTAAGGAATTCGTATGATGTATCTAATACACTATTTTATTTTGTATGGTATACGCTGTTTTATTCAATAATTTTACGGTATTTTTATTAAAATATTTGATCTCAAAAATATCAATTTGTAACATTATAAAACAGTAATTAATTCATAGTTTTGTTAATTCAGAAATTCATTCGTCTTCATTCTCTTTCTCTGCAACATCTGGCTCATCTAAACAATTTCGCTTGTTTCCACCTCGTAAGTTAAAAAAAAAATGACTGCGAGCCACGAGGAATTACACTCTTTTTGCACAAATTTTGAAGATCATACAGCTTTCGATTACAAATTGGCAGCTCTTTATTGTATTTGCCAGTAAACAAAAAGTTGAACACCTCTTTTGTTTTTCGCGTTCCTCCAATATCAATTACTTTCAAGTCTCCATCCCATTCCTCCTTGTATAATAATTGTTTTCGTTGAATTTTGTTCACTTGGAGTAATTTAACATAAAGCCAATTTACCGAGTCATTTTTTATATTTTTCTTAAAGCTACGGCCTAAACTCGAAAACATGGCTTTGAGATCAATCATATCACTGTATTGAAGCCTCTCTACAGCATATGGGAATTTCCGTTTTGCTAGTCTCATTATAGTTGGCCATTCTTCCGGCGAATAAACACACGTTCTATTGCAGAGTGCATCGAATCTGCCTCCATTTGTGTGTATCCGCTTTGGAGGTACTTAATTGATATCGAATTAAGCTTCAAGGTATTGTTGATATAAATCAATAGTGTAGCAATGAACCTGTTTCTGTTTTGTCCCCCGCAGCAGTCTGAGTAGAGAATAACATCGGTTACCGATTCGTCTAACGAGTTCATCATTTTCCATATTGTGGTTCCAATTTCGTCCGATCCTCGTTGACCCTGATTTTCATCCCATAGAAAACAGTAACCTTCTCTACTGGCAATGTCGTAAAATGTGTTATTATACGTGGCGAACTTTCGACTGTAATACATCGTGCTTACGTTGCTACAAGGAGTCGTTAACACTGACTGGAGGTCAAAAGTAAACACTTTTAAATTACTATTACTTTTAGCTGATTCCTTGTTTGCTTGTTAGTTCTTGCCTTTGTCTTATTTAAGATGTGTTCATCATAGGATTTCTGAAATGAGTCTTTGTCCTCAGCGTTTTTGTACCTCTCGCATGTTAAGCAGGTGTCCTTTTTTGGACGGTGGAAAGAATAATTATAATTCATGCAAAATATCCGGCGATAAACGTTTTCTTTAATGATAGCGTCCGGGTGGAGTTCTTTGAATAAATCGTAAATTTTTGATATTGTTAAGTCGGAGGCAAAATAAAGTCGTTGACTTTTTGCTCGAGTGTAATGGCTTTCGACGGCTGGAAATGACTCGATGTGCTGTTTGATAAGCGCAACAGTCTCTTCGTCTAATTTTCTCTGGTGGCCATGTTGACCCCTCTTATATGTAAATTCATTTTGACACATCTTCTTGGCTAACACAGATATTACGCCATCTGACAACTTCAAAGTATTTAAAAAAAAACTTCTTGCATACCTGTTTGGCTTTGAGAGTATAATTAAATGTGTTCGCCCGCCGTGATCCAATTGTCAACGTTCTTTTGCACTTCTCAATTTTCACGCAATTGGCCAGGAACAGTCGCTGCCTCGAATAGTCGCCTAAATTCCAATATTCTGCATTGATCTCTGTGCGCTCTTCTTCTGAGAAGTTTTCTGTGCAATTATGGCGGCACTTACAGTCAATGGGTTTCGGAACACGTTCTTCAACTCTTTTGCCACTCTTAGTGACATACGAGTTCCCTTTGTTGCGATGATACTTCCTTTTATTCTGCACCCATTTATGACTTTCAATCTATTGATCGGAAATATTTCAGAGTTAGACGTGGCTAGACCCAAACAATATTTCTCAAAAGCAGTTTGCTGTACTCACCTTTCTCTTTCGCGTAAGTATATTTCTACCATTTTCATTCTTGTTATTGATTAAGTATCACCACAGTCTGCGATTTCTTCTAAAACTACATTTGCTGTCTTTATCACTAAATTATCTAATTCATCTGCCAAAGCCAGTGCATCATCATCCGAATCGGGGACATACTCGTCCGACGATCCTGCAGAGAAGTCTGTACCATTCTCATCATCTGTTTGAGGTATCTCTATGTCCGGCAATCCCACAGCGAAATCAAACTCATCAGTCTTTGGAGCAATTTCCACAACGACTGGTGGTTTCGTGTCACAGCCTGTTGATATTTACCTTACTTACTTCACTTGCATTATATAAAAGACGATATTCACTCAGATGTTTAAAATCCATATTTTTAATGAACAAACTTTCTCTGCGAATGAATTTGCAAGCTGAAATTTCAAATGGCTACAATATTTCCTTGGCATTCATGTAGTCAAAACGACGTAAAAATCGCATAGGCTACTACTCTTGTAAATTTCTGATAAAACTTTCGAATTTGTATTGAAAATAAAACAGCTTATGTGGAGTATAGAAATGGTCGGAATAAAACTATTTCTCAAACAATAGTGTATATTATTATAAGCTATTTTATGAGTTAAAGTTTTGATAAATTGTATTTATTTCTTCAGGCTAAAATGGAGTATAATGCGCATACACTATTATTCTTTTAACAACTTTGCAGCGGCAATTTCAAGCAATATAGCGCATATGAGCTTATACACTTATTAACACCATTTTTTCCAATGACATTTTGACCCACTTTGTGGAAGTAGAATTTGACGAAATTTTGACCAGACATAGAATCCATGATGGAGATTCTAAATATGCAATAAAAAAAATAATGGCATATGAGCACATACGCTATTGTTAAATTGAGGGGACGAATTGCAGCCTGACTGTTTTGTAATTCCAATGATGAGATTGGATGGCATTTTGAACAGAAAATTTTGAATAAGAAAAATCAAGGCAAACGATAAATTCTCCATCCTCAACAGAGTTTTTCTTGTCAGTAAAATATGACGCTTGAGATCGTGCAAGAAAATCTTAATAATTCAGGCCATTTTTGTTTTAAATCAATAAACAAATCTTCTTTTGTCTTCGTTTCTTCAATGATTTCAGTTCTAAAAAATTAAAAGAAAAGAAGAACATTTGACTGAAATTTTTTTACTTATCAGTAATTTTTCATTGGCTGTATGTAATTGCATCTACTTTATCATTAAAAGCAGATGTAAAGTTATTAAGCAAAAGCTCTTTTGGATCTATTTCATTATTTATACTCGTATTGTTAATATTATCTGTAAATTTCCTCATAACATTTGTTAAAATTTTTTGACATTCTTTATCACTCGAAACTCTCTTGAGTTTGATTGGAGGTTCACCAATTTCGTTAATAATTTATTAACCCTATCAATTTTTAATTTGTTATCTACCGGTTTGCATTGAAAAGTGGGATCATTTTCTTCGTCATCTTCGATCACATCATTAGACTCTTCAGGATTGTTGACTTCAAGACATACATTCACCGATAATTCACCAAGAATTTCAGGTTTTCGACCAAAATAAATTGTCCGTTCACATGAATTGCACATATAATTGCCAATAAAATTTTTGAAAACATGAGCGCGATTTTTTATTATTAAAACTAAGTTTTTTATGACTTTTTTATGATTTTTTTTGTTAAATGGATTGCAGCATTTATTTACCCGGTTCATCTTTAACACGTTCTACCCGGGGCATTTTTTGCGTGTTGGTATGCACGCGATTTACATTCCTACACTCTAAACATGTAGTAATGTATGTATGTAGATAGTAAATGCTTAATATTGTACTAACATAGAATTGGGTTCCACATTAGCTTTGTTGTGGAACAAGAGAGTAAGCGTATTTCGGGTATGCTAACGCCAACTTAACTAAAACCTAAATATATATTTATATACATATATATATAAAATATATATATACATAAATATATACATATGAGTAAACAAGCTAATATGGGCTGATAAAACAGTTAATCCTTATATTAGAAGCGAACTAAAAAAGAATGTTAGTACAGTAAGCATTAGGATAAGTAGTAAGTAAGCTAATACTATGTTCAGACCGAAAATTTCAAAGATTAGATTACATTTAAGCATTTCATAACCCAATAGTGTTCTCACTGCCGTTAGAACGATCAAAAACAGCTGTTATTGTCATTCAAGAATTCACATCGCTTAATATTTATCAAAAGAAAAGATTGTTATATAGTATTTTGAAATAAATGCCGTATTTTTTTAATATTTTCCATATAATAGAAATAATGGATGCATTTTTTCATTTGCTTGGTCGATTTTCAGGTGAAATTAGATTCATTGCTTTAAAAAATATTTGTTTGTTTACATTTTTTTCCCTTTGTAGTATCTAAATCAGCTGTGATAATGTAACAGTTTTCCAGTGCTGACTAGTATTTTTCCAGTGCTGACAAGTAGATTGCGCAAAATCAGAGTCGCACGGACAGATTTAGCGTGGATCAGTTTCAAATCATTTCAATGAAGTGATTTGGTACTGTCATTTTTGTATGGCGAAATCTTGATAAATTTTTAAGATTAGTGGGATAATCCATTCAACAGCCGAAATCGTGTGATTAAGTGTCGGTCTGAACATAGTATAAGTAATAATGTAAAGCAAGTCAGTCTTAAGATTCACCTGAATAAAGAAGGACGTCAAAGCTTAAGCTTTTTATTCAGACTATTTCATTTCTGGCGCAGTCGACGGAACTTTGTCTTAAGACAAAGCGAACTTTAAACTTAACTTAAAAGTTATTTACTGCATTTTCCATAGTGAAGTCGGTACTTTTCATCAATAAAAAAAAAAATCAATAAAAGACATATATATTTTTTCGGCAATTCGACGTTGCCTTCCGAGTGTTACGAAGTTTTTGGTTTGAAGTTTGAAGTTATATACTCGAATTATAGAGTATAAAAAGAGTGGAAATTACGTAAACAGTAAAAAAAAACTTTCGACTGTTGTGGTGTGTAAAAGTTAATAAAAATTTGGTTAAACAAAATTGTGGTGTATAAAACTATTAAAAAAAATTTCGGTTAAACTATTTGCGTATAGTGCGTTTTAGAAAATAACATTTAAAGTTGAAAAGAATAATTTAATTAACTAATTAAATAATCGAGAAAATAATTCATGAACAGTCGACAAAAGCAATTCGACATAAACCGGGACATCATGGACTCAGAGCAGCTTGCCCAAATAATTAGAAGACAAGCGGAGGTAATTAATAACATGCAGCAGCAACAGGTACAGTTGCAGCACCAAATGCAACAACAACAAGAGCAGATACACAGCCAACAGCTACATAACCAGCAGTCGCAGCAGCTCGTTCTTAGTGACGACAAAGTTATAAGTCACTTTCGTCACTTAAAGGTCAAAGGGTGACAATTTACTCGCCTTCATCAACGCCGTCGAAAGAGGTTTTTACTTATGCAACAACAAGTCCCATTTGAAGGAGTTCGTTACACAAATCGTTGTAAACGAAAAATTAATCGGTGAAGCAGGAAGATGCATTCAACAACTGGCATACAACAGCAGCTGGACGGAGGTAAAGCAGCGTTTGAAACAGAGGTACCAACCGGAGGAAACCTACTCGCAAATCTTCAATCGATGCAGAAATATTAAGGTTAGTAATTTAAGAGAACTTTTTGATTTCTTTTTGGACTCCAGTTATAGGCTTAATGAACTATACGAATTTGATGAGGCAAAACCCTCAATATATATGCCTATAAATGTAGATAGGGATCTTAGGGATATTTTAATTGAAAAATTGACGGAAGTTATCGTACTCATTTGAGCGAAAGTGCTACCTTACTCGAAATGTATAATAGCCCAGCAGGATATGGTAGACATTGGTAAGCGAGCAAGGTAAACGATGCAGCATGATTGTATCGCTTACCCCGACCGATGAAAATTAACACGGCGATGTCCTACGAAAAGTAACATATCACCCCTTTCGCTTACCATAGGGACGAAGAATTCATCGATGCCAAAGTAAACGAAGAATTCATCGATGCCATAGTAAACGAAGAATTCTTCGATGCCATAGTTAACGAAGATTTCTTTGATGCCACAGTTAACGATGAATTCTTCGATGCCACAGTTAACGAAGAATTCTTCGATGCCATAGTTCACGAAGAATTCTTTGATGCCAAGGTCAATGGGAAAAATTGGATATTTGTATGAAAATAAGTATTATGTGTACAACAACTCACCTTATAGGCCACTCACACTTTTTGTTAAAAAGAAAAATGCACTAGATTCAATACAATCGTTATAAAGGTTTTATTTTATGCGAAATGCACTTAAAAATTGTTATAACAAAATGTGTTTAACTGAACTGAATTATTACAAATTGAAATAGTTTAAAAACGTTAAATACATATTATATACATATGTATGTATATATAAAATATTCAAAGGTTGAAAACAGCAGGTTTTAAAAAACGTTAAATATACATATATACAGACGGGTAACTAGCGGAAAGATCCGGGATGCTGCCAAAGCGGAGATGTTGGTCGCTACTCATTTAGCCATTATGGTTTTCTTTTATTTTTGTGGCTGAGTCTCTTTTCGTTTTTTTTCCAAGCAACGAGACTTGAAGAAACGGCCTTTGGCGAGCTTCATACTTTTTTGAATTTGGTGAATATACTCCGATTCGGTGAAGCCTTCAACTTTCACACATTCTACAAAAAGAATATGTTTATAAATTTGAAGCTATGTCCTTCAATGTTAAAAACAGGAAAAACTTACCAAATAGCAACTTTTTGCTTGATGATTTGACGAAATAATGAAAAAATTTACTTATAAATTTTATTCCATCAATTTGTATTTGTCGTTTTTCACGTACTTACTTGACTAGTAAATATGAACACAGTAGAATTTAGCCGCATAGCTTACTTTTATGCATTACCTGGTATCGAAGAATTCTACATAGAATTTTCTTCGAAGTATTCTTCAAAGAAAAATGTAAGCGGGGAACCATTATTCCGCATAGCTTACTTTTATGCATTACCTGGTATCGAAGAATTGTACATAGAATTTTCTTCGAAGCATTCTTCAAAGAAAAATGTAAGCAGTGAACCATTATCCCGCTGGGTTATTAGACGAGAAGAGAGCTATTTCCTACAATAGCAGGAAACAATATAATCAAAGGACGTTCGAAACTGGTAGATTAAATAATATTAAAGGGAGAAATAATCAAATTACACAAGCCAATAATAGCTATAGTAACTATAACCACCAGAACTCAGTGCAGAGTAGACGCTATCCGAACCAAACTATTAGAGAACAAACTAATCATGTTTCCAACTATAATAACAGATATAATAATTATCAAACCAAATCTAATTCACACATGAGTGTTGATACTCAAAGTGCTAGACCTAGTCGGGCCGAGTCGAGTTATCAGCCGATGGAGGTAGGTAACGTAGAGGAGGATGTAAATTTTACCAAAACGCCTCCACCTGCAAATTGCCCTTAATAACTGTAACAATTGGCGGTCATGAAATTACATGCCTCATTGATACAGGTTCAGATACAAGCTTAATTAAACCAAACATTTTCGAAAAATATTTTCCTAAACAAAAGCTTCCCACACCTCTTTGGTACAGGACAATAAATGGTATCAACCAAGTGACGCACAGAATAATTACTCCCATACCTGATGAATTTAATGCTTCAGGTACCTTATCGTGGAAGGTAATTGATTTTGATAGCAAAACGTATGAAGCTATAATAAGTCAAAATTTTCTCATTCCTCTTAGAGCTAAGATTGATGCGGAGAAAAGATTTATTAATATATTAGGAAATATAATACATTTTGAGAGATTTAGTCCGTATAAAAAGCAGGAAATTTGCGCAATCGAATTCAGTGACATGGAAAATTTAGATTTATCACATTTGAATTCCGAAGAAAGGCAATTAATAAAAAATTTATTGCAAGATAATGACATATTTTTTAAAGAAGGAGACAAACTTTCTTTTACACACGAAATTAAACATACAATTACTACGACAGATGATAGATCTATTCGAAAATATATAGATATCCACAAGTCCACGAGTTGGAAACATCATTAGAGAAAGCAATTCAGCTTACAATAGTCCTTTGTGGGTAGTTCCCAAAAAAGCAGATAAATCTGGAAATAAGAAATGGCGCATTGTGATCGATTACCGAAAGTTGAACGAAATTACAGTTAGTGACAAATTCCCAACATCGATGGTATCATGGATAAATTGGGAAGAGCCCAATATTTTTCTTCAATTGACCTCGCTAAAGGTTTTCACCAAATAGTGGTGGATGAAAATGACAGAAAAAAAACTGCATTTTCTACTCCGTTAGGGCATTACGAATTCTTGAGGATGCCATTTGGCCTTAAAAATGCTCCATCGACATTCCAACGTCTCATTAATTCAGTTCTCCGAGATTTCATAAATAAAATATGCGTTGTCTATTTAGACGACATTCTCATCTTTAGTACCTCTTTGTCAGAACACATGGAAAATATGAAGAAAATATTTCAAAAATTACAACAAGCGAAATTAAAAGTAAGACTAGATAAATGCAATTTTCTAAAAAAGAAACAGACTTTCTAGGTCATTTATTAACCCCTGAAGGGATAAAGCCAAACCCAAATAAGGTGGAAGCCATACAAAAATTAAAGTTACCCACTTCGCAAAAACAAATAAAATCCTTCCTAGGTATCACAGGCTTCTATAGGAAATTCATCAAAGACTATTCCAAAATAGCTTACCCTATGGTCGCATATCTAAAAAAAGATGCAAAAATTAACGTATATAACCCAAGTTATATAACTGCCTTCGAAAAATTAAAAGACATGATTACAAACCCTCCCATTTTAAGATATCCAGTTTATAACAAAATATTTAAACTAATAACTGATGCTAGTAACTTTGCTATTGGCGTAGTTCTCACTCAAGATGAGCATCCAATTCCATACGCTTCGAGAACATTAAACACCCACGAAAAAAACTACTCAACTAAAAAAAAGGAGTTGTTAGCGATGGTGTGGGCAGTAAAATATTATAGACCTTATTTATACGGAAGGGAGTTTGATCTTAAAACAGATCATCAACCGCTGAAGTGGTTGCAGAGAAAAAATTGTGGTAAGGATATAAATCCTAGGCTACAGCGTTGGTTAGTACAATTGGGGGAGTATGATGCAAAAATCGATTACATAAGTGGGAAAGAAAATAAAATAGCCGATTTTCTAAGCCGAATTGATAGTAACGAGATAAATATGATTAATACCAAAAATATGGGAATGACCGTGAAACAATTGCTAAAAATTAAAGATTTAAACGCTGGAGAGCAACAAAATCAAACAATTTCTTTGGAAGTTCAAACCAACCATCCTCAGGAAGAAAGTTCTTATAATAATTTTAAAAACCTCGATACGGCTGTAAATCGTTTCAAACAGCAGGTAATTTTCGTTGAATCAAAGGAATACGAAGTAGTAAATGTTTTCAAAAATAAACGCGTTTATATTGACAAAAGAGATATCAATAACTTTAACATAGTCAATATTGTAAAAAAACATTTTAATAAAGGAAAGGTCGCTATATACTCTGAACTTAAAGAAAATGAATATAATGAGATTCAAAAAATTCTTTTTAGTATCTTGAAAAAAAATCAAAATATTTCTTTTATAAACTGTAGCCATTTTCCCAAAGATATTGTAGAAGAATATGAACTAAAAAAATAGATATCGCTTTTCCATAAATTCGAAGTAGGGCATTCAGAAATTATCCCAACTTACGAAGGAATAAAACATAAGGTGTATCACCCACAGCTAAAAACTAAAATACATGAAATAATAAATAATTGCGAAATCTGTAACGGAGGAAAATATGACCGAAACCCGATCAAAGCGAAATTTTATACTACGGAAACACCTAACACGGTAAATGAAATTGTGCATATAGATACTTACGTTAATAGTAAACACTCATTTATAGTTTTTGTACATAAGTTTTCGAAACATGTCATTTGTTTTCATTTAATTGATAGAAATAGCCAAACAATCATATGCAAAATTAATGAATTTTTATCAATTAAAGGGCATGTAAAAAAGTTAATTTTCGATAATGAATTTAATTCAAAAAGCGTTCGTGACTTTCTGACCAAAGAAGGCATACAGTTTCATGCTACAAAGCCAAATAGCCATACTGGTAATTCCGACGTCGAAAGAGTAAATACCACACTTACAGAACGGATAAGAACACTAAATTTGGAAGAAAAAGCTCCAATCATAACCCAAATGTGTAAAGCCGTAAAGTTCTATAATAATTCGTATCACACCGCAATAAAAGCTACACCTTTAGATGTACAGAATAACAAAATCGATAATAAAATAATTAAAAAACGATTAGAAAACGCAAAACTGAAGATTATTTCAAAACATAACACCAAAAGAGAAACCTATTTAGAAACTAGAGGCGAAGGTTTTATTAGGAACTATAAAAGCGTAAGACATAAAGAGGAGCCTAAATTTATCAAAAGAAACTTGAAAAACATTCATACATCAAATATTAAACGTCCTTTAAAATTCGAAAACTCTAAATGAACACTCACACTTACAGTGACGTTAATGACAATAGAAGCCATAATGACAGTTAACGTTACGTCAGAGAAGCTTTAACTTTTAAACAATACATCTCAGCGTAGTAGAAAAATAAAAGGTAGTAAAACAAAAACAAAAAAAAACTCATTTACCACATAACACTGTGATAGTCAAAAAAAAAGACAAGACCAAATTCGACGGTTTCCCCCCATTTCGGGTCCTACGAATCGAACTGCATCATTACTTTTTTGAGTTACAATCATGGTTTCATACAAAAATTTTTGTTGAAGTTTTTCATCAAAGTGGCCCACTGTAAGAGAAAGGCACATTTTCTTCGGTCTCTAACTTTTTTAATGTTGACTTTTTTGGTAAACTTTCTTTGGCAAAGCTTCTCAGAATAAGTCCGTCTTTAAGTTCTTAGATGACTGTAAACCCCAAAATCAATGTTTTTTGTGTCCTTATAGCCAATATGTCGAAAAAACTGAAATTTAATTCATTTTTTTAATGTTTTTCCCCTCACGTTTCGTCAATATTTTAATTTACCCTTTGATACTTATACATTAAGTGACATCTTGTAATAGTAAGAAACTTAAGCAAAGACAACGTTCTGAGCAAACTAACCATTAGAAAAAAAACTTAACAAAATTTGTATTCTTTAAAAAAGCTACACTAACTATGTTTGTGTGCTGTTTTATTTTTTTTTGTATCTTATAAGTGTTATCAATAAGTATCAAAAATTTGTACACAATATTTAAATTAAATTTAATAAGACTCATCTATCAATGTCCAACACAAATCAGCAAGCAACGAGTCAAGCTTTTAACCACTGCACTGATAAGAAATAACAACAAGTATCGTTTGAAAGAAACGTTAAATGCTTGCCTAAGAGTCAAAATTTAAGCATAGATTGCAGTAGTTAATTTGACTTTGACTTCGCGGAAAGAACATTGTTTTAGTGCCTTGTATATTAAGAAAATAAATTAAAATCAATAAGTCTCCAATTGGCCTATCGTAGTTCTGCTACGTACTTATGTGGAAAATTTACAAGCCCTCGGAGTAGACGCAAAATATCTTCAGGAACTGCCGGCATCTACGAGGAATAGTTTGATTTGCCCATTATAAGAGACGTAGATTGGGTGCCAAATACCATTTGCACGCAATGCAACAACAACATGCATAATTGGTCAAAAAGACTGTGGCTAAAAATGGGGTTCGGCATCCCAATGATTTGGATAGATCCACAAGGGCATCATACTGGTAACTGCTACGCGTGCAAGAACAAATTTGCAAGACTCAAAAAAAAAAACACAGTTTACAAAAGTGTTCAATCTGCACAGCTACCAGTATCTCACTCAAAAAATGTTCCAATACCAAGACGTCCAAGTCCAACTGACAGATATATTTCGCCAACATTTTCCACCGAGCCTACAGATCTACTCTCAATGTATAACCCAACCGAAGTTGAAAACCCATGTCGTCACTTGGAGATTTCCCAAGCCCGTTTGAATACGATGGTACGACAGCTGAAATTATAGCAAAGACAAGCGATTTGCCTAGCACATCATCTTCGATCGGTAAATATATTGTCTACAGATGTGAAGGTGTATGGATACCACAAAAGACAGCAGGAGCTTTTAGATTTCTTTGAGGTTAATGGTTATTGTAAAAATATTCCTGGTCTTATGCAATACATGAACTGTGAGTACAAACCAGAGCAATGGCGCTTGTTTATTGACTCGTCGAAAAATAGTTTAAAAGCAGGATTGCTGTATGTGGATAACACAATCCAATTGCTATAAGCTCCAACATGGCCCCGATATAAGAAAACTTATGAAAAACGCAAAATTCGGAGAACTTCTAAGGCCAAATGAAAAATAAAAATTGCCTGGAACTCCGTTATGACCGTTATAAACCATTGCTTAGGAGTGCACCGGTCTGAAGATTGGAAAAAATATGTGGACGACATGGTGGACGCTTTTGAAGACATAGGTGTGAATATGTCCTTAAAAATTCATTTCCTTCACCATCACAAGAACCATTTTGAGCAGCAAGTTCCGACTGAATCCGATGAGCATGGAGAAAGATTTCACCAAGTCGCCGCCCCCCTTGAGCATTGGTACAGCGGCAAAAAGCTTGACTCGTTGCATGCTGATTTGTACACAATAATCATGTATCAAAGGGTAAATTAAAATATTGACGAAACGTGACGAAAAAAATATTAAAAAAATGAATTAAATTTCAGTTTTTTCGACATGTTGGCTATAAGGACACAAAAAACATTGAGTTTGGGGTTTACAGTCATCTAAGAACTTAAAGACGGACTTATTCTGAAAAGAAAAAAGAAAGTTTACCAAAAAAGTCAACATTAAAAAAGTTAGAGACCGAAGAAAATGTGCCTTTCTCTTACATTGGGCCACTTTGATGAAAAACTTCAACACAAATTTTTGTATGAAACCATGATTGTAACTCAAAAAAGTAATGATGCAGTTCGAATTTGGTCTTGTCTTTTTTTTTTTTGAAAAAAGCTATCACAGTGTAATTATTAATGAAAAATTTGAAAGTCATTACTTCAAAGAAATTAATTTTTTTTTCTAATAGAAAATTCCTACAAAAAGATAAAAAAAGAGATCGAATAGTTTGCAATTGATTTTTATAAATTGAATTTAATTTACATTATTTTTGGGATCTATAACAACGATAACTTAGCCATTTGAATTAAAAACATAATTATTACAGAAGTAAACCTAATAACTGGAGTACCCAAAAAAAAAAATTAATAGAAGTTGTAAGCCGAATTAACTCATAGTTAATATAAGTATGTAAATACATGTAAATACTAAACACTATATTTTTAAGAAAAATGTTTAACTTAAGGAATTATAATTTAGTAATAATTTGGTTTATTCTAACTTATGCTCATATAAAATAAACAAAAAACTAAAATAGTAGCAATATAAACTAACTATCTACTGATTAAAGTAGTTATAAATGAACATTACCATTTGTAGTAATAACTTGACACACTTTGTAAAACAAAAAAGTTTTAGATGCCAAATATAATACGAGTATGTAAAATAATAAAAACAATTCAATGAAAGATTCCAAATCAGATGGAATACAAATTGAAACAAAAAAGTTAAAATTTAAAGAAATATGTTTAGAAAAGTCTGTATTTATATTTTCAGTATAAAAGAACTAGAATAAATTTTCTTTCACAAAAAACCATAACTATTGTAATTAAAAATAATATTGAATTTTTCTATACAAAAAAAAAAACAAATTAAAATTGTTAACGAAATTATGTACAAAAGAATTCATATACTGAATGATTTATGTAAACTTACGAATAAGCAATGAGATCCAGGAGAATCTCAAATCAAAGGGTGAAGGAGTTACATTCCTACACTCTAAACATGTAGTAATGTATGTATGTAGATAGTAAATGCTTAATATTGTACTAACATAGAATTGGGTTCCACATTAGCTTTGTTGTGGAACATGAGAGTAAGCGTATTTCGGGTATGCTAACGCCAACTTAACTAAAACCTAAATACATATATATTTATATACATATACTAGCTGACCCCGCAGCCGTTGTCCTGCGCGAAATTATGTGTTTTGAAATGAAAAGACAAAAATTCATATCTTATTGATAATCATTTATTTGCTATTTGTCTACATTTTTCTTCAATGTAACGCAGCTTGATAAACAAAATTTTTTGGTTTCTGTTCCGGTGCGTAAATGTACAGAGAAGATGGTTTTCCAACTCTTGAGCACGCCACGTATATCTGGCCGTGTGAAAAACATAGCATTTCCAAATGTATGCCACCCACTATGCGACTATTCTGTTGATCGTCATTTTAAATTCAATTTTCACTGGAAACGGAATACTTTTGAACCGAATTGGCAAATCGTTAGAACTCAAAAGAAATCCGTAGAATCAAGCATTCTGTCCCTTATATTTGATAGGTGCATCACAATCAGATTGCGATGATGCGGTGGCATACCAGGCCTCTCCAAAGAATTTACAAATTCCACTGATAATTCACGGTGTCGTCTTCATTGTCAGACGATCGATCGATTTGTATGATTGCAAGTCTCCTGGAATTTGACTTTGAATTTTCCAGTTTAAGTCAACAACATAGGTATTTGTGGCAGCTAAGATTGCTCGTACACTCAAGGAATCGTACTTACGACAGTTTGGCCAATGTTCGTATAAACATTCGTGATGAGTCCATCTTTCGTGAATTGATAAACGGCATATGGGATTGATATCAGACCATGGGAAGTATCAATCAGTATTGACCCATTTCCAATTCTTAGCGTATACAATGTAAAATGTCTTCGGCAATGTAATTTTTGGTCGTATCCCATAACACGGATTTGAAGGCTGATCATCGCGAAATGTGTGTGAACTTCAGTGGCATTCGTTTTTCGGGTGGATTGTGTAAGTTCATTCTAATGCATTAATTGAGAACACACCTGGATGTCCATCTACTGGATGACCCTGCTTTCTGCGTAACAATTTCTTCGATGATGCATCCCATGTATAATATCAACGTATTTCGAATAGAGCAATGTTCTCGCAAACGGATCACTGACGGAAGTTGAGAAAAAACTCGCTAATGTTAATTTTGTTGCTGGTGGTGTTTCTGTTGACTGTACTGTATTCTCTGGGTTGAAATAGACTCTTTGGTCATTCCCCAAATTAACTTCGAGACGCACAACAGTCGGAAAACATTCATGAATTTCAAAAGAAATATCGTACAAAGCACTTTATTTCAGTTCACGTATCGACCGTGTCGTTTAAAACCAATAACCGCCATGTTGCTTCCTATGGTGACGTATTTACAAACGCATTTTATCGATTACACCAAACTACAATACGCAATATTCACATGACTTTTGAATGTGAATTAGACAATAGTGGCGAATATGGTACGACCCATGTGTTGTCAACTTTGATGTGTTGTTAACTTCGATATTTACGCCGATAGAGTGGATATCCATCATTTCCAGCTTGTGTTTCAGAAAAGCACATGGATAATGTTTCGCGCTTTTATTGTCAGGCATACAAACCGAAGTGCGACTGTGGTGTCCGCAAGGTCCATGAACCATGTTGGTTTTCGTCACTTCATATAATACTGGATCTTTCTCTGCATCATTAATTTCCGCAGAAATGAGCTCATCAATTTGATCTGGTGTGACAACCATCCACCATCCAAAGAAGAATATGTACGTGCGACAAACCTCTCTTTTGCTACTCAACAGAGTACATTTAGCATCTAACAGTACCACATACTCCAAGCCCTACCCTACTCCAAGATAAACTCCATGAAACATCGTAACTGTTGTTTGAAAAGTCGTGCTGTGACATCGTGACGATCGCTTGCTTATTGACCGCGATCCATAATTCCGCACGTATGTCACCGCATCCTGGGAGTACTTCTTGCCTTGCCTTGCCTTTGGCTGCCATACTTTGATGGACCGATATTAGGGCGACCTCTTCGTGGCTTCGTAACAAATTTCAATCTGCAATTGACCTCTTTGTGTGAAACGCACGTAAAGTTTTCACTGAATAATTTTTCTTTTCAATAGCCGGAATAAAAAAGCAAGCGACCGAAATTGAACTATTCAAATAATTTAGAAATCAAAATATTTAAAAACAAAACATACAAAAATGTTTATGGAAAAAAGATACTTTTTGGAATTATCCTAAAAAAAAAGTATTCTCGTTGTTTGGGCGGAGACCTATCCGAATTGGTGGTAATCACCGAAATCGGTCCAGGCGTTCTCTAGTTATAAGCTTAGTAACTAACATCTTTTATAGATATTAAGCGATGTGATAAAAACCTGATCCACAGATATCGCCTTTTTCTTTGGCATCGTTTTGTTTAATACACGTTTACACCAATTTAAGGTTTGAATATTGGATACTGCGATGGGAGCGCCATCTATCGGTCAAACATTTCAAATTTAAAAATTGATTAAAAATGAAAAAATAATTTAAAAAACATTTTCCAGTGGACCAAATTGTAAATATAAACCATTCCCGAATCTCCTTGAACGTACACACAAA
Organism: Bactrocera dorsalis; assembly: GCF_023373825.1. Taxonomy (NCBI): domain Eukaryota; kingdom Metazoa; phylum Arthropoda; class Insecta; order Diptera; family Tephritidae; genus Bactrocera; species Bactrocera dorsalis. Next base: position 54,849,670 of record NC_064304.1, on the reverse strand, counting down.
ATTTCATCAAAATCGGTCCATCCGTTTAGGAGCAATCCCAAGGCAAACACACGGTCAGAAGATTTATATATATAAAGATATATATAATATATATATACATAAATATATACATATGAGTAAACAAGCTAATATTGGCTGATAAAACAGTTAATCCTTATATTAGAAGCGAACTAAAAAAGAATGTTAGTACAGTAAGCATTAGGATAAGTAGTAAGTAAGCTAAGTAATAATGTAAAGCAAGTCAGTCTTAAGATTCACCTGAATAAAGAAGGACGTCAAAGCTTAAGCTTTTTATTCAGACTATTTCATTTCTCGCGTGCACGAGAATCCAAGTTGTTCGTTCAAAGAACTCTTCTACTGCGCAATAAAAAATTAAATCCGCCCGTCTTAAAAAATTTTTTTTGCTTAATCTAATTGCGATCAGTCAAATTTTTTCGCGGATTTCGTTACATGAATGTTTATTGCAAAATACTGAAAAAAAAATAATTTTATTTTTTGAGGGAGAAGTCATTAAAATGTTCATTTGTTAACTTAAAAGTTAATAAAAAATATGAAAAAATAAAAATAATTAAAATTCATGCATATTTTCTGAAAGTAAAAGTATTGAACTATAACTCATGAAAATTTTATCAAAAAATCACCAATAGTTTTTTAATTATTAATTTAAAAAAAAAATTAGTAAAAATTTTCATTTAAAAAAAAAAATGTTTGTTAAAATTAAAATTAAAAAAAAACTGGGCGGGGGATTATTTGTTTATGGTGACTACTTTATGAAAAAATACTCACATTCAAATTCGATGATCAAGTGGAAAATGAGGGGTCCACTTGACGTTTTGGTTACCAATTCTTGGTTTTTTGTTTGCTTCATTTTGTCCATATATATTTGTATTTTTTTTAATTAATAGAATGTAATTTTATCCTTATTGAACGGTTGCATTTACCGCACCGAAATTTTTCCGAAATTTTTAAATTTACCCTATGTACGTTATATGTATGTATATACCGGCATAGGAAAATTGTATGCCGTGTGTATGCGTGTATATTATTTTGCCGTATGAATAACGCGGGAGAAGAAAATTGGTTAGATGCAAGTATGCACTCTAAGTACACATGAGAAGTTATGTAATTTTGCATAAATTTATATTTATTATTTATACATACATACATATGTGTGTATGTTGCTTTCCAACTTTGGTTGGTACGTGTATATGTCAATATATGTATAAATAAATATAAAATATGAATGTAAGTATTTGCATATATATACATATGTTGTATTTTATTATTTTTATTTTTTCTTTTACTGATTTTACTGATCGAATTTGTCCAAGCTTACTATTTGCGCAATCATGCTTATACTTTTGGAATACAAGGGGTATTGTCGGAAAACGGGGTCAAGTGTATACACTCAGCGAAAAAAAAAACCCACGCACTCTACAGAGTGCTTTTATTTAGCGCAAAACTTGGATTCATATTATTCTAAGATAAACATTTTTCTTTGAGGGTCAACCACTTTTATTTAGTTTATGTTTCAAGCATTTTTATATAAAAACTGATAGTTTAACACTTGTTATAGATAAAAATGTAAAAACACACACATAACTAACTACAGAAGTAAATTTTGTTATGAACAATAATGTAATTTTTAAACAAGTTATTTACATATTTTATGTTTTATATGATTTTATTTTGCATTAGAATACATAACGAATCAAAATAACATATTTTGTATAAAAAAATGCTTAGTATTTTGTAGAACACCCCCTCCTCCTAATAACCTCGGCTATTTGTTTAGGCATGGATTCAAAAAAACGTTGAAGATAATTTTAATTAATTTATTCATTCCGCACAGCTTCAACAATTTTTTCTATTTCTTTTAGACTTTTTGGACGCTTTTCTCTTATCATTTTGACCATCATTTTGCACAAATAATGCTAGCAGTTCTCAATTGGATTGAGATCTGAACTGTTTCTTGGCCACGTGAGAGACCCTATTCCATAAAATTTTTTTTGTTTTGAAACCTGTAAGTGTTTGTAATAAATTAGTGAAAAATCTATTTCAATATTTTTGTGCTTTGGTTACCGCTTTGGCTCTATGACAAGGGGCTGAAATATCCTGAAAATAAACTTTTTGGGCGTGTTCGGACAGCTGTTCAATAGTTGGCAAAACTCCTTCTCTCAAAATTCCAATTTATATTTTGACATTCACACATCTTTTTAGAATAATTAGCGGCCCAAATCCAAACTTGGTTACAGCTCCCTACACCATTAAATAAGGCGAATGCTTTACGGTTGGCCAAACACAGTTTTCCAAAAAACGCCCCCCTTTCCTACGACGCACTGTGGCATTTCCGTCGGGTTCTAACAAATTAAATTTCGACTCATCGGAAAAAATAACATTTCCCCAATCTGATTTAGTCCAAGTTTTGTGTAATTTTGTCCACTCTAGTCGGTATTTCTTCATTCGTATAATGAGAAGTGGCTTTTTGGCTGGACGTCGCGCTCGGAATCCAAGATTATTCTGCACATTTTGTATAGAACTTGTAGTTATTTTTACCCCAGTGGTTTCGTAAAATGTCGCATTGATTGTTCCAGCATGTTGAAAGCGATCATTAATGCACATCCGTTTAATTTGTCGTTTTTTACGAGGTTTTACTGTTTTCCGACGACCACTGCCGTTTTTTCGAGTTATTCAATTAAAATACGTATAATTTTTAATTATAATACGCACGTTCCAATCTCTTTTGCCTATTTCACGAGCTTTTTGACCTTTGGATAATTTTTTTTACATAAAGCTCCGATTTCTGCTTTCTTTTTTGTTGACACCACCATGTTCAACTTAACTTGTTTTCACAACTGATCCAAAAGAAAAAACCGCAAATTCTGTAATAAACACATGCGGACGCTAACGGTTTTAAAAATAAAGGTAAAATAATGTAGTCACATGACAAAACGGCGAAATAAGACAACTAGTGAATTTGGAGCAAACAGTGGCAGTTAAAAATAGGAATATTAGAAAATTTTCGACTGCGTGGGTTTTTTTTTTCGCTGAGTGTACTTGAAATTTTTTTTTTTTTAATTTGTGTGTTTGGATACACAAGGGTAAGCGCAAATAGAACCTTTTTTATTAGATATGTATATTAGGCTGGGTCGATTTGTATGGGTGGAAAAAACCAACAAAGCGGCTAGCGAAAACGAAAACTACAGTAAATTCGAAGAAAATTTTGCCAAGAAACCATGGGTCTGAAATTAATTCCCAGTTGGCGCAGAGCGACTTTAGATTTTGAGGTCATACTTATTAAATTGTACTCAAAAACTTTACACTTTCATAAGAAACGATCCGGAAAATTGTGTTTGGTTTCTTCGATTACAACGAAAGTATGTGCTTCTATATATGCAGCATACAGATATTCCCATATATTTTCAATAAATTCTAAAATTGTGGAAAATACGGTGGATCGAAAATAAAATTTTATTATTGTAATTCAGTTTTCACAAAATTAAATGTTTTTGTGGTGCAAGTTACAGACATTGTTTGATTTTGCTGAGGACTGAAAATCTTGTCTAGTTTAATTTTTTTCAGGTTTTAAAGTCTTTTTTGGATTCCATGCGTGGTGTTGTAGTACGACTTTCTATAGTTACGGCCATGATATCGTCTCTATTCATTGCAATAGCGAGTCGTGAAACTGTTGTCAGAAGCTGTACACAACGCTCAGTTGCTTGCGTATATTGCGTGCTTTTTATCATAAACCCTTAGATTAGTCGGATCACAAACTTTATCACGATAATATAGTATCTTTTTTATGGCTCTTTCGCGAACATTTTTTCTCTTATCATAAAGCATTGCCAGTAAGATATTTTCAGGATAAGCGAAGTATGAATTATTTTGGACTACAGTGTTAACAATTTCTCGCAGCGTTGGTGGTAAATATCGCGTGGACTGTATAAATTTAAAAATTGTAAAAATTTAAATTGGTCAACAGCAATCGCCTCGAATTCGGGAATGGTTAGCTTACTCTTACTGTGCTGATCAATCATAAACTCTTGGAGTTTAATGGGTATTAAACCTCAGCAGCAAGGCAATGTTTTTGCGCACTGACATTTTCCAATATAAAACACATGATCAATTGTTTCCAGAAACGTTGAAGACTTACTTGGCCTACTTTTAAATTTTATTTCATTATGATATTTATTTAACAATTTTTTCAGGTTTCAGGCAGTTTTTTCATTGATTAACGGAATGTTCAGTTTATTCCAAATTTTTTTTGCTACTTGTGTGTTAAGATTACGTACGATTGCTTTTTTTTTTGTTATTTTTTGCTCAGCCACGCGTAAAAATAAATAGTAATTATTAAAATTAACGTCACGATTATTGGTAGATTTAGATCCCTTAAATCTCTTGGCAAGCCAATATTCAGACTGGGAAGAACACAAGACCCGGAGTTCATTAAAATTGTATCAATTTCTGTATTGGTGGAATCAACTGACATAGCAGACGTTTCCATTATAATTTATTAATAGAAAACTATTTAAAACTTGAAAAAAATTATTTAGAACACACTATTGTTTATTCAACGCAGACCACTTGTGTGGTAAGAGTACCGCACCTTTGCTTTATTTTGTTGTTTTTTGCTCAGCCACGTAAAAAAACAAAGAAGTTACAAATGCTATTATTTTTAAAACTATAGGTTTTTGAGGACTTCAAACACAATTTCGATCGCAATCGCAGTTCATAGAAGCGAACTGCTATTTATAAAAAGTGATCGCAGTTGCGATTTGCGATTTTTCAATCACAGTGAAAAAATCACCGGTAGTGAAATATCGCTCATCACTACTGTTAACCGTAACCGACATACATATACATACATATGTAAATATAATTTTTAAATAAGAAGTGGACTCGTACAACTCACTTTGAGCCGCTTCAAGGGGCTAAGGGCTGTCTCTGCAAATAAAGAGGGGGGATATGCCTATGCGTTAGTTCAGCACAATTTTTACAATATTTTATATGTATATTTATATGTATTTATATGTTTCATACGCTATATTTTTGTGTTTCACAAGCGATTTAAAATTTTGTATTAGCATAAAAATATTTTTTTTTTTTTTATTTTGATATAACCGTACAGAACCGTTTCGTGTTTTCCGTTTTCAACTGTTTTTTTTTTTTTGGTATGTATGTATGTATTTGTCACTGCACTTTGATTTTACTTGCAATAACCTTTTGTAAGTTAAGTTTGTTAAATAAGTTAAGTTTTTTATATACTATATATGTTCATGTCAAAAACTCGATTTTCTTTATTTTTTCCAATAGTGCCGTTCTATACGGCTCGAAGGACCACGGACTGTCCGCTTCACTTACCACTTGTGCGCTTTAGGTGTTTGAAAGTAAAACTCTCGGGATGCACCACTTGTTGGTATATTTGGTTTTAACAATATATGTAAATGGCACACTCGATTAGTTGGGGTTTCTTTTTCTTTTATAATGTAAATATACTTAGCATAATGTTTAACAATATGAGTTGAACACTCTATTAGTGCGGGTTTCTTTTTCTTTTATAATATAAATTCACTTAGTATAATTTTTAACAATATGAGTCGAACAGTCTATTAGGGGGGGTTTCTTTTTCCTTTACAATATACTTAAATTCACTCAGTATACAGAACTTCATTTTTAGAATAAACTTTAATATTTCACGATGAAAAGCTGCGTAGCGGTGGTGGGAAAGCGAAGTTGATGCAAATGTGATCGAATCGGCATAGATAACTTGATACGAGACTCTTTGGTTCGAGAGAGAGCTGTCAAAACTCGCATTTTTTATAACATTTGCCAATAATGCCACTGCTGAAAAATATTAGATTGGGTATATAATAAATTATACAAAACACCAAATCAAACACTTTGAAAATGCATACATATATAAATGCTAAAATGCAAAATCATTAATTAATTTACATAAACATTTATTTTGCAAAAATATGTTCGCACAGTTCAATGAAATTTCATTTCACACTAATTTCGTCAAGTAATTATAGCGCTGCTCTTCTGGCATCCCGCCTTTTTGACTAACTGCTGATTGGCGTCACCCTGATTGTGTTTTGTTGCCAGCTCAGAAAACAGATCAGGGTGCCCTGCCAGCTGACAAGCGAGAGAGCAAGAAAAGAGATTCTAATCAAGTTATCTATGGAATCGGTACTGACTTGTGTATATCCTGACCCTTTTTATGTTGAGTAGTGTGGTGTATGTTTGAGTGTGTGGATCCTGGGCTCTCGCGTGTGGGTGGTGTTGATGTGGAGTGTGGTGATGTCGAGGTGAGTGTGGTGATTGTGCGTGTTAGAGATGAGTGTAGGTGTGGTGTGAGGCAGGCGACTAATGCCGGTATTCTGCTTGTCACGATTGTCTTATGTCTCTAATTGAGACAATCGTAATTTAGTGACTCTGTTAGTCAGGATGTCTCATTTTGGTATTCTGGCAGATACAGTCTCAAAAATATTCACCAAATAGTATGGTGAAAAGAAGGGCAGCAATCAGCTGTTTAGTTTAGCTGATTAGAGATGAGTGCAAGGGCACAATGTATGAAACGATTGCATGCAATTAGTTTTTTCTCATAAGATTTCAGCAGTAATACTTCTTCTTAATAATTGCACAGTACAATTATTGAAAACTAATACTGAAATAGTTTATAATAAATGCTTAACATATGCATTTTATCTGAATCAATTGTTAAGTAAATATGAAAAAATTTAACAACACAGTTATCGATTAACACATGTGTTCATCCTTATATTTGATAATAATGGAAAAGGCAGGTAAGTAATTGTAAACAATATAAATTTAATTTTTTATGATTATTATAATATATGTATAATATATCTTCTTTACAGATCATAATAAAGTGTTGCGCACCTCAAAGGAGCAAATAGAGTGTTATCTTAACTTTGTGCGGGTTCACCCGGAGATAAAGTTACACCAAAATAACCCTTCGCGGCCGAAAAGAATGGAGGAGCTTTGGGCGGAACTCTCCGTGCAATTAAATGCCCTGAAAGGGCCCACCCGGGACCCCATCAAATGGAAAGAGGTAATTTTTAACCAAATATATTGGCATATGCATGTATTTATGTCCTTTGTTTTACAGAATCTGTCTGAGCCATTGGAAAAACCAAATAAGGTCAGGCGCAAGGAAAGCCAAGGTGAACAAGCTGGTGACAAGTGGCGGTCCCAACTCAACAATTGAGGTATCTGAAACGGAGCAGAGAGCGTTGGATACGTTGGGGGGTCAATCGCGATTGATGGGTTGACTGAGGTGCCAGCCATTGGCACAGAGGTAAGAATAACAAGAAAGACCAATACGAGTGTGCAGAATTTATAATTGTTTTTTCTTTTTCTAATTTAGGAAGAAGTAGTATTCACAGCTGCACCATCGCCCCTGAATACGACTTTGGATGCGTCCAATGACTGCACTCCGTCATCGTCCCGCAGCAAAAAAATGACGACGGACGAAATGTTCCGCAATTATATGGATCTAATGAAAGGGAAAGCCGAGGAGGAAAGAGATTTCCGGATGAAAACGTTATATTCAATCAACAAACACACGGAGTCTATCAATAATTTAGCGGCAGCGATGATGTCGCTTGCTCAGACTATTGTGTAATGTCCTTTTTATGTATGTTCCTTTTATATATATATATATTTTTTATTGTTATGTTTATTTAATTTAAAAATGAAATAAATGAATTTTCAATTGAATTATGTATTGGTAGAGTTTTAATTATCTAATGTGTTAATGCACCTTTGACGTGCTGCTCTGCCTCGAGTGTAATACTCCCCCGAATGGATTTCAGAGATTGCTCTCACATTTTCGGGAGGTGATCGATTTGGCAATATTTCGGTTTCACTTAGAAAAATGCCACGTTTTTGTAAAATATTGTACAAGTATAAACAAATAATGCAGCTTTGGAATGTTTGTACCGCAATGTACGTTCTCTTGAAATGCAACGAAAGCGTGATTTTAAAACTCCAAATGCTCTTTCAATCGTGTTTCTTGCTCTTATGTGCCTAGTATTGAAATTTTGGTCATTTGGTGTTTCAGGGTTTGCCACCAGTGTAAGAAGCTATGGCTCCAATGGATATCCCGAGTCACCCAAAAGCCATTTAAAAGCTCCACCAGAGTGTTCTCTTATTGGCTTTATCCTTCCTGGCGTAGTAGTCCATATACCGGAGTCATGACATGAGCCGGGAAATTTTGCATTCACGTGCCGGAAAATTAGTTCATCGTCACAAACCTATTGGGAAAATTATTTATTAATTAGTTATTTATTAGTTATTGAATATAATACTTACCGCTTCAACATTAATGCTATAATAACCTTTTCTATTCATATAATCATGCGGTACAACTGTGTTTGACAAGGCAGGTGCAATTATGCCAACATGAGTGCAATCAATTGCTCAAATTACACCTTTTATTTAAATTTCGATTAAAATCTGGAATAAAACTGTTGAATAGCGATTTATTTTCTTTTAAATTGGAAAACAACTTACCCAGTCTTAATTCTATTATATTCTTCAACAGAATTAGGAAAACGCACTTCGCCGTGTCTACGCTCCACCACCAATTTACAAATATATTCGATACAACGGGAAATGGTTGGTTGGCTCATCACCGCAAAATATGCATTTCCCACGCAACACTGATATGAGCCATTGCATAAAAAATATAAAACTGAAATAAACTAGAGAAATTTGATTGCATGAAAACATGTTTCTTTAAGGTTAAAATGTAACTCGCCCGAAGTTCAAATGGAATCGATGTTTGCTGTTGGTCATACGGCTTGAGTTGATTAATTAGATCCCAGCACAAAGATTTGAGAAATCGAAAAACCTTCCTGAATGTGTTCTCTTTGTATGAAAACGGATCTTTTTTGTTTCGCAAAACAGTCAGATTGCGCCTGCGAATGTAGCTAGAAGATATGCACCTTATTATCCATTATTGCAAAATTATAAATATTAATACATTACCTCTCTTCCTCCTCTCGTTTTTTCATCATAAGGTAAAATAGTCCAACTTCATCAGCCATTGCTTTGCTCTTATTTTTCTATGACTTGGTGCAAAGCATATAACAAGTTAGAGACTGATATTGCTCAAATAAAAATTAGACAAACTCGTCAGAATACCAAACAGTCACTAAATAGATTTCACCACAGAATCGTCTCTATTAGAGACTTGAGACTGCTCGCAGAATACCGGCATGTACATGTACAGATCAAAGCTGGCTTTTAGATTACGAAAACTTTACATTTAGTATAATACCTATAACTTCAGATATATTCGCCATTAAAATATAGTATACCCAGTTTATACTATTTTACTAATAGCGATTTCTTTTCTGGATAAAAATGTTGCCTCATTATAAAAGAATTATATGTGAAAATTGTTTTTTCGGTTTATCTCGTGAATTAATAACGGTAATTTTATTCGTCGTTCACATATTTTTTTTGTTTATAATGTTTAACATTATTTCATTTGTTTCATTTGAATTACCGTTAATTGAAAATGTCATTGCGATTTCTATTTTCCATAGAAAATAATTATACATATGCGCAAATTAATCTATTTGTGCTCTGGCAGCTTTTAGTGACGAAAAAAAGTTTAATTTGGATGGTCCAGATGGTCATCACAAATATTGGAGAGATACACGACATCTTATTGCTATAAGCGAACCATAATGGGGTATGGACTGCCTTTAGTTCTAAAGGCAAATCTCATATGTGATTTTTACCTACTAAAGTGAATTCCGAAGTATTCATTGATCTACTGGATAGTGAACTCATTCGTTTTGCTGAGTATTTATGACGAAATTTGGGTATTTCAGCAAGACAACGCCCCCATTTATGTGTTTCGCGCTACGAAAGCATTATTTCAGTCCCGGAATATCCAATTATTGGATTGGCCAGCTTTGAGTCCTGACTTTAACCCCATAGAGGACGAGAGCGATGGTCTAATTCCTGTAGGGTTGTGCGATTTATAGTGGTGTTGATAGCTGTTCCATTCAGTTAAGTAGCTGTCGTGTAGAAAGCTATGCAAAAGCTTGCGTAAATCTTTGTCCACAAAGTAGTTGCTTAGATGTAAGGGTTCAAAACTGGCCTCTTTCGCTCTGCTGTCGGCTAATTCATTTCCGCGGATTCCTGCATGGCCTGGCACCCACATGATTTTTATATTATTTCTATTTGAGAATATGGCGTTACGGATATTTATAACTAAGGGCGTATCATTTGCATAATTCAGGAGGGCGTCCAAAGTAGATTTACTATCGCTGCATATGACAGATTTGTTTCCATTTTGGGAAGCAAAAAGTACCGCTTCAAGTAAAGCAGCTGCTTCGGCTGTAAATACCGAGCCATACGATGGTAGTGCACCGACGACAATAGTGACACCAAGTTGGTTTGCGACTGCAAACATTGTACTGGTATCAGATTTGGACCCATCTGTATAAATAAATTCGCAGTCGTTTTTGAGTGGTGCTGTGATTTTGTTAAATTGTTGCTGGTATTCATCCGGTGAGGTGAGTCCTTTAGAATACTGCAGTAATTTGGTCAGGAAAATTGGTTCGAGATTCACAGATGGTGGACAAACAGGAATTGGTGTTCTTGTGGCTCTTGTAATAATGTTAATTTGATTTGATAGATTTATGCATCGTTCTATGGTGGAAAATTTACATTTCGTTTTCTTTGTTTTAGAGACGCAGTGACTTGTTCGAATAAAACTTGGTTTTTACAGTGGAGAAGTTTAGGAATCAGCATCATTGTATTACGTTTTACTCTGGACGTGATTTCTGGTAATCCAGCTTCTGTCAAGATAACTTTTGTTGGCGACGTTGGCAATGCGCGGATACTTCTACGCGCAGCGGTGTGGTACGGTGCATTTAACAGCTTCAGATTAGCTTTTGAACAGTGTCCGTAGATATAAAGTCCAAAGTCAATTTTTGATAACATTAATGCTTTTGTGATATTTACAAGTTTATGTGGATGAATTTGGATGACAGAAATTTAATTATGTATTAATTTAATTATGTTAAGTCTTAATAATAAACTAGCTCTAATAGCTTTACAATGTTCTTTATACGTTAGCTTATGGTCAAAAGTTAAGCCTAAAGTTTTTAGTACATTAGTGTGTGGGATATGGATATTGGAGTGGGATAATGAAGGGGAAAAACATCTGCGTTTTCTGCAGATGTGGAAAGTAGAACATTTAATTGCTGACATATTGGCACCTGATGTTTCTGCCCATTTATTTATATTTTGTAGGATGTTTTAAGAAGGTGTAATTAACGTCATTGAGACCATTTAAATTAGAAAAAATTAAAACGTCATCGGCATAAGTGAAATGTTCTACTTTCGAGTTGGAGGAAATGATTGAGTTGATTTCATTGAACGCAATTACGAACAATGTTACTGAAAGTGGCGATCCTTGCGGAATGCCATTATGAAGACTGTATATTTGGGACTTATAACACTGTGATAGTCAAAAAAAAGACAAGACCAAATTCGACGGTTTCCCCCTATTTCGGGTCCTACGAATCGAACTGCATCATTACTTTTTTGAGTTACAGTCATGGTTTCATACAAAAATTTTTGTTGAAGTTTTTCATCAAAGTGGCCCACTGTAAGAGAAAGGCACATTTTCTTCGGTCTCTAACTTTTTTAATGTTGACTTTTTTGGTAAACTTTCTTTGGCAAAGCTTCTCAGAATAAGTCCGTCTTTAAGTTCTTAGATGACTGTAAACCCCAAAATCAATGTTTTTTGTGTCCTTATAGCCAATATGTCGAAAAAACTGAAATTTAATTCATTTTTTTAATGTTTTTTCCCTCACGTTTCGTCAATATTTTAATTTACCCTTTGATACTTATACATTAAGTGACATCTTGTAATAGTAAGAAACTTAAGCAAAGACAACGTTCTGAGCAAACTAACCATTAGAAAAAAAACTTAACAAAATTTGTATTTTTTAAAAAAGCTACACTAACTATGTTTGTGTGCTGTTTTATTTTTTTTTGTATCTTATAAGTGTTATCAATAAGTATCATAAATTTGTACACAATATTTAAATTAAATTTAATAAGACTCATCTATCAATGTCCTACACAAATCAGCAAGCAACGAGTCAAGCTTTTACACTGCACTGATAAGAAATAACAACAACTAACGTTTGAAAGAAACGTTAAATGCTTGCCTAAAGCTCTAGTTATGCATGCTTGACTCAACTCAGCTTCGAAAAAGGTGACTTGTGAAACGTAACTGCAATTATACTAAACACAGCGCGTGGAAATCAGCTGTTTTTGAATGTTGAGAGAGCACACAAATGTTACATTTTACTTAATATGTGAAGCTTGTGAAAATTTAATCAATATTAAAACAAATTGTTTTGCTGAATATATTAACTTTAATAATGGATAGTGATTTATTCCATGAACTATTATATTTTAAATATTCAAATTCAGGCTCGTTATTTTATAACTATAAAAAGTTTTATAGTATAGTTTTAATGGCATCCTGCGACGCTAGGTATACGTTCACCTCTGCCAGCATTGGTAGCTATGGCGGACAAAGTGACGGAGGTATTTTAAAAGATTTGCAATATTTCAATATTTACTTATTTTTATTTTATTTCAAGGTGTCTTTCAGCAAACTAAATTTGGTCAAGCACTCTTGGAAAACAAATTGCCACTACCACCAAGAGCTCCATTATGGAATGAATCCTCAACAGATTTTCCACATTTTTTTGTGGCCGACGCAGCGTTCCCATTGAAGGAAAACTTAATGCGACCTTACCCCGGTGCACAGCTGCCACGAAACAAAGCAATTTTCAATTACCGGTCGAAAATAGCTTTGGTATTTTAACTGCTCGATGGCGTGTTCTACGAAAGGTAATAGACTTTAGCCCAAAGAACTGCGAAACAATTGTGTTAACCTGCTTGGTTCTTCACAATTTTGTAATGTTGAATGACCATGATCGTTGGTATTGTCCAGATACATTTGTAGACACAGACACCGCAGACCATGGAATATTGGTGGGAGAATGGCGTGAAGATTTAGAGAGTGTTGGAGGTGCATTACATTCAATAAGTACAACTCGACGCAATGCATCTAGTTTCGCATTCCGTGTAAGGGATTTTTTGGCAGATTATTTTATAAATCAGGGAGCGGTTTCATTTCAAGAAGATCGTATTTAGTGTATAGCAATTTTGTGTAGTTTATGCATTTGAAATATATACATATTTTTATGTATAAAATTGTAATCTAAGTACCTTTATACTATACTTTTTGTTACGTTAACTTTTTTGTGATATTTTATTAAACCATTGATATATCTATAAATATTGTTTTATTTACTGAAAAAGATGGTAATTATCTGTATTAGGAAGATTACACAGGCATATGGCAAATGAATTCTGTAAAGTAATGCTTCTAACGAAAACATACATATATATTTTATTTATGGCATAGGCCGTATAATCACAAAAACATACTTTAGGCAAAATAGGATAAGTTTTCCCTATCAAAACGCTATCATTCTTTAAAAATAATTGGTGAATGTTTTTTGCAACTACACAATGACAACAACCTTCCAATCATTAATCACTACCAACATAACCACATAGCACACAATAAATAAAAGACATACAAAATTAAAGAGTTATAAAAACAAATTATTTTATTTTTTCAAAAACATTCTAAAACCCTTTTGAACATTCTTAAAACTATTTAAAAAAAAATTAATGTTTTAAAAATTTTAAAACTATTTTTGAAAAATCAGATACATTGTTGTTTCTTATGTCTAGGTAACAAGCCTTTTAAACATTTTAAAACCATTTTTGAAAAATGAGGTACATTGTTGTTTCTTATGTCTAGGTAACAAGCGTTTTAAATATTTTTACATATTAATTCAATATATGTATAAAACAACAAGCAAATGATTTAAAAAAAAAAAAAAAAAAAATTATTCGGGTTCCGATTTAATAGCAAATAACGAATTTGTTAAAACTTGTATTGCTTTCATTTGCTTTACCTCGCTCATACCGTTCATGATAGAGGTCAACATAACACCAAACGATCTCACCGCCTCGCTGCATTTGCTCCTCTCTGCACACATGCTTTTGTATAGCTCGCACGCTTCTTTGAAACAGCTGTCGTCATCGCTGTCTGTTTTCTTGACTCTTTTCCGGATCGGAGTTGAAGATGACAACTCCGAAGGCGACGATAAAATAGTCGGAGAACTTTCAAAACTAAATGGCTCCAACAGCTCCTGCGAATACATATCTTCTAAAATGTTTGTGGTGCAGCGATTTCTGTAAAAGGGAAATAAATATTTAATACGTATAAAATATTAAAAAAAAGATTAACTTACGGTCTGGGCTGTATATATAGTTTTAAAAAGGTCATATTATCGAACAATGGCCAGGTTTCGGTATTACTCGCCCCACTTCCTGATGGTGACTCCATTTTCCTTACTTCCCTACTGAATCTCTCCCTTAGAGTCAGCCACCTCTTCGAACATTGCTCATCTGTAAAATAAACCCAACATAAACTATTAAATTCTACCTATATATATACATATATACAAAATATATTAAAATCTAATAAATAATAATAACAATTACTTACCAGTAGCACCTAGTCCTTTGCCACGCTTACCCACGCAGCCTTCTTCTTGCTCGGCACCCGGTAGCCTACGCAGGCCTTCTTATACAAAATTTCACGCGCACGCACTTCCTTTATTAATTTTTCATCATTCATTGTGATTATTTCGATTATTTATTTCTGGCAAATTAAATTTAGAAAATTAAAAGAGACGATTAAAATGAAATGATGAAAATGAAATGAAGCGTGCTATGTAAAAAAGCGAGGGAAAGAACCGAGCTGACACTCTCTGAAATGTCAAAATGAAGGGAGAGAGCAAAGATGCCACTCTCTGAAATGTCAACGTAACTTGAAATTCTAAATTCAACAGACTTTCAAGTCAAGTCAAGTGTTCGGTAATCAAATACATGCAAGGCTCATTAAACAGATCTTTTATGTGACAGTTCTCAAGTCTGGCTAGGTCAAGTCAAGCATGCATAACTGGAGCTTAAAAGTCAAAATTTAAACATACATTGCAGTAGTTAATTTGACTTTGACTTCGCGGAAAGAACATTGTTTTAGTGCCTTGTATATAAAGAAAATAAATTAAAATGAATAAGTGTCCAATTGGCCTATCGTTGTTCTGCTACGTATGTGGAAAATTTACAAGCCCACGGATTAGACGCAAAATATCTTCGGGAGTTGCCGGCATCTACGAAGAATATTTCGATTTGCCCGTTATAAGAGACGTAAATTGGGTGTCAAATACCATTTGCACGCAATGCAACAACAACTTGCATAACTGGTCAGAAAGACTGTGCCTAAAAATGGGGTTCGGCATCCCAATGATTTGGATAGATCCACAAGGGCATCATACTGGTAACTGCTACACGTGCAAGAAGAAATTTGCAAGACTCAACAAAAAAACAAAGTTTACAAAAGTGTTCAATCTGCACAGCTACCAGGATCTCACTCAGAAAATGTTCCGATACCAAGATGTCGAAGTCCAACTGACAGATATATTTCGCCAACATTTTCCACCTACAGATCTACTCTCAATGTATAACCCAACCGAAGTTGAAAGCCCATGTCGTCACTTGGAGATTTCCCAAGCCCGTTTGAATACGATGGTACGACAGCTGAAATTATCGCAAAGACAAGCGATTTGCCTAGCACATCATCTTCGATCGGTAAATATGTATATTGTCTAAAGATATGAAGGTGTATGGATTCCGCAAAAGACAGGAGGAGCTCTTAGATTTCTTTGAGGTTAATGGCGACAATACTTTTTCGTATTGTAAAAATTTTCCTGGTCTTACTTTGGCGGAGGGGTAAAAAAAACCGAATTTCCGGGAAAATGGGGTATGTACGGATAGGGGGCTTCTCTAGAGGAGGAGTATCCAAAAATTATGTAAAAATAGCTAATATTTTTAAAAATATTCACGTTTAAAAATTCAAAATTTGCCCTAAGAACACATGTTATTTCTCCATGTTTCACAGAATATTTTCACGTTTTTCACTCACTATATTTAAATATACACTCTTAACATTGAAATAAGTTCACTTTTCACTTTTATTTTGTAATTTTTCAGCCAAATTTAGTAATTTCAAATCACTTACCAAATTTATGGCTGAAAAGCTTAGAGTGTTTATATTTACGAGGAAAACCAGCATTGCCACACCTTAAAAACCAAAAGTGAAGGATTTTTTTAGCGTTTCACAGCGTTTTCTTTGTTTGTACTTTCGAGTGATTCCTTTTTCTTTATTAACTATAAAAAAACTATAAAGAAGATTTTTCGAGCTAAAATTGAATATGTGAACACTTTTCTATATACATACATACATATATGAATAATATGTGATTTATATTTAATAAACACAGATAAGTAAAATCGTGTGATAATATTATATTATACATATGATTGTAATATAACATTTTTATATACATATTACAATTTTATACTATAATAAAATCATCAGCGAATACCCTGGGTGACCGAAGTACTCTCGCGTAGTAAACCTTTCTGCGTTGGCGGCCTTCGGCCGCGCTCTAATAAAATAACCTTGGCCGAGCGAATACCCGGGGTGACTGAAGTACTTTCGCGTAGTACTCCTTTCTGCGTTGGCGGCCTTCGGCCGTGCACTAAAAAAAAAACCCTGGCCGAGCGAATACCCGGGGTGACTGAAGTACTTTCGTGTAGTACTCCTTTTCGGTATAAAGTGGTTATAATTTTTGGTTATCATGCACTCAAAATTTAAGTTTTCGTTATAAAATGGTAAATTTTGGTTATTATATCTATCAGCGATTTCCATTTATTTTTGATGATACATTGGTTTGTATTTTAGGTGACAATATATATATTATTATATTTAAATATGAGTTTGAGTGCATAGTAACCAAAAAATATAACTACTTTATATCCAAAACTCAAACTTTGTTTCAGTATGAGTGCATAATAGCCAAAAAATATAACCACTTTATATCCAATATTATCAGTGCATAATAACCAAAAAATATAACCACTATATATCCAACATTGAAATAAAATTTAAGTTTTCATTATAAAATGGATAAATTTTGATTATTATATCTGTCAGCGATTTCCATTTATTTTTGATGATACATTGGTTTGTATTTTAGTCGCCGATATATATATTATTATATTTAAAATATGAGTTTTGGGTATGAAGTGGTTATATTTTTTGGTTATCATGCACACATATTGAAATAAAATTAGAGTTTTCGTACTGTACTGTATACTTCACACTTTATTACGTAATATTATTATATAATATTATTTACACATATGTATATACATACATATACTATTAATACATGTATATAATATTACTTATTTGCTCAATAAATTTAAAAAAAAAAATATTCATATGCATGAATAGAGGAATTTTTGCGAAAAAGAGGAGTTTCAGCGAATTGCCTTATCATCACATGGCAGCGTTCCATTTCGTCGTAATTTTTGGTAAACAAATGAGGTTCACACAAGTGTAAAATGTCATTTTTAAAATAAAGATTTTTTAGGTAAAAAACGTGCTAAAAGAGTAAAATATAGGTTTATTTAAAAGATTATAGTGCAATTTAATTAATTTGATGTGAAAAATGAGAAAAAAGTGTGTTTAAAGTGGTGAAATAACTCCTTGAAATGGTCCAATTTTGCGAATTTTTGAACTTTAAGGCCGAATATCTCCTAAACCAAGCGTTTGCGGACCCTATATATATGTTTTTTAATCAGGAGGACTTCCTCTTTCCAACGGTACCTTCGTGGCGCCAAAGAAATCGGAATTGTGCCGTTACATTTAAAGTTTTTCTTCAAGCGATTTAATTTCATCAAGATAAAGATTTTTACTTTCCATAAAATGTTTAACTGTTGAAAGCGCACCTATAGCTGCTACTAAGGTGGGTGAACATTATTACATTCATCTTGTGAATTTTCTTCAGAAGATGCTTCGCTGGATTTTCCGTCTAAGATGGATGAAACAATTTCATCTTCCGTCAATGTTCCAAAACATTCAAGCTCTTTATCGCAGTTAACATATTCCTTAAACTCTGTAGGATCTATTGTAACATCTATTACTTCTTCAACGACGTCAGAGGAATTATTTTCAATAAAAAATCCAGCCTGTAATTTGAAACAAATAAATAAAAAATTAGAAATGCTAAGAAATTTTCAACAGGGGTTATAAAACCCTACCTTACGGAAACAGTTTTCTATAGTTTCCTTCTTAACAAGCCACCATGACCGCTTTGCAAAAGTTTGAGCATCTAAGATTGAAATCGATTTCACAAAATCTTTGTTTGATAAGCCCTTTTCGATTGCAAGTAACTGTTTTCTTATAAGAATTTGTCTGAAATAGACTTTGAAGGCATGTATTATTCCTTGATCGAGTGGCTGTAATATCGATGTGGTATTAGCAGGAAGAAATTCAATTTTGACATTTTCCAGAACTAAGTCGGTCACCTTATGGCAAGGAGCATTATCAATAAATAGCACAACTTTTCTATTTTGCTTTATCATATCGCGATCAAACTCTTTTAAAATATTTGTCCAAAGCGAACTAACCATCCAAGCTTTACCCTGAAAATAATATGGAAAGGGTATGATTTTCCCTTTAAAGCAGCGAGGATTTTTTGATTTTCCAATGGAATATATTTTTTTTTCACTTCCGTCTGCATTGCAACAAAACAACAGGGTTAGACGCATTTTTTGACTTTTTCCTCCAGTCACAGTAGCTCCCTGTCTAGCCAAAGTCCCATTCGGAAGTGCTTTATAAAGTAATCCGCTCTCGTCCGCATTAAAAACATTGCAGGGTTCATAGTTTTTTAATAAATTCTGCAATATGTGACGTCTATATGAATCCGGCCCCGCAGTGTCAGCATCAGGCGCTTCTCCAGTTATTTTTGTAATTTAATGCCCTCTCGCCGTTTCCAGCGCCACAGCCAGCCATTGGTGGGAGAAAAATCAAAATGCATTTTATTAGCGAATTCTCTAGCTTTTTTGAGGAGTTGAGCATCTGTCAACACTACGTTTGCAGCCCTTATTTGGTCAAACCATTTGGCAAGAGCCTTTTCAATTTCTTTATTACAGCTTCCACGCAAACGCTTGCGTTTCATGCAGGTGGCGTTTGCAGCTTCCTCCACTTGTTTGCGATTCCTCAAAATCCTATTTATGGTTGAAATATCACACTTAAAATGTTGTGCAATGTCTTTTTTCGGTTTTTCATTACGCTCAACTAAATAAAGAATCTGTATTTTTTGTTTAATTGATAAACTTGTGATTTTTCGCCCTTTGCCAGGCATTTCGGAAGTTTTTAGATTGAATTCGTTTTAACAACTAGCGATGCTCGATAAACTAGCGGTGCAAGTGGAATTAAAAATCGATTGTATAGTGCTGCCACTGAACTTCAAAATTTGGAAATATTTTAAGAAATTTTAAAGCGCACTTAAGCGGGGAAAATTATAAGTAGCATGGTAATTGTGGTACGAAAAATTGAGGTACTTAGGACAGAGTTCAGTATCAGCAGCATCGATGGAAGATATGTGCGGATTTAAAAGTTATCGCCTTGCTTACTGGTTTGCAGACAGGATACACAAAAAATATGTTCTTCATTTGTCATTGGGACACAAGGTACCGCGGAAACCAATATAGAATGCTTGATTGGAAGCTTCGCACAGAATTTCATTTAAATGTGGCAAATTTTATCCATGTTCCGTTGATACCAGCTAATAACATTTTGCTACCACCACTGCACATAAAATTGGGAATTGTCAAAAATTTCATAAAAGTAATAAATCGAAGCTTCGGCATCTTTTAAATGTTTGACAGAAATATTTCCAGGACTAAGTGTTGCGAAAATAAAAGAAGGTATTTTAAGTCTTTTAATAGAACGAATGTTATGTTAATACATTATTTTCAGGTGTTCTCAATGGCCCCGATATAAGAAAACTTATGAAGAACGCAAAATTCGGAGAACTTCTAAGGCCAAATGAAAAAAATTGCCTGGAACTCCGTTATGACCGTTATAAACCATTGCTTAGGAGTGCACCGGTCTGAAGATTGGAAAAAATATGTGGACGACATGGTGGACGCTTTTGAAGAAATAGGTGTGAATATGTCCTTAAAAATTCATTTCCTTCACCATCACAATAACCATTTTGAGCAGCAAGTTCCGACTGAATCCGATCAGCATGGAGAAAGATTTCACCAAGTCGCTGCCCCCCTTGAGCATTGGTACAGCGGCAAAAAGCTTGACTCGTTGCATGCTGATTTGTACACAATAATCATGTATCAAAGGGTAAATTAAAATATTGACGAAACGTGACGGAAAAAATATTAAAAAAAATGAATTAAATTTCAGTTTTTTCGACATGTTGGCTATAAGGACACAAAAAACATTGATTTTGGGGTTTACAGTCATCTAAGAACTTAAAGACGGACTTATTCTGAAAAGAAAAAAGAAAGTTTAAAGTTTTAGTCAACATTAAAAAAGTTAGAGACCGAAGAAAAATGTGCCTTTCTCTTACAATGGGCACTTTGATGAATAACTTCAACAAAAATTTTTGTATGAAACCATGATTGTAACTCAAAAAAGTAATGATGCAGTTCGATTCGTAGGACCCGAAATAGGGGGAAACCGTCGAATTTGGTCTTGTCTTTTTTTTTTTGAAAAAAGCTATCACAGCGTAACCGATTGGTTAAAAAGGATTTTACAAATTTCTAAATTTTGTTTTCAATTTTCCATCGCTTTAATTGTCGTAGTACGATATGCGCTCCGATTCTATCGAACGCCTTCTCGAAGTCTAAATTGAGAACTGACACATGGTTACTGTTGGCTAATTCTGTGGAAGCAAAATGCTCGAAATATAAGGGTGGTTCAGTGACACCAATACTGTTCGTCTTGGCGTACCACATTATTCTCGCTGCGATAATTTTTTCCAGGACTTTAGACATGCATGGTAGAAGGGATATTGGTCTGAAACTTGATATGAGCGTGGAGCGGTTTTCCATTCTTGGGGATAGATTCCGGAGTCTAGGATATTATTGTAAAGGTTAATGAGTCTGATTTTGAGGGTAGAGGATACATTTTTTAGGAAGGGATAGGAAATTTTGTCCACACCAGGTGTTTTCCCTTTCATTCTTGAAATTGTGGATTCAAATTCAGATAAAGTTATCGGGACTTCTATAAGGAATGCTGAGGATGAAGGGGATGGATTGGAATAATCTTCTTGAATGATTTGATTTTTTAGGGCATTGAAGGCGGGAGAGAAGTTGGAGTCATGGGAGTAGGAGGACCATGTTTTGCCGAATTGTTCAGAAATATCATGTGGTTCATGGAGTCGTCCTACATATAAATGAGATACGAGTGCGGGAAGTGGAACCTGTGAGCATTCTCATATTTGTTTTGAATTGAAGGAGGGATTTATATTGGAGGTGAGTTTTTCAAGGGATGGTCTTTTGGCTGATTTTAGTTCTTTTCTGAACGTAGCATTTGCTTTTTTATAGTTTGTATCACTCATGTGTTGTTTGTATTTATGCCAAAGTGTTTGTTTATTTTTTCGTAGGGTGGTAAGCAAGTTGGACCAGTAAGGCAATTTGGCAGTAAATTTTTTTGAGTTTGTTTGCGGTATTGTCGCATGGGATGATAGGCGAATTATTTGTTTAATTTTAGAGGCTTCGGCGTTGATATTTTTTGAAACCGGTTTGTTATTTGATGGAGATATGGTAGCAGATTGAAATCTCTGCCAATCTGCCTTTTCTATCAGGAATTTTGGTTGAGGTTTGACTTGATACCAATTAATGATTAATTAATTAATGGGAAATGATCACTATTGCAGAGTTCATCCAGTGTGCGGGAGGAGAGTTTGGGGGCAATAGATGCTGAGGCAAGTATAATATCAGGATGGGTAAAGGTTTTATGGGTTGAAAAATGCGTGGGTAAACCATCATTTAGAAAAATAAGGTTTTGGAAAAGGATAACGTCTTCAAAAATTTTCCCTCTTTTATTAACACATTTGGAGCCCCACAATGGGCTCCACGAATTAAAGTCTCCTAGGATTATGATGGGAGTGGAGAATGTATTACACAAATCAATTATATCTTTATTGTTATATTTTTGGTTGGGTGGGATGTAGCAATTAATTAATGTGATTTTTTGCTCAACGTCGATTTCAATTGCTATACATACATGAAATATTTGATGTAATAGGGACTAGTTTATGATTTATGGATTTTTTTATAAAAAAAAGCGATTCCCTGTTTGCAGGAGCCAATAAAGGGTTTATTATGAAAAAAACTATGATATTTATTAGGTGGGTATGCTGTTTTGTTGAATGGAATATGCGTTTCTTGTAACGCAATAATTTCGGGGTTAAACTCATTTATTAGAATATTAAATCTACGTAATTGTTCAAAAGTCCGTTTATATTCCATTGTAGTATTTGTATCATTGTGGTGTAGTATCAGAGGGGTATGGTGGGATGGAGGAAAGAGGGATGCCAGTAGAAAGGTGAGAAATTAAGGAAGAAATTAAGGTGTTTGTGTTTTGTGAGTCAATAAAGTTTTCGGTGTTATAATTAGTTTCGTGAATGTTATTGTTTGCTGAGTTATTGTGATTGTTGTTTGCGTTGTTGTTGTCAAAAGAGTTATTAATGTCTGTTGTTGGAGTAGGAACTGGTAGGGTTTGTATTGTATTTGTTGTATTTTGTTTTGGTGCGTCGTTTGTCACTTGGATATCTGTGTTGTTGTTGTTAACTAATGCTTGGTTTGCTTGTGAATTATCTGTGTTTATGTTGTTATTGTTACGTTGTGAATTGCGTCTATTTTTTATAATATGAGAGAAGGGGATCGAAGACTCATTGAGAGCTGAGGGCACCTGTGCTTTGTATGTTGTTAATGCTTCATGCATTGTACATTTTTTGTCTGTTTTAATCACAATTATTTGTTTCATTTGTGCAAATTTCGGGCATGTCTTATTAGAAGCAGCGTGGCTACCTGAACAATTTGTACAAAGAGTACGAGAGCACGGAGTAGGAGAGTGGGGTGGGAGTGCATATGAGTCGCATGCTGCCAGTTTATTACAGCGTTTTGTTGTGTGGCCAAACATTTGGCAATTTCTGCACCTCATGGGGTTAGGATAGTAAGGTTTGACTTTAGTAGTGTACCAAGATATTTCTAATTTTGTGGGTAATTGGTACAAATCAAATGTGAGGAGTACTACGCCACTAGGGATAGCCTTTCCGTCGATGTGTTTGATAAATTTATAAACAGAGACGACGCCCTGGTCAGCCAAATTTTCAATTATTTCTGTCTCAGGTATATCATTAAAGCACGGTGCGAAAATAGTGACCTTTGAATACAGTGAGCGCATTTCGTTTAGCCGAATGGCTACTTGTTCCTATAATTTAACGTTATTCTGAAAATTGCTACTGTACTTTATGCTTTCTGCGAATATTTTGCATTTTGCTTTCGTAACCATTTATTTTTTCAATGTTATTAGTCTACATACATATGTATATCATATTTGAAAAATTTTTAGTGGAAAGAGGTAATCAGTGTCAATTTCAGTGCGTATTTCGTTTAGCCGAAAAGGTGGTAAAAGTCATTTTACAAAGAAATAAAGAGGTAATTTGTATTTTTTTAGAAAAAAATATTACAACTGACACTGCATAGATTTATTGGGTTCATTTAAGTTATTACGTTTTGTTTTTTTTTATACCCTTTAAAGCCATGCCGAAGGGTCCCTACTTGTCAAGTGAAGAGAAAGCCGTTATAACGGCACATAAAGAAAACAGCATGAGTAATGTTCAGATTGCTTCAAAAATACAGAGATCCGAGAAAGTTATTAGAAATTACTTAAGGTTGGGCAAGAATTATGGTCAGAAGAAAAAAACCAAAGGTAACAAAAAAATTACAGAGCGCCAAAAAGGTCAAATTAAGGACCTCGCAACAAAACAAAAGCTTACCGTTTCACAAATTATAGCGGAACTTGATCTTCCTATTAAAAAACGTCGTGTCCAGAAAATTTTAAACACAACACAAAACGTTGTTTATAAAAAACAAGCAAAAGCTCCGGCACTGACAAAAGCCCACAAGGATGCAAGGATGCAGTTCGCAAAAACGCACATGAAATGGACGTCAGAATGGAAAAATGTAATTTTTTCCGACGAGAAAAAATTCAATCTCGACGGTCCTGATGGATTAAGTTTTTTTTGGCATGATTTAAAAGCAAAGGAGGAACCAAGGATGAGCAGGAACTTTATTGGTGGACGTGTTATGATTTGGGCAGCCTTATCTTATTATGGAAGATCCAGAATATGCTATGTTCCAACAAAAAGGAATAGCGAAATCTACACGGACATGTTGGAATCAGCATTAATCTCATTTCTGGAGGACTGTCATCAAGAAGAACCAATTTTTAAACAGGATAACGCAGCTATCTACGTCTCGCGACATTCTATTCACTGGTTTGATGAAATGGCCTGCACGCAGTCCAGACATAAATCCCATCGAGGACCTTTGGGGTATTCTGGAAAGAGACGTTTATAAAAATGGTCGCCAATTTAACAGAGTTTTAGAACTGAAAAGGGCAATTAAGGACAGCTGGGAAAAAATACACGAAGATATCTTAAAAAAACTAATAGAAAGTATGACAAATCGCATTTTCGATTTAATAAAATGTAATGGAGGCAAAATAAAATATTAATTATTTACTAACTTTTTTAATTTTGTCTCTATTTATTATTATTGAAACATTCGGCTAAACGAAATTCGCACCTGTTTGACGTAATATCACTATTATATTAGCAAAAACACAATGAAATTCGAAAATCTTTGTTTTGTTTAATAATAAAATATATATTGAATTAGTTGTAAAGGTTTATTTTCTTGTTTGTACTTTAAGTGGTAGAAATTAACAAAAAAAAATTCATTCGGCTAAACGAAATGCGCGCACTGTAGTTAAGGTTATGGTGTAGCTCTATTTTTACGTCACACACGCCGATTAAATATGTTGTAGACAAAATTTTTTTTGCGATGTGATTATTTTTAACTAAAAGCAGCAGGCTGCCGTTTTTTAAATTTGAAATTTCCATTTTTTCAGATGATATATTTTTATGCCTTGTGTACTGCAAAGCACGAATATTGGGTTAGGTGTTTATTTGAATTAGTCGCATTGACCACGAGGTATTTGGGATTGTCTTTTTTGATAGTTGGCAATGCCGGAAAATACTATTTGGTTATGTTTTGAGATTTTTTACGCTTGGGTTTTGGGCTTGTGGCTAACAGGGCAAACCTGTTATCTCCAAGCGTGGGTCCCTCAAGGGACATTTTGATTTTTTTTTAACTGTAGAAACTGTTTTATTTATGTCACAATAAAGAAGAGAGAAAAAAAGAAAATCACTGTCACTGTATCACGCTGTTATCACTATAATACGCTGTTCGACAACCGTATGCGATGAGTATCAGTCGGTGATTGCCATCAAAATATATTTTGTGTTTTTGATACTTTAAATTTAAGTTATTGTATTGTACATGTAATTCTTTTACAAAGGTACGACATAATACATTTTTTAAACTGTAATTAGCGCTATAATTTAACACCTTTCCTTTTACTTCATTAAAATACTTTGAAACTTTTTAGAAACCATAAATAAAAATACACGGGACAACTGATACTCCTATGTTTTGAGACGATAGAAAATGGTGCACTTTTGCCTGTTTAGAAGGCAATACTTTGAGAAAAGAACACACAACTTTGACAGCCCGTTATAACTGAAAATTTTTGTGAGAAAAGAAATCGCTATAAGATACATTGCCCTATTGCCCTAAATATACTCGTACAGTATAAGGCCAACCGGAAATTTGAAAATCGAATATTTGCATTAGTACATATTATTTGGATTATTTGCGGGCTAGGGCAAGTTTTTACAAAAATTTATCCATTTTGGGCATAAAGATCCATTGGATTTAGGAGGTTTTCATAAGAGCGCTATAAAGGTTTTTAATATAACAAAAACGGTTTGGGATATCAATGAAATGTTTTAGTTCCTGTGAACTATTTTCGATTCCATTATGTATGGAACTCGATTTCTTTTTCATGACTATCACAGACATGCTTACAGAAATATTCGGTTTTCATTGAGCGATTGCGATTCCCATTCACAGCAATGAGCCAGTATTGACCATCACGGAAGAAGAATGGCCCAATAACGCCTCCGGCCCATAAACCGCACCGAACCCTAAATTTTTCGGGATGCAATGGTGACTTATAGAATATGTACGAATGTACTTTCACAGGAATAAAGAATTTCATTGATATCCGAAACTGTTTTTGTTTCATTAAAAAAACTTTTGTAGTGCTCTTATTGAAAAACCCGCTCTTAAAGTTGAGAGCACTGACTGATTTCGGTAGTAAATTTCAATAATTTCGACTCGTTGTTGAAACGTATGTCTTTTCATAATATAATAATATCTTGATGAAACTTGGCATGTAGGTAACTCAGTACAAAAAAAATCTAGTTCGTAGATGGGCGTAATCGGACTACTGTCACGCCCACTGTTGCGTCAAGCGACAAGATATATATGTATATTCAAACCTGAAATTAAAATTAAGAAAAATGAATTATAAAAAATTATAAAATATTGAATTATTTAAATTATTGTATACTTACCTTAATTATGCATTCATACTACTAATCTACTACTTACCTTAATACTTACCATAATCTATTACAATATTGAACGAAAAGTTGAAGATAATTAGATTTACCCCTTTTTAATACATATTTATATTACCACTACTTTAAGCCGTTAGTTTTAAGTTAGGCTTAGCAATTAGATTAACTAAAATAAAGAATTATTGTAATTTGAACGTGAAATCGATCGGACGTGTTTGCACTTATTATCGCAATTTATTTTCGTGACAGGCAATTGGGCTTTATTTTATTCGCGCATTTCCCAAGTTTATATTTTCGCATCTCAAAAACGCTTGAGATTTTTCATGGCGCCCGAGCAGGGACTTAGTGCGTGAACTAAGAATATTTTATTTAACTTTCGTTTTCGGTTTTAATAACCATATCGTTTCTAATTGCCTGTCAATCTCGGTTTTCGGTGTTCGGCTTTCGGCGAAGTGAAAGTGGTGACCAAAATTAAAAAAATATATATGTACATATAACACTCGTGTTGTATATTTAAACACATTAAAAAAAAAATTAAACCTGAAAAAACAAAAACAAAAAAACAAAGAAATAAAAAATAATAACCCTAACTAAAAATACATATAGAAATACATACCTATATGTACATAATTCATACATATATATAGTGGAAGTGACCAAGTTGTGCAGGGATCGTGATACCTAAATAAAGAAAAAATAAAATATAAAACATAAAACGAGAGTGAAAACAAAAAGAAAAAGTGGCGGAAAACTATTTAATACTTACATATGTACGTGAATACTTAAAAAAATACAGTGGCCAAATATAAACGCAAACATACATATATGTGAAACAGAAAAAATTTGAACATAATATAAAAAACAAATATAAATATATATACATACATAAACGTGAAGTGCAGTGCTAAATAAATACTTACCCATATACGTACCTAAGCTTATGATAGCGAAAGAAAAGAAAAAGAAAAAGGGAAGTATCGTGGATGCATAGAGTGCTAATACAGAACACGTAAAACACAAAAAAAAAAAGAAATTTACAGTAGTGCAAGAACGAAAGACGAAGTGACAAAATTTCTAAATTGTGCTAAATTGTGTGCATATGCATATGTACGTATATACATAAATATAATTCGTATATACATAACTAAAGAAAATAAAAAGTGGTACTTACAAGCCAAGTTACAGTTTAAAAAAAAAAAACACAGTTTTCTAAACTGTTTGAAGTGCCGCAAATTAAAAAACCGGTTAGCCCAAAAAACCGTTGCAATCATCCGTTCCTGCCAATCCGTTGCTGCGGTAATTACTTCGTTGAGATCACTTCCCTGTTATCGCACCGCTGCTGCCATCAACCCGCCGCTACTGCCATCGTCGCTGCTGCCATCAAGCCGCTGCTACCATCACACCGCTGCTGCCATCGTCTCTGCTACCACCAAACCGCTGCCGTCGTGGGAATGAGCTGCCACTGCATTCTCTGCAAAAGGGACGTAAGCGCCGGCAAACAGCCGACGCACCAGGTAACGAGTGCGATTTACTGAAAGCAGTGCAAACAAAAAAAAAAAGGCATACAACAAAACAAGTGCACTTTCAGTTTTTGGCTCTCCCTTTTCACTTTATATTATATTGCCTTGTATTTATTATACAAACATATACATATATACATATCTTAATATATGCTCAGACATATACGAATTCAAGTGAATAAGGGATTTTGGGATTTGCGGTAGCCCTTTATTTTGAAATAAAGGTGATAAAATTCTTAATTGCAAATTAAATTATTATATTTTTCGCAATTTTTTCGATCGGCGTTTGCAATTATCGGTCGTTTTTTCGCAATTTTTGTCGATTTTCGTTCGGACATTTTCCGATTAAATTACTTTTTTGTGCTATTGCTCATTTTGCGCATTTATCGGTTTGGCTTTCGTATACTTGGGAATCGATATTTTTTTTTTTCTCGTTTTCGTCACCGATTCCAAATATATTTGTTGCCAACTTTTATTGCTATTAGTTTGGCTTTCGTATAATTGGGAATCAACATTTATTTTTCGTTTTCGTTATCGATTCTCAGTATATCTGTTGCCAACCATTACAGTCTTTTTTCGTAAATTTTATTTAAACAAGCAAAATGAGCAAGCCAAAGCCAACTCTCACAAGCCTGTCTCCAAGTAAGGAGTTGACGGACTTAAAATCGTTAAGACGTCAAAGAAAGGTCGCGAAGAGTAGTATTTTGCGCATTAAAACGGGCCTTCTTGAAAAGACAATGTCTTTAGATCCAATCGAATTGGAATGTCGTCTAGATATATTAAATTCACATAGTGAAAAATTAATGAAGTGCCAATCAAAGATTGAAGAAATTGATGAAGACGACATGGCCCGATGGGAGTTAGAGGACATAATCGTTGAAACGAAGTCCATAATAAAGTCAATTTTAGCGAAAAATAAAACTTCATTTGCCGAAACCTCTTTCGTAGCTTCTCACAGCTCAAGGCTCCCTAAAATGAATTTGCCGAAATTCAAGGGAGAATATTCAGAGTTTAAAAATTTTATGAGTTTGTTTGATAGCTTGGTTCATAATGATCCAAATATCCCAGATATAGAAAAATTTAACCATTTGGTTCATTGTCTATCTGGAGAGGCTTTGGGAACAGTTAAAGCATTTCAGATGTCGGATGAAAATTACCCGAAAGCGTTGGCAAGTCTCAAAAAAGTTTATGATAATAAATGTTTGATATTTTTCAATACAATATCTAAACTTTTTGAGCTGCCAACAAACCCAAAGCCTTCTGCGCCTTCCCTGCGTTCAATGATTGACGAAGTGTCAGCGGTATATGATTCATTGCTATCGCTGGGCGATGAAAAACAAATAACGAACGCAATAATCATACACATTGTAATGACAAAGGTTGACCCTGCCACCCGATCCAAATGGGAAGAAGCGCTTGACTATGACAAACTGCCACTGTGGAAGGACTGTGAAGCCACCCTAAATAGGAGATACCAGCAACTATCAGCGGAAGGAGCATCACACTCTAGGACGAAGCCCATACCTACAAGCAATGCGCATCATGGCAAACAACAACATATGGACAGGACCAAATCGGCGCTGGTTGTTGCAAATACGAGGCAGCCTCTTTGCCAACAGTGCAAATCGAGGGATCACCATTTGACTGCCTGCCCCACCTTCAAGGCGCTTCCGGTGCAGCAGAGGTTCGAGTTCGTGAAATCGGTGCCCTTATGCATAAATAGTTTGCGTAAGGGTCAAACGGTTTCCAAATGCAGAGCGGATCGTTGCCGCATATGCAATCGATCCCATCACTCGCTGTTGCACCAGTATCCAGTGTCCTTCCCCGCTGTACCTCATCCGCAACCATCAACCACACATGCCATGCATACAGCCAGTATGCCGGATCGGGTCATGTTGGCAACAGCAGTAATTCTAGTGAGGACCAGCTGCGGAGATTACCTGCCTGCGAGAGCCTTGCTGGACTCAGGCTCCCAGGTCAACTTTATGACGGCGGACTTAGCACAGAAGTTGCGGATTCGACGTCAGCACAAAACATTAAGCGTAATTGGAATTGGCAATTCCAATACAAAAGTGGGGTCAAAACTAAACGCGTTTGTCAAGTCGCGGTTAAATAATTTTGAATTTTCGGCGGAATTCTGGGTAATGCGATGCATTTAGGCAAATCATCCAGACCATACCATCAATGTTAGTGGCTGGAAAATTCCGCACAATATTGAATTGGCGGATCCAGAATTCCACAAATCTAAAAAAGTGGATATCCTATTGGGTGCTGAAACATTTTTCGACCTTTTAGCTGTTGGCCAAATTAAAAATGGTCCTAACCAACCAACACTTCAGAAAACCCTTTTAGGATGGATTGTGTCTGGCAAATATGCCAGTAATATAAGTTCTCCTCCCAGATTACATAGCACATTATGCCAAGCTGAAGAAGACTTAACGTCAATCGATTCAGTAGTCCAAAAATTTTGGGCTCTAGAAGAATTACCTTCAGAATCAAATGGCATCAAATTCACACCAGAGCAACAACAGTGTGAAAATTTTTTCGTTAATGCTACTCAAGTATTGCCTTCAGGACGGCTTCAAGTCAGAATGCCCTTTAAAGCTGACCGTAAGTTACTCGGTCACTCATATGAAACCGCAGTTCGGTGGTTTCTGGCCCTGGAGAGAAGGACATTAAAAGATCCAGAACTTCGCAAAATGTATCTGGACTTTATGAATGAATATAGAGCCTTGGGTCACATGAGCCCAACGAACAATAAGATCCCGAGTGAGCCACACTACTTCATTCCGCATCAATGCGTTTTAAGGCCCGAGAGCACAACAACCAAATTACGTGTTGTATTTGATGCTTCGAGTCGATCTTCAACTCAAATAGCGTTGAATGAACTTTTGATGGTAGGTCCAACCATCCAAGAAGAGTTATACTCAACTCTTCTTCGTTTTCGATTACATAAGTATGCACTAACAGCGGACATTACTAAAATGTAGTGATGCATGAAGAAGACAGAAATTGTCAGCTTATTGTGTGGAGAGAGCATCCTTCTGAGCAAATTCAAATTTTTCGTCTCAACACCGTAACATACGGCACTGCGCCTGCTCCATTTCTCGCAACACGGTGTTTGCAAATGCTCAGTGATGCCAATACAATGAAATACCCACTCGGTTCATTGGCCGTCAAAAGAGACTTTTATGTTGATGATTTATTAACAGGGTCCGAAAATTTTGAGTCTCTAGATCTTTTGAGAAGTGAGGTAATTAAAATATTAAACTCGGCAGGATTCTCCTTAACGAAGTGGTTTTCGAACCACCCTAAATTTTTCGACAGTGATTGCACTGAAAAGTCCTTAAGCTTCAATGACAAAAGTTCCACTAAAACGTTAGGAATCCATTGGTTGCCGAAAGAGGATTTGTTTCGATTTGTTTTAGATGACAATTTTAATGATCTGCGAGCCACTAAACGAAATATATTGTCAGTTTCTGCTCGCCTTTTCGATCCTCTTGGATTACTAGCCCCACTAGTTACCAAAGCAAAAATCTTATTGCAAGAGCTTTGGAACCAAAAACTAGATTGGGATGAGTCGATTCCATTGCGCCTTGACACTAGCTGGCAGAACTTTAAAGCCAACCTAATGCAGCTCTCATCGATAAGCATTCCTCGTTACGTAAACGTTGAGTCGAGTGCCATCTGCCAAATACATGGCTTCTCCGACGCCTCAATAAGAGCATACGGATGCTGCATATACATACGAAGCCAATCTGCTAGTGGTATTAAATGCATGCTGCTTACTGCAAAGTCTAGAGTGGCTCCGCTGAAGACCAAATCTCTTCCGCGTCTTGAGCTCTCGGCAGCACATCTTCTTTCGAAATTATGGTCAAGAGTAGCGCCTATGTTGAGTCGACATTTCGAAAATATTACATTTTGGACAGACTCCGAAATCGTTTTACATTGGATTAAAACACATCCATCTTCACTGCAAACCTTCGTCGCAAACAGAGTGTCCGAAATCCAAGAGTTGACTGACAAAGTACATTGGCGACATGTGCCAACGAAACAAAATCCTGCGAATCAAGTGTCTCGGGGTTGTAATGTGGACGAATTGAATAATTCAATATGGTTTGGCGGTCCACAGTTCCTCCTAGAAGACCCTGCATTATGGCCAATTAATAACCACTTCCAGCTCTCACCAGAAGACGAAGCATTAGAGAAGAAGAAAAATACATTTACATTACTTTCGACTACTGAGAAAAATTCAATATTGGACCTTATTGAAAAATTTTCTTCTCATAAGAAATTGCTTCGTGTGGTCGCATATATATTACGATGGATCAGGCGACCACCAAAATCCTCCAGGGGTCAAGATCTGACTTCAGAAGAGCTAAACTTGAGCTTTCTAAAAATTGCACAGGTGGTCCAACATTCAGAATTTTCGGATGTTATTCAAAAATTGCATAAAGGCACCACCCTACCCGCAAACTTGCAAAAACTCAACCCGTTTTTGCATGAGTACTCGGATATGTCGCTCTCATTCAAATTAATCCGAGTAGGAGGTCGCTTATTAAATGCACCTCTCCCATACGATGCCAAATTTCCGCTTTTATTAAATAAAAGTTCGCACTTCGTTATAACGTATTTACGGTTCCTGCATATTCGAAATCACCACGCTGGGGCTAAAGCGTTGGTTGCGCTTCTTCGAGAACGCATATGGCTGATTAATGCCCGAGAAGCTTGCAGTAGAACCGTAAGAAACTGTATACATTGTTTTCATTACAAGCCGAAGTTGCAAAACCAAATAATGGGAAATTTGCCAGTCGAAAGACTTCGAGCACTACGGCCCTTTCTTATATGTGGCGTAGATTTTTGTGGTCCGATATACACAACGTTAAAAATACGCGGTCGACCACCCGTAAAAACATATATTGCAGTTTTCGTTTGCTTTACTTCAAAAGCAGTACATTTAGAATTAGTTTCGGACCTATCTTCTAATTCATTTATTTTCGCCCTAAAAAGGTTCATTGGACGCCGAGGAATCCCGACGAAGATATTCAGCGACAACGCCACCAATTTCGTCGGCCCCGATCGCAAGCTGCGCGAATTGAAGGAGGCGTTTCTGGCAATGGGTCCAGAACTGAAGAGATTCGCAGCAGACGAAAGGTGCAGCTTCATCTTTATACCACCGCGGGCGCCGCACTTCGGCGGATTATGGGAAGCCGCGGTGAAGTCCGCCAAACACCACATCGTTCGAGTAACCGGCAACGCGCTACTCACAGTAGAGGAGTTAGCAACAGTGTTGGCCGAAGTGGAGGCCATCCTCAACTCTCGCCCCCTAGTACCTCTGAGCCGAGATCCCAACGACGGCGAGGCGTTAACACCAGCGCATCTTCTAAAAGGATGCTCCCTGCGGGCATTACCCCCAGAGAAGTTGCCAGTGGACCCAGTTCGTTGTTGCGAGAGATGGCAACTTGTTTGCTGTCTCAAGCAACAGTTCTGGCGACAGTGGTCCAAAGTATACCTGACGGGCCTTCAGGAGCGCAACAAGTGGCTGCACCTCAAACGCAATATGCAGCTCAACGACCTCGTTCTCGTCCACGAGGACAACGTGCCGCCGCAGCAGTGGGTACTAGGGCGCGTCGTCGCAACCGTCGAAGGGCAAGACGGCAAGGTGCGAGTCGCAGAAGTAGCAACCAAGACGGGCACGATTAAGCGCCCCATCCACAAACTGGCTGTCCTTCCACTGGATATTGAAGGAATCTGATCCTATCAAGGTGGCCGGTGTTGCGTCAAGCGACAATTTATATATGTATATTCAAACCTGAAATTAAAATTAAGAAAAATGAATTATAAAAAATTATAAAATATTGAATTATTTAAATTATTGTATACTTACCTTAATTATGCATTCATACTACTAATCTACTACTTACCTTAATACTTACCATAATCTATTACAATATTTAACGAAAAGTTGAAGATAATTAGATTTACCCCTTTTTAATACATATTTATATTACCACTACTTTAAGCCGTTAGTTTTAAGTTAGGCTTAGCAATTAGATTAACTAAAATAAAGAATTATTGTAATTTGAACGTGAAATCGATCGGACGTGTTTGCACTTATTATCGCAATTTATTTTCGTGACAGGCAATTAGGCTTTATTTTATTCGCGCATTTCCCAAGTTTATATTTTCGCATCTCAAAAACGCTTGAGATTTTTCACCCACAAATCGCCATTAACCGAAAACATATAAAGTACCATAACGAAGTGATAAATTAAGACATAAAGCTGTAATTTGGTACAGAGCATGTAAAAGTGGCACCTGTAGGAAATCTTCTTTTGAAAAAGTAAGCGTGGCCCCGCCCTCTAACAAGTTTGATAAACATATCCCCTAAGCCTCTTAAGCTTCAACAACCAAATGTGCTGAGTACAAATCTTAACTTAATCTTAAGAACTTCTACCGACAGTGTGAATATGGATGAAATCGGATGATAACCCCATTCACTCCCCATAAAACGTTACTGTTAAAGACTAATAAAAGCGCGATAAATACGAGAGAGACATTAAATTATACCACCGAGATAGTATGAGAGAGTTTTACGGGAGCCGGTGTGAAAATTCAAGGTATCACTGCCTACTTTTTGGTGAAATCACATATCTCGGGACGCGACCAACCAATTTCGACAAAATTTAGTACGTAATATACTTCTTACATTCTTATGTTACATTGTTAAAATGGACGAAATCGGACAGAAACCACGCCTACTTCCCATATAATATCTTTTTAAATTCCATTTGATTCTTTTACTTTCTATTAGACAAATCAGGAAGCAATTAATATTACGGGCTAAAACTTTCCACGAATAATGTGTGCCACCTTATGACCAAAAAAGTACAACGGAAAGTGTTCAATCCCCTAGGCATCGAATATGTGGACCCCGGTACCTATAGTAGACTTTTGATAGAAAATGTCGGCCAATGTGTGACATATATAACTGAAATTAAGAGAAAATTCTTCTCTTATAACGATATGTCTGTATGTCAAAAATTGGTTGAATCGAACAAAAACTTCCCTTAGCTCCCATATACTTTATATAAAGATTTTCGAACTGCGGGGTGACTTTGTACCGTATACATACTTGTATATCGGCCATTATGTGATTTATCCCAATGAAAATAAGAGAGCTTGATTTATTCATAACAGTGTATCTTTGTTCCTAAAATAGGTAAATTTGGTGAAAGCTTGGCCTAGCACCCAGGATTTTCGAACACCCGGCTGACTTTACTCTATATGATTAGTTTTACACCTTAAAGCAAGAGTATAAAATGTTCGGATACACTCGAACTTAACCCCTCCTTACTTGTTTATTTTCCGTTTTGGTATTAAATGTCCGCAAATAGTGTAAATCTCTACTAGTTCTTTTACCTGGCAAATAGTAGGTCATATTAAAGTCCATTAATAACTGTTTACATAAGACCCAGTATAAGAACGAAAAATCACTTACAGTAGAATCCCGATTATCCGGATCAAATAAAACCAGGGGTGTTCCGTATAATCGAAAATCCGGATAATCGATTTCAAAGCAAATCAAACAATATTTAAATTACATATAATAAAGTTTTATTATGTAATAAGTTGTAGTTTAGATAATATGTACGATATATAAAAACCGAGCTATAACGATACATAATGTATTCATAATGCCTATGTAATTTAAAATTTTGGTTGGAAATAACTTTTTATTGGTCTTTGACATCGTTTCATTCTGGCCAAGTCCCTGATGCGTTTCAGTTGTAATGACTGTATGGGATCCGATTGACAATTAGAGCCGAGACGAATGAGTCCGGATAATCGGATATTCGGATAATCGGGATTCTACTGTATATAATTATAATATAATGTTACGAATTTACTGCTTGCTAGTTTTACTTTACTAGGTTCGTATCTCTGGATTGACAAATAAAACCAAAACTGTTTAATTTAATTCAACAACTCTTTATTTCACAACTCGTCTACACTATAGCAGTTTATTCTTAGCACTGATTGATTACGTTGGCGCTGCCACGGCTTATATAGCCACGCACTTCTCGCTGATGCCGACGTGTCCTTCTAGAATATCGCGTCTGGAAATTACCAGAACATACGGCTATACGGCGCCAGACGCAAGCAGACAGTCGCGGCGCCAGACTCAGCAATTGTTTAACTAGACAAGCAGACAGTGCGGCGCCAGGTGTCTATTGTTTCGACAAGCAGACAGCCGTGGCGCCAGATGTCTACAACAAGACAAATGCTATTCCATATACCTACAGCTATTGTTCATAATCAGGGATGCATATAGCAATACAAATAAAACTTAATACTACTTTTTGTAACACTGCCCTCCACTAAAGCCTAATCGTCCCGATTAGGCACAAATCCTCTTGAACCAAATGGGGCGAGCCTCTCCAAATGTACTACTTTCATTTTACATCGTGCTTTCCCATTTCTTTGTATGCGGTGTACCACGTCATTAAGTCGTTTCATCACCATATAGGGTCCTTCCCAGGCTGTCTGCAGTTTCGGGGACAAGCCTTTCTTTCGAAGTGGATTGTACAACAGGACCAGATCACCTTCTTCAAAACCTTTTGAATTTGCCGCTTGATCGAACCGGTCCTTCATCTTATTGCTCATCAGATGCGTATGCTGTCTTACCATTAGATGCAATTCATTCATTTCTTCCTTTAAGGCAGAACAATAATCTCCATCATTTCTTACAGCTGTAGGATTCGTTCCAAACTTAAGATCAGCAGGGAGTCGCAGATCAGATCCGAAAATAATCTTTGCTGGCGTGTAACCAGTTGTCTCGTGCTTCGCTGAACGATACGCCAGCAGGAACATCTGGATGCACTTGTCCCAATTCCGTTGATCTTTATCAACGATTTTCCGCAGATGTTCTTCGAGCGTTCGGTTGAATCTCTCTACCATCCCATCTGATTGTGGGTGTAACGCTGTTGTCCGTGTCTTGTGGATGCCCAATAATGTACAGACTTCTTGGAAAATGGAATATTCGAAATTCCTGCCTTGATCTGAGTGTAATTCGACGGGCACTCCGAACCTTGTTATCCAATTTTCTACAAACGCTTCGGCTACTGTCTTTGCTTCTTGGTTTGGTAAGGCATATACTTCTGGCCATTTACTGAAATAGTCCATGACAACCAGTAGATATTTGTTTCCGGCCGTACTGGTTGGGAACGGACCTGCAACATCCATTGCGACTCGTTCAAATGGTGATCCCACGTTGTACTGTTGTAGCCTACCGCGACTTTTGGCTTTAGGACCTTTAGCTGCCATGCACTCTACGCAATTACTTATCCATTCTGCTATGGAATCTCGACAACCGATCCAGTAGAACCGCTGTTTAATCTTCTCTATAGTTTTTGTAATTCCAAGGTGCCCTCCACTAGGTCCATTGTGATATTCTTTCAACACTTTCGGGATCATGGACTTCGGTACTATGATCAACAGACGAGACTGTTTGCCATCTTCGCTTTCCCAGGTACGATGAAGGTATCCATTAACGAGGTTTATGCTGTTCCATTGGGCCCAATATGCTTTTGCAGTTGGACTCTCGCTACTTATTTGTTCCTTTGGTGGTCGTACCCCATTTTCTTTGGCCATTACCAGCTTTGCAAGATCAGGGTCCTCCAGCTGATTGATTCTGATGCGGTGAGGAGTCCAATCATCCTCCGGTTCTATATTCAGTAATCGCACGTCGATTATACCTTCTTTTCCTTCTGATTTGGAGCAATGTTTACATTCCAGTGGACAAGGGCGATGTGATAATGCATCCGCATTTTTGTGGTGAATCCTCTTTCGGTGTTCTGTTGGTTGTTTCCATTTTGATGGGTTTACTTTTATCTTGCAATTTCGGGCAAAGTGACCCGCTTTTCCACAGTTGAAACATCTGCCTGTTGTATTTACTCGCGGTGCAGCAATTGTCTTCAGAGTCTTCAATATTTCCTCCATCAGCGCCGGTTGTTCCATTTCAACTCTTTGTACTTTGTGTGCTGGTTTACTTAGTAGGGAAGCTGTTTCCTGTGTGAGGGCGTGCGAAACCGTTTCAGCAAACGTTCTTTTTGGCATTGCATATGTGGCGCGTTTGGTGTCCACATCACGAATTCCATTTATGAAACATTGAATTTTTACCCTCTCAATGTAATCCACAGGTGCATCTGCATTTGCCAAATGAGCCAGTCGTTCTATTTCAGTTGCGAACTCTTGCAATGACTCGTTCATCTTCTGACCCCTATTTTGCAGTTCGATCTGGTATATTTGTTTCCGGTGCTCACTACCATAACGTCTTTCTATCGCACTCATCAATGCCTCATAGTTGTCCCGTTCACAGTCTGGAATAGTCTGAAGGATTTCTGCCGCAGGTCCTTTCAATGATACAAACAAGGACGCCACTTTGTCCGCTGCATTCCAGTTATTGGCCGTTGCTGTCTTTTCAAACTGAAGTTTGAAAATTTGAAATGGAATACTTCCATTGAATGTGGGTGCCTTCAATCTTTGATTATTTGTTGATGGTGCAGGGCCATGCAGTTGCAGTTCTCGCACACGATTACTTAATTGAAGAACTTCTGCTTTTAAATTTTCTTCGTCATTTTTTAAAGTGCTTAATTCGTCTTCAAATTTCGAAAATTTCTATTGCACTTGTTTTTGTAGTTGTGTAGTATTTTCCGTAATCTGTTGTACCAATCGATGTTGTTGTGTAAGGCGAGACTCTAACTGTGATGTATTTTCAGCTATTTGCTGTGCCAGACGATTTTCGGTTTGCACTGCATTGTCTGCTATTTGTGATGTATTTTCAGCTATTTGCTGTGCCAGACGATTTTCTGTTTGCACTGCATTCTCTGCCATTTGCTTAATAGCCACTAACAGCATGTTCATGTCCACATTTGATGATGTTCGTTGTTCTTCTACTTTTTTTTCTACCTTCGTAGAAGTTTCTGGCCCAACAAATTCGAACTCGTCCACATTAATTCCATCCGCTTCCATTGCTTCACGTAATCGTGCCTGCAGATCCGCCTTTTGCCCGCTTATCGGCAAATTACGCTCCTCCAGTTCCTTTTTTAATTGCTGAATTCTCAATTCTCCGAATTTAACCATCTTGAATTTGGATTATTTGACAATCCCACTTCTGACACCAATTGTTACGAATTTACTGCTTGCTAGTTTTACTTTACTAGGTTCGTATCTCTGGATTGACAAATAAAACCAAAACTGTTTAATTTAATTCAACAACTCTTTATTTCACAACTCGTCTACACTATAGCAGTTTACTCTTAGCACTGATTGATTACGTTGGCGCTGCCACGGCTTATATAGCCACGCACTTCTCGCTGATGCCGACGTGTCCTTCTAGAATATCGCGTCTGGAAATTACCAGAACATACGGCTATACGGCGCCAGACGCAAGCAGACAGTCGCGGCGCCAGACTCAGCAATTGTTTAACTAGACAAGCAGACAGTGCGGCGCCAGGTGTCTATTGTTTCGACAAGCAGACAGCCGTGGCGCCAGATGTCTACAACAAGACAAATGCTATTCCATATACCTACAGCTATTGTTCATAATCAGGGATGCATATAGCAATACAAATAAAACTTAATACTACTTTTTTTAACAAGAATATAATAACACTTACGACTGTTAAATTAAAGTTTTTCTTTATTATACGTTTTTTCTTGCTGAGAAGGATTTAACTATTTTAAAGCATTTTTTTCTGAGTCTATTTTAATTTTGTTGTAGATACAGTTGTTAAAGTAGCGCTACACGGACTGAATTTATTGCATGTGGGAATAAGAAAGACTATAAAAGTTTTATCAGTTTGAAATGAATGATGCTTGGTGATTAAAACAAGTTCCTTTAAATTGCAATTAAATTAACTAGAATTAATTGCATAATCAATTGACCAATCGAATAAAAAGATAATTTATTTCATTTTAGGGCAGCTTTCCCTTGAACGTATTCAAACTATCAAAATATATTTATATTTTGCATTACGTCATTGATTTTTTATTGCATCGATCTGTGAACAAAATTAATATTCATGCATGCATAGAGGTCTCCGTTAGCGACGTTTACTTCTATATTTTAAACATTCAGATCACACACGGTCTGAATGGGAGATCTAAAGCCACCTTCTGCAATTGTCCTTGCTACGTTGTCATCCCATTTATTGTTGCTGTTTTCACTGAGCAAGCTTTTACAAGTACCTTGATTTAACCTGTGTCACTTTTTGGTCAGCTAAATATAAATATATACATACATATATAATATGTAAGTATGTATGTATGCATTACATACATACATACATATATTATAATAACATAATATGCATATATCAGAAAATAAAAACAATACAAAAGAAGACGGCTGATTTTGATATTATGTATGCAACTACTTTTAGCAAACTTTATTTTTGGTTTCTCGACTTGGGCTTAGTAGTAATAATAATAAGCAAGTCCTTTGTTTTCTTTCACGTACATACAGACATATGTATGTATATAAAGACGCGTGCTATCTCTTTGACAGTTTTATTAGAAAGGGGAAGATTTAATGACACATCAAAATATTTACAGTGTTGCCATAGTTGATTGACATATTAAAATACTTCGAATAGAATAAAGGATAGACAACATGTCAAAACGCATGGTTGCATTGATAATTAAAAACTAATTATTATTTATGGTGTTGCCACAGTACCCTCCTCCTAGAGAGTCGTAGGTGGTGTGATGAAAACTGGTTTTAGACGATCGATGGAAACTTTAATTTTATTCTCCTTTATTTCCACTTCGAAATACTTAGGTGAGCGGCTCAAAACTTTGTAGGGTCCCATATAAGGTGCTGATAGTGACGGTCTGACTGAATCATCGCGGATGAAGACATGATCACAAGACTTGAGATCGCCATGAACGAAAACTTTTTGGTTAGTGTGCCAGGCTGTACTAACAGGACGCAGGTCTCGCATGATACGATGGAGCTCCATTAGGATTTCCGTTTGGCTCTGGTTACTGGGTTGTTCGATGAAAAGCTCTGAAGGTAATCGCAATGATGTTCTATATACCAATTCAGAAGGAGTGGACCCGATGTCGTCTTTAAATGTTGAACGCAGTCCAAGTAATATAAGAGGTAAATAGGTCGTCCACTGATCCACTTTATGACATGAAATGGTAGACTTTAATGTGCGATGCCATCGTTCTATTAGTCCATTACATTGTGGATGATACGGCGTTGTTCTTAAATGGGTCACTCCCAAATAGTTTAGCAGTTGTTTAAATATGGCGCTTTCGAATTGACGACCCAGATCCGACGTTATGTCGATGGATACTCCAAAACGGGAAATCCAGCCGGTTAGCAAGGCCTTTGCTACAACTGGAGCTGTCATGTTGGGAATCGGAATGACATCTGGCCATCGCGTAAATCGATCGATTATGGTTAAGCAATATCCTCCGATATTGGAAACGGACCGACAATGTCAATATGCAAATGTCCGAATCGGCTACTGGGATTTATTCTGCGTTGGAATAAGCATTTTTTGTGTCGAATGACTTTAGACCGTTGGCACTGTATGCAACATCTAGCAAAGGTTCTACTATCTTTCGCAATGCCTGGCCAAACGAATCTGTCGACCATCATCTTGACAGTAGCGCACGAGCCGGGGTGCGACAGATTGTGTGTAGCCCGTAGAAAAGTTTGTCGAAATTTTGATGTTACAAAGGGACGAATTCGTCCTGTGGATATATCACAAAAAACATTTTTAGTACTTGGAGGTAATATAAAAGATTTTAATTTTAGTGAGTGTCGAATGCTGCCATTTAGGTGTGCTAGCAGCTCTTCATTGTTCTTTTCGTCCACGGCGACGGCATCGTAGTCAATAATGGCGGTCGTAAGTGATTGAATTCGCGATAATAGATCAGCAGTTACGTTTCTTTTACCTTGAACATGTCGAATATAAGAAGTGATTTGCGATATGAAATCCAATTGCCGAGCTTGACGATCTGAAGCCTTATGCAGTTGTTGTCGGAATGCGAATATAAGTGGCTTATGGTCAGTGTAAATGTGGGCGTTACGTTACCTTCTAACATATAACGAAAATTACGAACGGCGCTGTATAGCGCGGTTAACTCACGGTCATACATACACATACATTTCAGTTGATGAAAACTTTCTTGAGAAAAATCCTAATGGCTGAAGTTTGTCATTTACCATTTGATTTAAGACTGCTCCAGCTGAAAAATCGGATGCATCTACCCACAATGAAAGTTCTATATCAAGTATTGAATGCGCAAACATAACACAGTTTGCTAGTTGAGCTTTCGCAGCTTCAAAATGGCGTTTGGTATCTTCATTCCAATCTAAGATGGTGCTGTCGTTTTTCTTATTTCCAGGAATCATGGCGAATAGAGGTCCTTGTAACTCTAAGGCGTTTGGAAGAAATCTCCGATAAAAGTTGAGCATTGCCAAAAAACGTTTAAGCTCTTTTGTGATCTTGGGCGGTTTCATGTTTGTTAGTGCTTCGACGCGGCTTGTCAATGGGCGAATACCGTCTTTCGTAATTGAATGGCCTAAAAAATCGAGTAGAGATACTCCGAATTGCGATTTGGCAACATTGATTGTTAAACTATAATCTCGAAAACGGTTAAACACAATACGAAGATGTTGTTTGTGTTCATCAATCCATTTTGATGCGATCCAAACATCATCTAAATACGCAAATGTAAAATCCAAGCCTCGAAGTACTTCGTTAATTAAACGCTGGAACGTCTGCGCAGCGTTCCTTAATCCGAACGTCATATGAGTAAATTTAAAAAGTCCAGACGGCGTTGTAATGGCGATTTTACAGATATCATCGCTGTGAATCGGCACCTGATGAAAATATAATCGAAAATGTAATTTTATTTGCTAGGATTGTTGAAAAGTCTTGAAGGAATGGTATCGGATAGCGGTCAGGAATCGTGTTAGCACTCAAACCCCTATAGTCACCAAAGGGTCTCCAAGAACCATCGGCTTTACGAACTAAATGCAAGGGACTGGCCCAGCTGCTGTTCGAAGGACGACAAATACCGAGCTTGATCCGGAGTTCAAATTCTGCACGTGCAGCTGCGAGTTTTTCCGATGATAAGCGTCGTGGTCGTGCGCATACAGGTGGACCAGTAGTTTAAATATGATAAACTGCTGACGTGTTTGTACGTAAACCAAGTCGTGACGGACATGTGATGTCAGAAAATTCCTTTAAAATGTCCGAAAAATTTTGCGTGAAATTTATAGTTGATATATTTGTTGGATGTCTATGTTGTGTTACTAAACACGACGTTTTGACCAGGGTGTTTCGGTCTACGAGACGTTGACCTTGTAAATCGACGATCAAGCCACGATGACTTAAGAAATCCGCACCAAGTATACCCTTCGAAACGTCGGCGATTATGAACTTCCAAAGAAATTCACGGCGTAGGCTTAAATTTAATTTAAGCATGACTTCACCGTATGTTTGTATGGGAGAGCCATTTGCGGCAAACAATGACAAAGATGATGGACGTGCTCTAGCTAATTTCGTCGACCTCGGTATGACGGATACGTCCGCTCCTGAATCTATTAAAAAACTAATTTTCGCTGAAGTGTCGTAAATGCAAAGGCGACGACCTGTTGAATCAGAGTGTTTGCCGGGCTCTGATATGGTATTAGCCGAGCTAGCCTATTGACTTGGACAGGATACTGGAATGAACGAGCATGGTTGGCGACATTTAGTGGCATTTGCACCAAATTTTGCATGATACCAACAAAAATTGCTCGTATGTTGAATTACCGGTCTCCAACGTGACGTAGATCTACTGCGCTGCTGTCCGGTGGATTTAACGTTCCGCATCAACTGTCCTACGGTTTTCGAAAGAGCAGCAATTTTGTTTCGTATATCACTTAACTCACCCTGCGGTTGCGATCCGGATCTAACCTCAAAAATTTGTCCACCATCCTTCAGTGATAAGCATTCTGTGATAGAATCAGCGATTTTAATTGTGTCGCTAATTGGAACGCTAGTGGCGATGATAGCTGCTTGTGCGTACGGTGGCAAGCGGCTAACCCAGAGATCGTGTAGTATGCTCTCGCTGAGCGTGGTACCTGCTGTTCGTCGCATTTCATTGTACAGATCGCTAGACCTTCGGTCACCCATTGGAAGCTTTTTCAAAACCCGTTTGGAGACGGCGTTGTTGACTCTCGGCGAAATTTTCGATGATTCTACGACGAATGTAGCTAAATTTTTCCGTTGCTGGTGTATCATCAATAAGAGTACGCATCTCTAG
This sequence comes from Bactrocera dorsalis, assembly GCF_023373825.1. Classification (NCBI taxonomy): domain Eukaryota; kingdom Metazoa; phylum Arthropoda; class Insecta; order Diptera; family Tephritidae; genus Bactrocera; species Bactrocera dorsalis. Next base: position 54,805,008 of record NC_064304.1, on the reverse strand, counting down.
TAATTTTGCCGGAGGTACGCTTGCAAGTACTATGTTGAATTTGGCTGTATCAGAGTAAACACGTGAGGCTTCAAACCAAAACTCCAGCGAGTAGAAGTAAGCCTCAATGCTATCCTCCGACATCGCCGGCAGTGGAATTCGTGGTGGAGTATTTTGCGGTGGAGGCTATTCCACGTCGCTATTAGTATCTGCCGATGATCTCGTTTTTATCATTTTCGCAATTTAACTATTAAAAAATGATTTTTTTGTCTGGGGTCACCAATATAGACGCGTGCTATCTCTTTGACAGTTTTATTAGAAAGGAGAAGATTTAATGACACATCAAAATATTTACAGTGTTGCCATAGTCGATTGACATATTAAAGTACTTAGAATAGAATAAAGGATAGACAACATGTCAAAACGCATGGTTGCATTGATAATTAAAAACTAATTATTATTTATGGTGTTGCCACATATATATACATTCTTATTTCAATACAATACGTTAATATCAATATTTTTATAAAATAAATCAAAAATGCTTACAGTATTTAGGGAAAATGTACCTAAACCTCAGTAGTAATAATAATAAGCAGGTTCTTTGTTTTCTTTCACGTACATACAGACATATGTATATTTCAATACAATAAGTTAATATCAATATTTTTATAAAAGAAATCAAAAATGCTTACAGCATTTAGGGACAATTTACCTAATCCTCATAGAAATTGTATCCATGAAATTTTGAGTGTACTTGTTTGCCACGACAATGATTTGAAGCGCATAAAAACGGAGTTACGTAATCTTCAGGATGAATTTAAAGAGTGTGTGGATAAAATAAATTTTGGGTTTCCGAGAGAAAACAAAAATGAATGTGAAGGATCTGAGAAATTTATACTTTTAACTCGGAAAATTACCACAATGCACGATGTAAACGAATGTTTTTCAAAGAAAATCGAAGCACTTAAGAAAAACAGTGAAGAAATTATTAGTAACGCACGTCAATGCATTGCAGATTTAAATGCCGAAAAATGCAAATTCAGGCAGTTTCATGAAAAAAGCATCGATTACTTAAAACGATATGCCATAAGATCGGATGATACAACTGTCATAAATAATTGTGAAAGGGATATTTGCGAAATGCATAAACTTTTTGTCAAAGAAGTTTCTTTGATAAAGAAATGTGAAACAGAGCTGGAATCATTTTTTCAAATATGTATTTTACAAAACAACAGCAGTTGTTGCTGCTTCAAAGATTATAATTGGTTACCACAAGGTATGGATGGTGAAGTTTTCTATTTTTAGTACATTTTTTGTATCTGTATATTTTATAATGAAGGTAAAACCCTCCACATAGTTGATGGCCTCGTTGAAGAAATAAAATGTCTAATGGGCACAACATTAAGTAAAGCTTTTGCTCAGTTTTATGTTCATAATTCAGCAGAAATTAAATCATTTTTAGCGTCATATCTTATGAACATTGAACACAATGAAGAAGTACTTCAAGAAAAATTAAATATTTTTGGAAACTTGACTTGAATTTAATTAAAATTGTTTATTCATAATTATATTAATCTAAATGTATATTTGTTTTTTGTTTGTACACCATATATTGACCCAAAAGCTATATGTATTACGCATTCAAACCATCACTACAAAAATTATTTATATTGTAGTTTGTCGCACAAAGAATGCTTTAAAATATCTGAACTGAATATTGGTATGGTATCCACATTTAATAAAAATAATGTACATGTAGAAACATTTCGATTCATATAGTATGATATGACAGGTGAAATTATTTGTCCTTGAAGTGGAAGGTCATTTCAAAAATAAAATGATTCAAGTAAATCTTGAGATATCTCGATGGAACTTCATACACATTTTCCTTGCATCCAAGCGTGGTTGGCAGGGATCAATCCCCCCGAAATTAATGCGATTAAATTTTTTTTAATAATATAAATATGCTTAATTGTTTTGATTTTATGAAATTTTAATAGACAAATTGAACGCTCTAACGTGGACGCATATTTTGTTTTGTTTCATCTTCGCTTTCTTCGCTTCCAACTTTGGTCGTAGTTCAGACACGGCAACTTTGTTGCTCATTTTCGGCAATTCCTCTTTTGGAATTGCCCATCGCGTTCACACACAGCAACTCCATCCCATGTATTTGTTTTTGTAGGCTGTGAAGCAAGAGTACTAAAATACTAAGAAGAATGAGAACACAAAGCGAATTGCCCGAGCACGAGCAACTCGGTGCCCTTCTCCTTTCCTCGTCGCTCTCTCTCCCACAAACTACGAATTGCCGCAACAAAAGTTGCCGTGTTTGAAAGACGACTAAGCATGCAAGTTTGTTTTGCCATTTCCTTCTTTGTAAATTTTAATAACGGTTCTTATTTCGCGCATATGATCACATATTTAATCAATTTTGTCACTTTTGAGGTGCGTTTAACAGCGGCAAGTTCGTTAAAGTTAATTTGGTTAATAATATTGTTAAGTTTGCTGGAATAAATAAAAAGTTTTAGTTTATTTTATTGATTAGGTAAGTAAAGTGCAATGTTATGTTGTTAGAAAGAAGTTGTGTTGTATTCGTAGGCATACTAATTTTTTTTTTAAATAGTTTTGTGATGTCGAAGCGTTGAAGCAACAACACACTTTTCAAATACTTGGAAAAAAACAAAAAAATGATGATAGTGCTAAGGAACCAGAACCAGATCAATGTTCATCAGTGTCTACTGATAGCTCAACTCCTATTATTCCTGTCTCCGCCACTACCAGTTCTTCTGGAGACGAAACTACGTTTAACCCGCTTGACAAATTGGATTTAGGATCTTATGCTAATTCAAAACAAAAAATTGATGAGGAACTAAAATATGCGTTATTGAAAAAACCCTGGGTATCAGAGAAATCTTACAAACTCCCAATCACAGAAGACATTTGAAATTTCAGCCCAAATGGTTCGATAAATTCTCCAGGCTGGTCTATACCTTAAAAAAGCTTGAAGGTGCTTTGTGCAAGTTTTTCGTTTTATTTGCAGCTGAATGTGCTGGGAAGGGAGCACACCAAAGACTGAGCTTATTGGTTGTGAAACCATTAAACAAGTGGAAAGACGCGATCGCGGATTTTAAGCGGAATGAGCAAAGCAAGTATCATCAAGACTGCACATTATTTGCTGATAATTTTATAAGCGTATATAAAAAAAAAAACAAATAGACATAAGGAGTCAACTAGGCATCGCGCGATCCGCTAATATTGCCAAAGGTAGGAAAAAAACTGGTTTCCATTGTTGAAACCATTAAGCTGTGTGGACAACAAGAATTATCATTAATAGCGGGATTCTGTAACCAGTCTCTAGTCTCTATTTGAGACATTTTGAGGCAAAGTCTCAATTTGAGACTAATTACTATTCGCTAAACAGTCTCTAGCGTTAGTCTCAAAATATTGAGACCTGGTAGTTAGCCGGTCACAAAACTAAAAAGAGCTCTTGTCTGCCATTTTGAATATACTGAATAGAGATCATCATAGATATTAATCGATTGTCGTATTTTTATAAGTTGTAAGCAGCTCAAACACGAAAAGGTTAAAAATAAATCAATTTTACATAAATTTCGTAAATATTATGAAACAAAGTCAACATATATTCTTATTTTTATTGATAACTATGTTTTTTGACGATGTTATAGAAAATTTAATATTTGTTATCGGCATATTTATTTCCATTGAAGTGTAAAAACATCTCTGAATGATGAAATGTAATAGATTTTGTGACTGTCACTTACAGAATAGCAAAATCGTCTCAAGTCTCAAAAATTGTCTCTAACTCAAAATCTCAAATTTAGAGACTTGAGACTGTCTCACGTTACAGAATCGCACGGTAAGAGGAACTTGCGATTTGGGATGTATTAAATTCAATGAGTCTGAACCAGATATTAATGATGGTAATTTTCGAGCTATATTACGTATGCGTCATAAATGTGGCGATATAGATTTGAAGCAACATGATGAAACTCTGCAGTTAAATGCTACATATTATAGTCCAACTATACAAAATGAATTGATTTCTGTTTGTGGTGAAATAATTCAAAAACAACTGGTGACGGCTATTAATAATACTAAGAGTTTTTCCTTGCTGGCTGATGAAACAACGGATATATCACGACAGGAACAAATGTCCATCTGTGTAAGATACACCGAGCTCCACAACAATGTTTATATCGTACGAGAAGATTTTCTTACATTTGTTACTGTTACAAGCACAACAGGAGCTTCTTTAGCTCAAACAATTCTGGGAAGTTTACACAATATGCAAATTGACTGTAGTTATTTAGTTGGACAAGGCTACGATGGTGCTGCAAGCATGAAAGGCAATGTGAATGGTGTGCAGGCAATAATCCGAGAAAAATATCTTGAAGCTCTCTATGTGCACTGCAGCTCTCATTCGCTCAATTTAGCTTTGTGTCACTCATGCCAAATTCAACCCATCAGAAATGCAATTGGCATTATAAAATCAATAGGGCTCTTTTTCAAATCCTCCGCCAAACGAACAAATTGTTTAACAGAATATATTAAACAAAATATGCCAGAAACAAAATGGAGAACATTAACTGCAATGTGCGAGACCCGGTGGGTTGAAAACCATGATGGGCTGCTGAGGTTTAAAGAGATTTTTAAAGCGATTGTTGGTGCATTAGAAGAATTAAGTGGTAATAGCGATTGCGATACTTCATCAAAAGCATCTTCTTTTATAAGATCAATATCAACTAGCGAGTTCGTGATAAGCTTGTGCTGCCTAAATTGTATATTTGCATATACCTTACCATTATGCAAAACTCTTCAAACAACTTCATGCGACTTAGCGGCTGCTGTGCAACACGTCGATCTCATTATAAACAAATTTAAAAATATGCGTACAAACTTAGAAACAGAGTTCGTAGATATTTTTAAAGATGCTGAGAACGTGCTTAAGTTTCTGGGTGAAACAATAGCGTTGCCTCGAATAACTGGGCTACAGCAAAACCGCGCAAACATAGTTGAAAAAGATCCAAAAAAGTAGTAGACGAGACGGCGAGCGCGACTGATCGAGCATCAAAAAGAAGCCTTGTTACTTTTGAATTTTTCGTTCACTTTTAATTAAAATACATTTTCTTGTTCAAATAAACTTAAAGCTACATTCAAATAAACTAAAAGCTACATTCGAATAAACTAAAATCTACATTTTGGGGGCTCGTCCATAAGTGAAAATTTTGCTGTGTGTGATTCGGGATAATGGCGTCGCTTGGTGCGTTTGAAAAGTTACATGAAAATCTAAAGCGTAGCAGAAAAGAGGCTATCGCGGCGTTGCACAAGTTCGTGTTTGAAAGTGACGGTGGCCGAGCAAACCGCAAACGGTTGCGCGAATTTGAAGGATTTTTGTTTGATGCCAGCGACGAGGCATACTTACAAAAGTTAGCATACGTAGACAAAAATTTAAACGAAAACGACCTCGCTTGCATATGCAACATTTTAAGTATAAATTACAAACGCGAAATTTTAAAACATTACATATTTGAAAATCTTCAAAAGAGACGCTTGTTATGCGCAGGCGCTAACGACGACGACGGCAGCGACAGCGCTAACGAAAACGAAGAGAGCGACGACGAGAGCAACGACGGCGACGGCGCAAGCAAAGACGATGCAAGCGACGTGGCAAGCTCAAAACACAACAACGATCGCGTAAATCAACGAGTACAGACTATGGGAGTAAATTCAACCAGAACAACGAATATAAGAAAAAATATTAACGACGATTGCTTTCTCTCTTTTGCGAATGAGGGTGAAGCGAATATAAATACAGACGCGGCGAGAAATATTACGACACAAATGTCACGGTTTGCTATTAATTTTCGAGACATAGAGGATTCGGTGAGAAAATTTGACGGCACAGAAAAAATACCAGTTGAAATATGGATAGAAGACTTTGAAGAGACAAAGGCAATTATGTTTTGGGACGAATTTCAAAAATTTATGTTTGCTAAAAAATCGCTTACAGGACTTGCTAAACTTTTTATATCAAGTGAAAGAGGTATCACGTCGTTTGGTAAAAAATGTAATTTTAAACCAATGGGTGAAATAGAAAAAACATTAAAAATTGACGATGACTATTATAATTTGTTTTTCCAAGTGGTGGCAACTAAGTTTTTGGAAGTAGATATGATTATCGGTGCTGACTTTTCTTTATTAGCTGAAATAAAAATTAACCCTTCAGGACTTAATATAAGAAAATTGAATAGTGAAAATGAAAATTAGGCGTTTTCTGTGTTTAACATTGAAATTGAACCAGAAAGTGGTGATAAAATAAATATTGACGTAGGTGCTAGTGCGTATGCTAGACAAAAAGTTTTTGAACTGGTAAAAGACTACAAACCAAATAAGTGTAAATCTACCAATGTGCAAATGAACATAGTTGTTAAAGACGAAAGCCCAATATTTTGTACCCCACGCAGATTTCCTTTTAGTGAGCGATGTGTTGTAGACGACCAAATTGAGCAATGGCTTAGTGAGGGTATAATTGAGATATCGGAATCGTCAAAAAACGCGATGGTACATCTAGGCTATGTGTGGATTACCGTAGATTGAATAAGGTAATCATCAGAGACAGATTTCCACTACCACTGATAGAAGACCAATTGGATAGACTACAAGACGCGAAAGTCTTCAGTACAATTGACCTGAAGAACGGTTTTTTTCATGTCCCTGTGGCAAAGAGTAGTCAAAAATACACGTCGTTTAATACGCATAGTGGTCAGTAGGGTGGGTCGATTCCGGACTTTTTTCGATTCGGTATTTCTAATAGTGCGGAAAAGTTGCCTTAGTACTTCCTGATTCCAATGCAACTTTTTGTTTTGAGATCGGATTGCATCTTCAACCCGAACCTCGGCCTTGAAATTTCGGAAATTCGCCTAAAATCGTGAAATTGTCTACCTAGCACCTGAAATACGCATCTCATGGCAAAATGTATAAAACAAAAGTTATTTGTCACGTCATTTGCTACCGAAATGGTATAAGTGATCATGGCCGTAGGACGAACCGTTCCCGAGATACGAGCGAAAAGGCGGCGCGCCACAGCACAAGGTGAAAATCGGCACAAGGTGAAAATCGGCTTGCGGCCACACTTCTTGACGTTGATTTCGCCGAGTGCTATCACTCACATTCATTCACCTACGCCAAAGGACACGTTCGGATAGATCTCCACACAAATATTTTTTCATCGAGTTCCTTCACTCTTGTCGGTGATTTCGCCGAGTTCTATCACTTACATTCATTTCCCTGCGCCATACGACACGTTCGGACTGGTCTCCACATAAATATTTTTTCATCGAGTTCCTTCACTCTTGTCGTTGATTTCGCCAGGTGCTATCACTTATATTCTCTCAACAAAACACAGAACTCAAAATGTCTGTATCTAAATTTAAATTTAGACAGAAATGTCCTGTGTTTGGCATATATCCGTACAATCTCTCTGAGTCCCAGTTACCTACTTACCAGGATGTTCTTTTGTGTTATCAGTTTGAAAGATTTGGTATAGGGCGACTCCGAGGCGACAACTATGAACCGAGGAGTAAAGAGGTTACAGAAATAGTTGCAAAAAAGGTTGAAAATACTTTCAAAAAGTCATCTATTCCGATAGTTTCACACACCAGAGTTGTACAAATGCTCACCACATACCATAAGAAATTTCTGACTCTTAAAAAAATGTTTTTAAGGAACCCAATAGGTTTGAGCTCTAAAAGAGACGATTTTGTCTCTTCTGCCGGAAAATTATTTGACATCGCTGCTTGTAAATGCATTTATTTTTCTTCTTGCACTTGTCCAAAGGAAAGGAAAGTTCCTATCAATGAACAACCATTTCTCTTGGACCAGAGAACCACAAGAATTGGTCGCATTGGAAGTGTTGATCTACCTGAAACAAAAAAGATTACAAAGAAAAATGAACGTAAAGAAAAGCTTTCAAAACATCATTCAACATCAACACTTACCAGAAAAGTATCAGCTAGAACACGTGACCATTCAGATCAGCCAGACTCTCATACAGACGACAACAATGTAGGCGCGTCGCACATTGATTCTTCGAAAAACGATGGTGATGATGAATTTTCTCTTTCATCCTCTAAAACCAAACAAAACACACTAGTATTACAACACACTGCTTTAGCTGCCCAAAGATTTGGAGTAAGTGATAGAGCAGCGGCCTTGATTGTTTCATCGGCTTTTCTGGATGCCAAAAAAGCAGGTTTGATAACAGAGGATCAGGCTAGCTTTGTCACTGACAAATGCAAGATTAGCCGGGCAAAAAAAAAGTGTTGGTGTTAAGCTCCAGAACACCGAAAGTATTGACTCCGTATATGGGCTGTATTTTGACGGCCGCAAAGACAATACACTTACACAAGTCAGCGAAGGTGAAAAGTACTACCGCGACACTGTTAAAGAGGAACATATTTCTCTTATAGCGGAACCTGGTTGTCATTACTTTGGCCACGTCACTTCTCCTTCCGGGTCAGCTGAGGATGAGACGCAAGCTATATGGCAACATTTACAAGACAATTCAGTTGATGTGGAACATCTAGAAGTTGTCGGTGCTGATGGCACCAACACGAACACAGGTTGGAAAGGTGGAATCATTCGGAAACTAGAAGAAAGAATAGGTAGGCCATTACAGTGGGTTGTTTGTCTTCTACATTTCAACGAACTTCCATTCCGTGCTCTTTTCGAACACATAGATGGTGTCTCAAAGAGTCCAAATACATTCTCTGGCGACATAGGTAAACTGCTCCCTGATTGTGAGAAGTTGCCTGTTGTCAAATTTGAAAATTTTCCATCCTGCCAATTACCTTCTGAGGTTATTAATCCGACCCAACTTAGCACAGACCAAGCTTATCTCTATAAAATATCAGAAGCTGTTATTTCCGGTCAATGTTCCTCAGATTTAGCGTCGATGCATCCGGGTAACATGTGCAAATCTCGCTGGCTCACCTGTGCAAATAGAATTCTGAGATTATACATTTCTACTGACAAACCAACAAAGGAAATAAAGATTTTGGTCAAGTACATACTTACAGTTTACTCACCTTTGTGGTTCTCAATAAGATTCAACAGTTCAATCAAAGATGGCTCGCGCCATCTCTATGCTGCAATTCAAAGGTCGAGATACTTACCCGCTAAACTGCGCAAGGTTGTCGATTCATCCATTCAACAGAATGCTTTCTTTGCTCTTCCAGAAAACATTCTCCTTAGTATGATGACTGACGAACGGACAGAAGTCAGAAAGTTGGCCCTTGACCGTCTTCTGGCAGCCAGAGAAGCAGAGTCTGACACCATAAATGGAAGAGTTAGATGTAATAAAGTGCCAAAGCTGAATTTCGAAGCTAATACTTATTACGATATGATTAACTGGAAGACTATTACCTTGACTGTTCCACCAGTTCTTTGTTCAGTTTCTAACGAAGAACTCATAAAAGGGCTGTCGGGAGACACTGCAGAGGTATGGAAATTTAGTGAATTCCCCTCTCACACCGTGGCAGTCGAGAGAATCGTCAAACTGGTGACAGAGGCATCTTCTAAAGTTATTGGCCACCAATCTCGTGATCTTTTTATACGCTCTACACTGAAATCTAGGCAACAAGTGCCAAAGTTTAGTACAAAATCTGATTTTATCAATAAATTTGACACAGATTCAGACTAAAACAAGCCTGACATATGGTTGGTTGGTTGAGTTGGGCTTGGGAGGAACCCGAAGAGCAGCTACCTCCACGCGGTGGGTTCTGGGTGACCAATACAGGTTAGCTGAGAGCTGCAACAATTTTGACCTTGCGCTGTGGCGCGCCGCCTTTTCGCTCGTATCTCGGGAACGGTTCGTCCTACGGCCATGATCACATATACCATTTCGGTAGCAAACGACGTGACAAATAACTTTTGTTTTATACATTTTGCCATGAGATGCGTATTTCAGGTGCTAGGTAGACAATTTCATGATTTTAGGCGAATTTCCGAAATTTTAAGGCCGAGGTTCGGGTTGAAGATGCAATCCGATCTCAAAACAAAAAGTTGCATTGGAATCAGGAAGTACTAAGGCAACTTTTCCGCACTATTAGAAATACCGAATCGAAAAAATTCCGGAATCGACCCACCCTAGTGGTCAGTATCAATTCTTAAAGGTGCCGTTTGGTCTTGCAAATTCGCCGAGTGTTTTTCAGCGACACATCACCGCAATATTCCGTGACTTAATGCGAAGCGGCTTTGCACTGTCGTACATTGATGATATCATAATACCAGGTAGTGATGAAAGTGAGGCTTTGAACAATTTAGAAAAAGTGTTTAATGTATGTAGAGACCATGGACTGCAAATAAACTATAAAAAATGTCAGTTTTTTAAAAGAAAAGTAGAGTTCCTTGGACATACAATTGAAAATCAGCAAATTACGCCTTCCCAAAGTAAAACCGAATCCTTGTTAAAATACAAACTTCCACAAAACCTGAAGCAATTAGAAAGTTTTCTAGGGTTAGCTAATTACTTTAGAAAATTCATAAGAAACTTTTCGACGATAACTAAACCGCTTAGTGATTTAAGAAAACAAAATAGGAAATTCGAAATGAGAGAAGAGCAAATAAAATCATTTGAGACGGTGAAGCAGCTTTTGAGCCAGAAACCAGTTTTGAATATTTTTAATCAGCGTTATGAAACAGAGGTGCACACAGACGCGTCCGCCGATGGTTACGGTGGCGTACTCCTACAAAAATCACCAGAAGACGAACAGTGGCACCCTGTGTATTTTACATGAGCAAAAAGACAGCAGATGCAGAGAAGAAATATTCGAGCTATGAGCTAGAGGTGTTAGCAGCTATCGAGGCGTTAAAAAAATGTAGAGTCTATTTACTCTGTTTGCACTTTAAATTGGTGACAGGCTGCAAAGCCTTTACAAAGACATTGGAAAAAAGGGATCTGTGCACCAGGGTGGCTAGATGGGTACTTTTTCTGCAGGATTACGACTACGTAAATTATTCAAAATGCCACTTTTACTTTTTACTTTTACTTTATTTACGAGTGGAGCGCGTCCAGCTCGAAGAGCACCAAATACAGAACTGAGGCTTATTCTAATTATTAACTACCCTGAAGCTATCTGTTGCTGTTGCTGCCGCCGCTGCTGCGCAGCAGTTGTGGTAATTCGAGATGGTATTTTGCAGGCGTAAAAACAAATATGTGCTGATGGTATTGGCAGACGTGAGAACGTATAATTACCGACTCAGTCCACGCGCAACTTTTGGATGCAACTTAAAACTTGTTATTTCCGTTCATGTTGCTGACTCAGGCCACGCGCAATATTTTGGGCTCCTTCAATTACGTTCTTGCGTCGCGTGATAACTCCTCCTCTCCTAAGTGAGGGACGTCCTCGGACCTTTCTCTTGACACCTGAGTGATGTTTTCTACTACTCTTACTATTGCAGCCTGTTGCTTCAGTTTTTTATAGAATGTTATTATGCAAAAAGGCACGGCGATAATTATTATTACCATGAGAATTATTGACGTCGTTGTCAATCCTTTTTCATACCCATCGGTTAGCTGTTCCATCAGCTGGCGATTTATCAGCGCCCGATGCCGCAAGTAAGGTAAGCTCATTATGTTATCGTGTCCAGTTATATTTATCCGAGTCGCCCAAGGGATTTCAGCTTCCTTTATTTGAAGGCCATTCCGGTTAACGAAAGTTGTTTCATTTATACTCGCCTTATCAGGAAACATTACCAGGTAAGTACCTTTTTTTTAGCGAAATGGTCTCGCTCTCAGAAGTTACCGTGGCGGTGGAGTCGTTTATGATGACCATACCATCATCAATTTCTTGTAAGGGATCTAGTTCGCCAAATGTTGTTCTACACTCTGCGGTGACGGCTACCAGTTGTTGAGCGCAAGTTGTTATGTTCGATTTTCTACAAAACTGCATGACAGTCCCTGCACAGCCATCCAAGGAATAGATGTCTTTACCACAAATCGCTACGGAGTTGTCGCGTAGTGATAGCATTTTGTTGTTGTGAGCTACTGGTAATACAATTTTTCTTTTACACATAAGCTTAGGTCTAGGATACTTAACTAGGAAGTGAAAAAGGTTATTATCATGAAATACTTTAAACTTAGAGACTAATAACAAATCAGTTACAGTTAAGTTGTTGAGAGACTCGGTCTTCAAGATTGAATCAATTTCAATATTATCAAAAATGATTGGGTTTAATAATCCCAACTGTGCTGTGCTGTCCTAGTTTTTCTATTCTTAAAATTTCATTTACTGTATTGGTTAAATCGGTAATCTGTTCCTGGAACTTTGAGTTTATTGCTACTTGGCGATTGTTATTGTCCCTAAGCCTATCAAGCTCTAAAGTTATTTTCTGAAAATCGTCGAAGTCCGGCGAGCCTGCCACAACCTTAAGAGCAGTTCCCAAGATGTTTAGGCTACGTGAATGTCTTGTCGGTCCCATTACTGTCCGAAGAAGCTTGTCGATTCGGTCCAGGTCAGCATTCATCAATTTCGTCATGTGGCTTTCTGGGTACAGTTTTAGCGCTGAGCGAGTGTCAATGGTCAATTCAGCGTAGGCAGTCAGGTTTGTCGTATGTCTGATGTAATCGTACGAGTCCCATAAAACCACGTCACCATTCAAAAGTAGTCCGAGTGTGAGTAATCCACAATCTTACAAACTGTGGAGGTCGAGGTCAAGCTAAGCATAAAGAGCAGAGGTCTAAAAAGAGAAGGAAAAAGAGAAGCAAAGAAGATCGTAAGACTTAAAAATATTTTATTCGACTATCGGAGATTATCCTTATGAACTATTCTACCTTTAACCCTGACCGTAGAACCCAGGTCCTCCTGGACTATGCCCTCCACATATAAGGGGGTAAGTTTGTTTCCCAACCGTCTATTTGACTTAATGTGGACTGTTTCTCCAACGGCAAATGTTCTCGCTATCCTGTTTTTGTTATGAGTCCTTAACATTGCTTCTTGAGCCTTTTCTACCTTATTTTTTGCTTCTGTCCCATCTACCCGGGAATGAAAAACAGCCAAGGGTTTTTCGCCAGTTACGGAGTGAATGCTCTTATTGTATTGAATTGTGGCCAGTAAAATCAAGTCCACAGTATCTTCAATTCCTTTTTCTAATTTAAGGCATCTAGCTATTTCTCCCATAGTGCTATGAAATCTCTCCACCTGCCCATTTGAAGTACTATGCAGAGGAGGAGCATTCACAATTTCAATGTCGAAAAGGTCTCTAAGGCATGATCTTATTGTATTTGAGTTTAATGATTTTTCATTATCGCAGAAAATAATTTTGGTTCCTGCGAACATATTGACCAGTTGCAGAATACGCGGCTTAATATCGATTATGGTTCGTGAAGGGATTGGTTGCACTACTGCAAACTTGGATAGCTTGTCCACACAAGTAAGGAAATATGTGGCATTAGTACAGAATATGTCAATATGGAGAAATTCACCGGGAAAAGATGGAATGGGTGCTTTTCCTATGGGATGTTTTACTGGATGCCTGACATATTTAGCTTTAATGCAGACTTTACAATTCGACGCCACCTCCTTAGCTTTTTTCTCCATTCTTGGAAAAAAATAATCTTCAAGAATTTGTTTAACATTTTCCTGAGAGGCACGATGGGCTCTATTATGTTCTTGAGTGATTATTTCAATTTGTTCGTTAGGATCAAAAACGTCCGTGACAAATTTAGTTGTGTGACGGAATCTTGTATTTGGGAAAGTACTCCCTAGCCAGTTTTGGATTTGCGCTAGCAGAGGTAGCTCGCAATGAATGCCGTTGACCACGTCGGATTTTACCACTTCTGAAAGCATTTTAAACAAACTCTCATTATCAGGAAACGTGAGAAAATGGCGTAACTTATTTCCAAAAATAACAAATGTCTTTTTGGCCGGATGTAAGCCAGATTCCAAAATTAGTTGGTTTTTATAGACATTTACTGGTTTTGAAACTGTTTCCACCGTATAAGTAAGAGACTGTTCGCTATGAACTCAGATTCAGGTTCTGGATCTAGTGCGTTTATAAACTGGCGTGATAAAGCATCAGCTACTAAATTATCTTTTCCTGGTTTATAGTGCAGTTTGGCATTATATCCTTCAATGAAAGCTTTCCATCGCTTTATTTTGGGATTCGAGTTACGATCAGATACCGCGAAGGTTAGGGGTTGATGATCTGTGTAAATGTTTAATTCCCTAACGCCGTACAAATAATGTGTAAGGGTTTTAAGAGCCCATACGATTGCCAGAAGCTCTCGCTCGTTTGTTGCAAAGTGTTCTTCCTTTTTGTCAAGGGTTCTGGAAATCATTGTAATCGGTCTCCCCCCTTGAGAAAGGACCGCACCTAGGGCGTGTGAAGAAGCATCAGTGGTTAGGTCGAAAGCCTTTCTAAAGTCCGGATACGCTAACATAACATCTTCTGATGTTAGTATACTCTTCAATTTATTAAATGCATTCACTTGTTCCTGATCAAATGATATTTCAATTTTTTTTTGATTGAGAGGCCGACACTTTACCAAATTCGCCCCTAAGGATACTAGTTATTGGTTTAGCAATTTTTGCATAGTCACGAACGAAGCATCTGTAATACCCAGCCATTCCTAAAAAGGACCTAACACCTCTCAATGTTGTTGGCTGTGGGAAGTTTTGGATTGCTTCAATTTTCTGCGGGCATGTTTTTACTCCTCCTTTTGATATTAGAAATCCGAGGTATTCAAGTTCTGCCTTAAAAAATTTTGATTTCTCAACAGAAACCCTCATATTTGCTTCAAGCAAACTCACTAAAATAGCCTCTACGTGTTTCAAATGGTCTTCCTTATTTTGTGAAAAAATTATCACATCATCAATATAAACAAAGCAGTACTTGCCAATGTGTTCCCTAAGAACGTCATCTATTGCCCTCTGGAAAATGCCAGGTGCATTCTTAAGGCCAAAGGGAAGACGGCAGAATTCATACTTCCCATTACATACAGAGAAAGCGGTTTTTTCACGATCACGTTCGGCGAGCTCAATTTGATGAAACCCCGACTTAAGGTCCAAGGTTGTGAAGAGCTGGGCTTTTCCCAAGTTTGATAATATTACCCCTACGTTTGGTATGGGATATGAGTCTTCAATTGTTTTCTCGTTCAATTTTCGGAAATCAATTACTAATCTTTTCCTTTTAACTCCGTTCTCATCGAAATCCTTTTTGTCTACCACCCAAATGGGATTGTTGTATGGCGACCGCGAACGTCGGATAATATCATTTTGGAGGAGATCCTCTATTTCTGTTTTTACAAAATCAGCGACTCCCATTGGGTACGGGTAGAACTTTGCGTAAGTCGGCTCATTATCCCTAGTACGGATTGTGGCCACAATATTAGTGTTGTATGGTAGTTTCTCGTTTGGGTCAGCAAAAACTCCTGAAACGCGCTCTAACATACCATTAAATTCCCCTTTTATGCTCACCGGGACTGACTCGGTATGGAGCTGGAGATGACTAACATCTTGACCCTGGAGAAAATGAATAATTTCTTTACCAGAGTTGTATTCGATAATTTTGTTTTTCAAATTAATATTTGCTTGAACCTTGTTCAGCAAGTCTAAACCTACTATTCCATCAAAGAGAGTTAGATTTGGCAGGACGAAAAATTCAGATACCACTCCAAACAAGTGTACCTTGCATTTTTTTCCAATATTGGTGAATCCATGAATGGATTTCACCGTGAATTCCTTATCAACAGGCTTCACTCCTTTTAGGCCCTCTAGAGGCCTGATGTAGTTTTTGCAGGCACCCGTGTCGACAAGAAACTTTACCTCCCGCCCACCTAGTGACTTAGAGATCCAGGGCAGGAGGGACTTACCCCTAAAAAATTCACTTCTTCTGCCTCTAGGTCCTCAACAACTGGCTCAGATAACTCCTCGTAAGAGTCTGAGCTTAACTCGGTATTTCGATCTTCCTTCAAATTGTTTACCCTTTGCAGTTTTGGTCCTGTTCGACGGTCCGACGCTGCCTGACGCTTTTGACCACCGTCGTCTCTTACGTTACTTTTAAATTGCAGTAGGTGGGAATATGAAGGATCCACATCCATTGGTTCCTGTCGCGGCTGAGAGTTCCGATATCCTGTTTGACGGTTCTGCTGAAAATTTTGTTGGCGGTATTGGCCATTATTTTGGTTATCACCCCGGTGCTGCCTTACAAAATGAGAATTTTTCTGATTATCCGAATTTGTTCTATTTAGCATGTTTTGATTATTGTTATCTTTTCCCCTTTGGCTGCTCTCTGCTTTTTTGGTCACATCAGATGCTCTATTTGCAAAGCTTTCTGCGAAAATGTAACGTTCATGGTTCGCATCGACTTCCTGAGCGAGTGCCAGGGCGGATGGCAAGTCACTAGGTTGCGATGCGAAGAGAATATCGCAAAGGGGCTTCCTTAACCCAGAAATGAACACTCTAAGAGCGTTGGCCCTATATTTCTCGTTAATTGCGCCTGCAATACTTTCTTCATGAGACAGTTTGGTTTTATTAGCAAGTAAGGAGAGTTTTTTCTCAACCTCATCATAAAATTCGAGCACAGTTGAAGAGCCCTGCCTCAACGTCGACGATTCCTGCTCGACTAAGTAGATCTGCCGCTTATCGGAGTAAGTGAAATCCAAGCGGGCTATAATAGCGTTAAAATTTAAAACAGTGTTAAACGATGATAAAAGCGTATCGGCAGCGCCTCGAACTTTATTTCTTAAAATGGTAACGGCTTGATAGTGCCGTGAGCTACCATCGTAGTCCTTAAAAATCTCATATGCGTTATGTGCCGCCTCACGCCAGGACACATAACCTTCGGTTTGACCGGAAAATTCGGGTAGAGACTTTACAACGTCCAGCGATTCTTCGCAGGTTCTACCCGCCACTATCTTAATTTTTTCGTAAGTCGTTATAGCGGGTTTTTGGGATAAGTTATCAATTTGGTCCTGCATGACCTTAAGCCTATTCTCAAACTCCCGCCTCTGCACCCCTAAAGCAGCAGTGACCGCCGCTTTCACTATCTGTGTAAGCTGGGTTTCGTTCATTTTGACTTCTTCTTCTTCTGATAATTTAATATTTTCAAAGCTAGAGACTAAGTCAATTAAGTTGACGGTTGGCCTATTCATACACCGTTTAACCAATACTCCTCACTATTCCTCAATTAATCATTGAAAAAGTTATTACTATTTCCACGAAAATAAATACCGGATGCACCGTAAACTATTAGAATTTAAATTTCACTTTCTTAATATATTTTATTTTTTAACAAGAGGTACCTTCAATGTTTAGATCTTTGATTCTAAAATTGAAATTCGAGTTTCTCAACTTACATTAAATTCATGATTGCCGGCTGCTTCGATCTTCCTCCTGTCCTGATCCGCCAATGGAATAGCTGTTGCTCGTTCACGATAGCTGGTTGATTGCAGTTGCTGGCTGGTCCTTGATTCGATCGACTTTCAGCGGCATAGTCCTGATTGTTTGTGGCAACTGGTTGATTGTAGTTGCCCGTTTTTTAACCGACACCGACAAACTACTTTGCTTAAACACAGCCCCACGTTGGGCGCCAATTATTCAAAATGCCACTTTTACTTTTTACTTTTACTTTATTTACGAGTGGAGCGCGTCCAGCTCGAAGAGCACCAAATACAGAACTGAGGCTTATTCTAATTATTAACTACCCTGAAGCTATCTGTTGCTGTTGCTGCCGCCGCTGCTGCGCAGCAGTTGTGGTAATTCGAGATGGTATTTTGCAGGCGTAAAAACAAATATGTGCTGATGGTATTGGCAGACGTGAGAACGTATAATTATCGACTCAGTCCACGCGCAACTTTTGGATGCAACTTAAAACTTGTTATTTCTGTTCATGTTGCTGACTCAGGCCACGCGCAATATTTTGGGCTCCTTCAATTACGTTCTTGCATCGCGTGATAACTCGTAGTAGAGCACAGGTCAGGCTCGCAAATGAGGCATGCCGATGCTTTGAGCAGATATGCCGTGCTAAGTATCAACAGTGAAAGCATACTAACAAAAATTTATCGCGCGCAATCCCAAGGCGAAGAGCTACGAACGATAAGGGAAGTACTAAAGCATAACTCTGCATACGACGACTATTTCATTAAGGGGGACGTTTTGTACAAGTTGATCGACGACGTTGAATTGTTGGTGGTACCTCAAGAAATGCAGAGAGCCATCATCAAGCAAGCGCACGAAAGAGGGCACTTTGGAGTCAAGAAAACGAAAGAACTTATAACCAAAGAATATTTTATACCGGAACTAGAAGTGAAGATCCGAAATACTATTACGAATTGCGTGCAGTGTGTTGTAGGCAACCGTAAGCAAGGTAAACGAGAAGGAGAACTGCATCCTTTAACCAAAGGAGACCAACCGTTACATACGTATCACGTCGATTTTCTAGGACCATTAGAATCCACAAGCAAGCAATATAAACATATATTCGCGGTAATCGACGCTTTCACCAAATTATGTTGGCTTTACCCAACCAAAACGACATCTGCTAAAGAGGTAATTTCAAAGTTAGAGATACAGAGTGCTGTATTTGGCAACCCATTTCAAATAATATCAGATCGTGATTCGGCGTTCATGTCTGAAGATTTCAAAGCGTACTGTGGGACGGAAAACATCATACACTGCAAAGTAACTACAGGTCTACCCAGAGCCAATGGCCAAGTGGAGAGGCTCAATGCGACAATTAGCAATGTTTTAGCCAAACTTAGCATAAAAGATCCGACGAAGTGGTACAAATATGTGGATAGCGTACAAAAATCAATTAACTCGACGTACACAAGGAGCACTGGTCATACACCGTTTGAATTATTAGTAGGTACTAAAATGCGTACTAAAGACGACCATGATGTAAATCAGCTAGTTCAAGACGAAATCGTGAAGAGCTACAACGACGGCCGTGAAATAATGCGAAAAGAAGCGAAACAACAAATACTGAAATTACAAGACGAATATCGAAAATTCTATAACCTTCGTCGCAAACCAGCAACCCGCTACAAAGATGGCGATCTTGTGGCTATTAAACGTACGCAGTTCGGTGGAGGGTTAAAGCTTAAATCAAAGTTTTTGGGTCCATATAGCGTGATAAAAACAAAAGCAAACAACACGTACGATGTTTTAGGAGTCGGTGACGTCGAAGGAGCCAAACGCACGACAACATGTGCAAAGTATATGAAGCCTTGGCCGGAGAATGATATAGTCAGTGGCACATTCGAGTCGAATGCCTAGCAGAATGGCCGAGATGTGGGATGGCAACTCTATCCTGAGCGAGCTGACTGAGCGAGCTGTTGCATCATCTCACTGAATTAAGGACTACGAGAAGTAGACGAGACGGCGAGCGCGACTGATCGAGCATTAAAAAGAAGCCTTGTTACTTTTGAATTTTTCGTTCACTTTTAATTAAAATACATTTTCTTATTCAAATAAACTTAAAGCTACATTCAAATAAACTAAAAGCTACATTCAAATAAACTAAAATCTACATAAATACATATTTAGTACATATAACATGTGTTTTTAACAATTTACAGGTGTAGATTAACATATGTATGTACATAATTTTTTAATATATATTTTTTAAGATTTATAAGTATGTGTTATATGTAAATAATCACTGTAAAGCCTGAATAAAGATATGTACATATGTAATTTGAATTTGAAATGTTTTTTTTACTTAATCACCGTATCCGTAAAACATTTCCCACATACACGATTTTAGAGAACAAAAAATCAACCCGCTCTACTGTACACTCCTCGTTTATGCAATAAAAACCATAGACTAAAGCAAGTTTTAAACTTTATTGATATGGAAGTTATTATAGACCGCGAGCTTAATTTTAATCTCCATATTAATTGGTATGGTTTTGAACGAAAAAGGTGCTTTTATCTTTATTAAACGCTGGTCTAAAGAATTGAGAGATCCGTATAGTACTAAAACTGTTTTTACAACTTTAGTTAAGCTTGTTTGGAATTTGGTTGTGTGGTATGGAGTTCGAGTTAAAAAATCTATTCTGACTAGTTAGAGTCCGTTCTAAAACAGTTTTTAATTTTCGTTTTAATTTCCGAGCTTAAGTCTTAATACTATTTAAAACTAGTCGTTTATACTTAATAGTCGTAGAGAAATGCTTGGATAGTATTCTTAGCGAAAATCATGAATGGAACAGTTTGCAGTTCTTTTCATTTGTCTAAAGTTAATTTTAATAACCCTCCTCGCTTATAAAGACAGTTTAGACCTTTCTTGTTAAAATTGTGTAGAACAAAATTAAAAATACTGATTTATTTTAATAAATGAAATCGTAGCAATAATAATGTACGTTTAAATGTTAGCTGTTGACCTTTTGTTTATGTTGTCGGCCACTAGTATTGGCTACAACTTGTCCTAGCACTTAATGAGAACATGCTTTATGCAGTTTGTTTTTATGTGAGGTTACAGGACCACTAAACTTTGTAGATACTATATTAGACTTGCGGATGCTTAAACAAATTTTGTGCAGAACAGTTCAGGCTACGAGTAAACCCCTTTTGGATTCGTTGTTTTGTTCACAGTAGTAAAATATATGCTGATTTTCAAACAAATTTTGTGCAGAAAAGTTCAAGCTAAAACCCTTTTGCATTCGCTTTAAAATTTCTCTTACTTGTTTCATAATAGTTAGGCTTTTCTTGTGCCAGCGAATATTATATTTTAGTCAATTTTATTTTGCAGTATGCTCATGTTCCATTTATATATGTATATACATTAGGGTGTCCCAGCCAACAAGGGCGAAATTTTTTTTTTCGAATTTACTTACGCATACCCGCGATTTTTTTTACATTTGATCCTAACAACTCAAATAATAAATATTATTACGATTGAATAACGATAACCCGTGCCGACTTGATGTTAAACTTAAAATATGAAAGTTAGTATGGAAGCTTTGTGTTGATTGCGGATTAAAATATTTATGTAGTCAATAATACACCGTTTTACATATATTTTATACTTATTGAGTATTTATAAATAACATTATGTTATTATTTACTAAATTTTCTTTTCAAAGTTTTCTTTTTACAATCCGGATATATCTGTCTGTGTTCTTGAACGCAACTTAACAAAAATTGATTTGTTCCTCGTCGACGGTGATTAAGCCATGAAAGTCTTGCATTAACTTAACCGCTCTTTCAGCGGTATCGTTAACTGCTCTCAGTGTGTAAACCTTCTTTTTAGCATTTTGGAACGAAGCATTATTTGGCCATGTAGTTGGAGACTCATTAAGAAAGCTATCATCAACTATTTTAAGTCGATTGAATAAAGATTTGCTTTTTATTGAAACAAAGTCATCGATGTTTTTCTCTGAAATAAAATGCGACAGTTAACATAAAATAAAACAAATAAAAACTAAAATTATTGACTCTCATACTAACCGTAAAGCGGACCACAAAGTTCGTCTTTCGATGGTATGTAGCGTTTACCGTTGGCCGATGGATATTCTTTAGTTAAGTTAGCAACTATCTTTACTTTAGTTTCTTGGTCAATGTCATCGTCAAATAGAGACAAGACAGACACTTCATCTGTCAAATACCATAAATGCTGGCAAAATTTTTGTAAAGCTGCCTTTGAGATATTTTTATCGATTATTTCGTAAGCCTTCATGGCTTTTAAAAAGCATAAGTCTTGGAATGGTGCTTTAACAGCTAAAATACATTGCAGCCAAGGCTTGACATAGGATGTCACGATGAACAGGCAGACGTCTAACAAAGCTGCCTTATCCTTATTTGAAATTCCTAATTGAGAGCTAAGTAATGAAATTTTTAATGAATAAATTGTTCTTGTCATCCATCGTCCTTGGTGCATTGCCCCTGGAGGCCGGATTCTAATTTTGTTCTGTGTATCTCCGCCAAGAAATATTATTGAAAGCTCAATTAATTCTCGATAATCATCTCTAGCGATTTCTTTAGTCAATTCAGCTTGGTAAAATGCTAATAGTTTATCAATTTCTGATCTACTCAGGCATGATAACTTTTCAGTACTGACCTGTATTTTCTGGGAATCGATATTTTTCCAGTTTCCTCGAAACTTTTTGAATAAAGGTATATCGGGGCTTGTAGGGAATTTTAGCTTCAAATACACCTTTTAATACCAATTCGTAGATATGATGACGGCAGGCAAAAATAAGCATCTCTCTGTCTAATTTCTGTTCTAGAAGCACACAGGCCCCATTAATACGACCTGTGTTTGAAGCCGTTGTATCACAACAAAGGATCTGCACTTTTTCTTCAAGATTAAAGTCAATGATAGAATTCCAAACTGTCTGTGCCTGTTCGCAACCTGAAGAACTGTCCAATTTTGGCACAGCAATGAGTTGTTCTTTATTATCATACGAAATAACTATTGGGAGACGTTCTTCTTTAGATTTATGTGTATCTAAAGCCGGTAACAGTTTTCCATCGCAGTGAACAGATACAGTATCCGGAACCTCGTTTTGAAACTAAACCTTAATAGCTTCTGCGCGCTCTTTTCGCTTTTCCTTGCGAATTCTTTGAATGGAAGACTTGCTAATAGGAAATTCGTCAGTGTTGTGTCCAAGTGCCTCAATAGTCGCTTCAATAATAAACACAGAATGTCGCATACTTAACTGACACCTATCTAATGCTGCCACTAATTTTGGAGTAATGAAATTTTTTCTTATATAAGTTTTACTAGTACCGGGCTGTGTCGTCTCAGTTGGAATGGACAGATTTTTTTGTAGATCAATTACTTCAGAATCGGAAGATACATTTTTTTGTAGGGGCACAGAAGATGATGTCGAAGAAGTTAATGATGAAACATATTTAGCCCGCCTCTTTTGCTCTGCAAGGTTTCTAAGACGTGACTTCTCCTCCTTTTCTGTAAATTTTTTGTCCACTCCAGCCAAGTGAGCAAGTCGACCTGGTTGTCTCTGTTGCTGCAAGAAGACTCTATCTTCATTTATCCATTTGTTTGCATTTTTTTGTAAATCTCGCCAAACTTGGTTCAAGGTTACCAATTTCTTAACACAGTTAGAAAATGATTTAATCGGTATACGTGCCTTTTCCCAATAGATAATACACTCACGAATAGTTAGGTTAGCACTTTCATTGACACTTAAATTCACTTCGCGAATATTATAGAACAAAACTGAAAGTACTTGTCCATTAGAGGGAAGTTTTGACCCTGTTATTTGATGTTTAACGTCTCCTATTAAAAATATTCCCTTTTTATAACTACGTAATTCCACTGACATGTTGACCGAACAAAGACAATGCGTTTACTAATAAAATAAACAAGCTCATCGATACATGAGCTCCCGCGCGCCTTAGTATTCAAGTACCGACATGTTTCGATGCAAGTCGGCACGCTTTACCGTAGTTCTAAATAGACGAAACTTTTTTATAATTAATTATACATTATTTAAAAAAAAATAAGAGGGTATGCGTTGCAAAAATCCCAAAAAAAAAATTTTTGGGACACCCTAATATACATATATATAAATATATATATATATATATATGTATAAATATATATGTATATATATACAGTTATATATATACATATATATAAATCGCACATATTCGAATATTGAAATATCTAACTACCTACTACGTGGAAAGGTGTTAAGTGATTGTTGCCAGGATACAAGCGTCAATCGGATTATTTTGTTATTTTATTCCCAACAAAATGCGACAGCTATTTAGGCTTTTTGTATTAGCAGTTCGCTGTAAGCATTTCCAAATACTTGTAGTGTCAAAAGTTATGCGGACATGTCAGGCAGACGATACATCATCGTTCCCAAAAAACTGTTTACATTTCAAAATCGAAACTTTCAGCGACGAGACGCAATGGGGAAGTTCATTAGTTTTAAAAATAATTTTTCACCTGGTCTAGATTAAGTACTTTTCGATCGTGTCAAAGAGTCACATACGCATATATTCCCATTTATTAACTCAAGCCAGATCTAAAGTTGAATAAGAGTTGATAAATTATTTATAGGTATGTATACACTGCTGCTACTTAGGTGCGTATAGTTTGTCAACTTGCTACTTAGAACAAAATCATACAGTTTAAATATGTATTATAGTTATATGTACATATACTATATATGTATACTTCTCTAAGAAACATTCAAAAATATACTTCAGTGGTAATTACACCTACATACATACTTACAATATGTTTTGTGCATATTTTGTATATATTTGTGAAAATAGAATGATTTCAAATATTTGTTGGATAAAATGGTTACCTCGTCTACTGATTTGATATAGCCTGT
Source organism: Bactrocera dorsalis (assembly GCF_023373825.1). Classification (NCBI taxonomy): domain Eukaryota; kingdom Metazoa; phylum Arthropoda; class Insecta; order Diptera; family Tephritidae; genus Bactrocera; species Bactrocera dorsalis. The sequence goes on along the minus strand of NC_064304.1, from coordinate 54,780,695 downwards.
TTATAATACTCGTATGGATTAAACTGTAAGCGGATTGTACAAAAAAATAATATTGAATCTCTTTGAATTTTCAAGATATTAGGATCAAGAAATAACGTTGTATCTGTTCAACGCAACCTAGAGTATGAAAAATATTACGATTCGATAATTTTATGTTTTATTTATTTCAATTTTTTACTTAAAAATTTAACATTTGCTGCTACAATTTTACGCAAGTTTAATTGTTAAGGGATACACCTGATATGAAACTTAAAAAAACGATTTTTTCTTATTATTATGTTATACATACATACCTTTAAAAATAACGCAAAAAAAATTAATTTGATACAGTAAATGGTTTTTAAATTACAGCCAGTTACTTAATGTAATCGCTCAGTTCAATCAGTTCATCTTTAAAAGCATTTTATTCGAAACAGTACTGCTTTTCGAATTTGTGCAGTTATTACTCGAAGACAAATAATATAATATAATATTTTCTACATATTTAGTATATTTCTATCCGGTTTTTAGATCAAAAACAACGAACATTTAAATTCAACCTTTTTATACTTTTGCAAATTTTGTTACAGAGTATAATAGTTTTTTATTCATTCCATTCCATTCCATTAAAAAAAGATCTATAAAAAGCCATAGCTAAACACTAAACTAAGATATAACATTTGTAAATTAAAGAAAAGAGCTTGGCCCGACTTACTTGACTGATATAAACCAAATTTGGTATATAATTTTACCCTGACATTTTATGTTCCGGTGTGAAGACAAACGAAATCGGACTACACCTACTACTTTCCATATAACCGAATTTAAAATTCCATCTAATTATTTAACTTTCAGAATGCAAATCAAGTACCATTGATTGTATCGAGACAAAACTTTGCCCGAATAGTGCGCTTAAAGTAGCTCACTTTATTACTTAAAATTTTCCAATTCAAAGCAACACTATTCAAGGTTCCCAAAATTTAATATGAGAATCAAAGTTCAAGCTGAGAATTTTTTATCCACAATATCGGTCATTCTGTGAGAGGTACTATAGAAATTAGGAAAAAAATTGTTCTGATAATAGTATGTATGTATATGTGTTGAATCGGATATATATAGTATGTCTCTTAGCCACTTAAACTTAATAGAAACGCGTGATCAAATTGAACTTTTAATTTAAACTTTGCGTGTTTTTCGAATCGGTAAATTTTGTTTCTGTAAGTGGGTAGTACTGCTAGAGACATCTATGTAAGCTAAATTTCACGTCAAAATATTTATTAATATTTGAGATACGCGTCGTTTTGTGAGGCTCTGAATGTGAATTCTTCGATTTTTACTATGTCTGAATCTATTGAACAAAGAAGTGCAATAATGCACCATCTCATACTGCATTGGTTATTCGCCACATTTTCAACTGATATCGAGCCGCAATCGCCTGATTTACCTTCGTGTAACTTTTGGCTATTCAGCAAGTTCACTTGTCCACTCCGAGGACACCGTTTTGGCTCAATTGACGATATAAAAGCTGAATCGAAAAAGATTCTGATGGCCATCACGACGTAGGATTTTCCCATGTTGCTGTAATAACTGGAAAATTCGTTGGAATAAGTGTATTGCAGTGGAAGGGGATTACTTTGAAGGAAATGAAATGGACAAAATTCATCTCCCATTTTGATCACAGTAGTATATTGGTGATGGTATGGGAGGGATCTTAATAAAACTCAGAGGACATATTTTCGTGTTAATAATATGTATGTAGAAATGTCAAAAATAGATAAAAGCAGGCCAATTATACCTCTACATCGTTTATACCCTTTATACATCAGAGATTAAAACTTCCGGATTGTTTTACACATGCACATTGGTAAGATCACAAATTTCGCGAGCTCCCACATATTATCCAAGTAGACTTTTTTCAATACCCTTTTTTGCCAGGTTACAAGTGAGTCCTGTCAAGCTGTCATGTTATTGTTTTTAGTATTGTTTGACATTTCTGGAAAAACTTACGCCTGGAAAAGGTTTACAACTTAACTTTATTACGAAAATTCGCGTTCTGTAAAGAAGAAGAATGTGTTTCACGCATTTTGCTCAATTAACGGTCCATATAATTGGCCTTCTGAGCGTACTATTCGCAAAACCATTACCTACCATGAGACCTAGTATTCATTATTTGATAATATCCAATCGAATATACCATGTCCAGCATGCAGTGAAGAAAATACCTATAACAGTCGTAGCTGAGAGTGTACATGTAGACCGTGGATAGTCGATTCGACTTCGTTCGCAGCAACTCAGACTGACGTATGGAACGACTTGACTCAAAAAGCGAAATTGGCGCATTTGGGACTAAGAGCAATCTGAAGCGATTCAAGAGCTGCCATTTCATCCAGAAAGAACAACGGTTGGTGTGGTTTGTGGGCCGGTGGACTCATTGGTCCATATTTCTTCAAAAATAATGCCGGTGAGAACGTAACCGTCAATGGGGACCTTTTCACGCCATGATAACCGACTATTTAACGCCTGAAATTTAAGCTCGTGATCTCAGCGCCATTTGGTTTCAACAAGACGGAGCCACTTCCCACACATCGCATTAATCAATGGATTTATTGAGATAACACTTCTGTGAGCAGAAATTTCACGTGTTAATTTCGCCCGAAATGAATTACTCTTTATACTATACATAACGATTTTCATTATTCTAACAAATCATATGCCGAAGACGTTGGTCAATGCATGAGCTACTTATTGTGACGAATAAATTGCCACAGCGAAATATTATATAAACGACGATAAAATGCCAGCATCAACCAGACAGCGAAACTCGTAGTTGTCAGAATGTACGAGTGGCAACGATCTATCTATTTTTTCTAAAACATTCATTATTCTGAAAAGTTTGTGCTGTCCTCTCTATAATCACACAGGACTCTTTCAACAGTGTTTGTAAACCATCAGGTGATTTTCAACCCTTTGTCCGATTGTGTCGTTTTGCTGTAACTAAAAATATTATAAAACTTAAAAAAAAAACAATTACTTTTTTGTTTTTGGAAGAAAAAAAAAAACATTTTTTTAATAATATGTTTTCTTCTTTTTCTCAATTTGATGATAGTTTCATTTTTTAACATGGTATTCGAACAGCAAATTCATTTTCTTTAAAAATTAAGTACTCTTACTTTTTAATTTGTTTTAAATACGCTTGATTATTTTACTTACCGATTGACTTGCCATTTGCTACCTTTCGTATTTTTAAAATGAAAGCCGGTTTTATCACTTTGTTCGTGTATTTTTTTCACAGTATAAATTTAACACTTATTGGGTATATCAGCACGACAGTGAACTGAAAACGGCGTTGTGTATCCTACTACATGAATGCATGTACACAAGACACGTAGTTGTCCATTTTGCATGTACACAATTTCGTTGTGGCCATACTAATACCTTGAGCTTCAATGAAATTTTAATATTTTGTTCAAAGTGAAATTTTTTATGCAAAAAATAAGTAAATAGGTAAATTTATTTGTTTTAAATTTTCAATTGTTATTACAAATGGTAAAATAGAGCTATAATAGAGCTATTTTATGCTTTTATTTGTAAAATAACGTCAACTTTGTAAAAGCTGTGAATAATTTTACATTTTACATATTAATGGCATCACCACTCTTCCTCATCTTTCTATCTTCCATTCTACTGTCAACTCTACTGTCGTTGGCAAATATAGGAGAATATTGAAGTTAGCGAGAACGACAACCGTCGGCCTAATCGTGTCGTCGTCAAAATAACAGTGTCCATAAGAACGTGTGTATTTTAATATTTGACAGATGTCGTTTGTCGTCTGTCGTCGTATTATGTTCAGCACTTCTACTGTCGTCCTACTGTCGTTGGCAAATATAGGAGAACATTGATGTTACAACAACAACCGAGTTTATGTACACTTGTACATGTATGCTTAACTTATTTTTAGATAACTTTGTTTACTTTAATAAGTGATTTGATCGTTGTTGGCGGCCGTGTGTAAGGTTTAGATGAAACAAGATGTTTTTGGCGAAATTTCTGATTTACAGAAATTTTTTGATTCTTTTGTTTTTATTGGGGGTTATCAGCGTTTTTTTTATGTGGATGTCTTATGGATCCACACACTTTCTTTTATTTCTTTGAAATTTTCACAAATGTTCATAAATGTTCACTTTCAGTTTTTTTTTTTTTTCAATTCAAACTTTGAAATCCCTTTATATTTGATGTTGTAGTTTTATGTTTTAAATTTTTTTTTGTGTTGTAACGCGTAGCGTTCGATTGGCAATTGGTGGCACAAACACACACTCGAAATTTTTTAATATTTTTCTAAGTGGCACTGAGATTTTTTTGCTTATATGTCTCTTTTTGGTCTTAGCATTTTTTCAACCTTTTTATACTCTCGCAACAAAGTTCTAAGGAGAGTATTATAGTTTTCTTCACATAACGGTTGTTTGTAAGTCCTAAAACTAAAAGAGTCAGATATAGGGTTATATATACCAAAGTGATCAGGGTGACGAGTAGAGTTGAAATCCGGATGTCTGTCTGTCCGTGGTACACGTATTTCTTGCCTCCATAAGAAGGTTAAGCTCGAAGATGGGCAAAATCGGCCCACCACCGCGCCCACAAAATGGCGAAAACCGAAATCCTATAAAGTGTCATAACTAAGCCATAAATAAAGATATTAAAGTGAAATTTGGCACAAAGGATCGCATTAGGGAGGGACATATTTGGACGTAATTTTTTTGGAAAAGTGGGCGTGGCCCCGCCCCCTACTTAGTTTTTTGTACATATCTCGGAAACTACTACAGCTATGTCACCCAAACTCTATAGGGTCGTTTCCTTCAGGTCTTCAGGTACTTCCATATACAGTTCAAAAATTGAAGAAATCGGATAATAACCACGCCCACCTCCCATTCAAAGGTTATGTTGAAAATCACTAAAAGTGCGTTAACCAACTAACAAAAAACGTCAGAAACACTAAATTTTACGGAAGAAATGGCAGAAGGAAGCTGCACCCAGGCTTTTTTTAAAAATTGAAAATGGGCGTGGCGTCGCCCACTTATGGACCAAAAACCATATCTCAGGAACTACTAATCTAATTAATTTTACAGCAAAATAAAAAATATGTAAATGACGGATAATGAAATCTCGATTATCACTTTATCATGCGAGAGTATAAAATGTTCGGTGACACCCGAATTTAGTCCTTTCTTACTTGTTTACTTTGCCGTTAATTGCTTAGCGCGTTTCTGATTGCTACCCTACACTTTGAGTAACACACTAGTATTTTTGTATTACTTTTCTCGCGAGTTCGCGATACTTGTTTGCGTTTTTTTTTTTTGGTTTTGGTCCAACAGGAGTTTACGTGTCTCCTGGCAGGATCGCCAATTAATCACTCTGCCGAGTTTGGGCAACTGCCTCGTTTTCTTTATTATATTTTCTTATATACCATATTTTGCTTAAAGGTTGGTACGCAGCTCTCAAGTAATTGCTCAAGAACAAAAATACATTACAGTCGATCTCCTTTTAACGCGGTTCTTTTTAACGCGGATTTTTTTTAACGCGGAGTTTTTAACAATCCCCCGTTGTCTTTTTTTATGCAGTTTTACTTTTTTAACGCGGTTCGCGAATCATTTTGATTTTTTCCTTTTTTTCTTTCTAGTGCGCTTTGCAAGAGCTGTTTAAATTGAAAGTCTAAGCCTTATATAAGCATGTATCTTCGTATTCAAAATGCAAACCTGCAACCATGTAAAAGAGAACCAAATGTCAAACCGAAAACAAACAAAATTAACACGAAATGGCTCCTAAGCGCAAAAGATTAAGCCTTAGGCAAAAAATTGTAATTTTAAATTCTTTAAAAAGTGGGGAAAAACCTGCAAACATTGCCAAGAGGCATAAGATTAACGAATCATCAGTTCGTACAATTAAAAGAAAGGAAAACGCCATAAGGAAAACTTTTACTGAATGCGGTTCCAGTAGCCTTACATATTCGTTCAACACTAGAGATGTCGTAATGGTGAAAGTTGAACGCGCGCTTGTATGGTGGATTGAGGACCTCGTCCATAGAAGAATTCCTGTGGATACTAGGTGCATAAAAGAAAAGGCCACTGTGTTTTATGAAAAATTTAAATGCGAAAAACCATCTAGTTCAAATATGCAAAATACGAAACAATTTTGTGCAAGTAATGGTTGGCTTAGGTGCTTCTTGAAAAGAAACTCGCTGCACAACGTCAAGATAACAGGCGAAAGTGCATCGGCAGATGAAGAGGCAGCAAAAATTTTCCCGAAAACTTTTTCAGACACAATTAAAGCACATGGCTATGTTGCAGACCAAATTTTCAATGCGGACGAAACCGGTCTATACTGGAAGAAAATGCCAAGCCGCACTTACGTAGCTAAACAAACCAAATCGGTGCACGGGTTTAAAACAGCAAAGGAGCGTATCACGCTCTTACTGTGTAGCAATGCATCAGGGGACAAGCTTTTAAAACCTCTATTAGTGAACAAAAATTTAAAGCCGCGAGCTTTGAAAGGTAAGTTTTAATCATTAATAGCTGATTTGCGAAAATTTGATGTTTTCCGATTTTAGGAATGGATCTAAAGAAATTGCCAGTACATTGGATGGCAAACAAAAAGGCTTGGGTGACCGCATCGCTTTTCAAGGAGTGGTTCGAAAAGTGTTTTGTGCCTGAAGTAAGAGGATACATGATCTCTAAAAACTTGGAATTTAAAGTGTTGTTATTAATTGACAATGCACCTGGACACCCAGTTATTGAGCACCCAAACGTCAAAGTGCTATTTCTTCCCCCAAACACAACATCTCTTTTGCAACCGCTGGACCAAGGCATCATTGCAGCTTTAAAAACTTATTACATAAAGCATTCGTTTAGGTTCATTTTGAATAAATTGGAAAGTAATTCCGCAATTAATGTGATTTCTGCTTGGAAAGATTTTAATGTAAAGAATTGTATCGATTGTATTAAAATTGCCGTAAAGGATATTACAAAAACCACCCTAAGTAAATGCTGGAAAAATCTTTGGCAAGATGTTGTGTTACAAGAAGAAAGTGATAATGAAGGACTTGTTACCTACGCGGAAATATTTGAATTAGCCAAAAGCATCGGCGGTGAAGGGTTTGACGACATGGATATTGACGATATTAATGAACTGTTTGATCTGTATGCTCTAGACGATGCGGAAATTATTCATGCAATTGATAATAATAATAATAATGACCTTGAAAATGCAGAAGATGGAGAAGATGAAGATGCTCCACCCGTTTCACTTTCGTCAAAAATACTTCGAGAAGGATTAGACAAAGCTGCTGACCTTGAAAATCATTTTATAGATCATGATCCTAATGATGAACGCTTATCAAAGTTTCGTCGAGATTTTAAAAACGCTATGGAGTGCTACCAGGATTTATATAAAGAGATGCATAAAGAAAAATCCCAAAGATTATTAACAGATTATTTCAAGAACTAAAATACAGCTTTGTACGTAGTTTAATATAATTTAATTTACAATTGATCTCAATGTGATTTTTTTCACAAATCTTGTAAAACAGATTTAAAATATTTAAGATATGTATATCAATGCATAGCGGATATATGTAATTGAACTCAATATGATTTTTTGTCCAAATTCTGTAAAACTAAAAGATATAGAATATATCAACGCATAGCGAATATGTGCCTATGTAATAAATTTGTTTACTTCCCCAAATTTGAGTTTCAGTTGGAATTTTGGTTATTTTAACGCGGATTTTTTTTTTTGCGCGGATTTTTCGTAAAATAGGAACGAATAAACAAATTTGAATTGAAATGTGGGTTTTTTTACGCGGTTTTTTTTAAGCGGATAAATTTGTGTCCTGGCAAACCGCGTTAAAAAGAGATCGACTGTATTTCTCAAGTAATTTTGACAGCTGGTTACGCATTGTGAATGATCCACATTAGAAGAGCAAGAGAGAATAAACAAAGTAAACAAACTTTGTGCGTATGTATGTATGTATGTATGTGTATGGTAACACAAATATTTTCATTGAGATTTAAGGAATGTTGTTGATGATTGGTTGGTTTTATACAACATTTCAAAATGGAATATACTTTATAATAATGATGTCAACTAATTTAGGATGAATTTGACGATTACTTCGAATTTCCTTCTAGAAACAATTGTTGATTTGATGTTTCTTCGCAAAACCAGGTTTGCCATATTCACATTTTATTGAAAAAAAGTATAAAAAATTAGTACTAGATTTCTTGAGAGCTGCGTACTAGCACAAGCAAGTTTATCGCAGGAACGTTTCTGGACCGTTTCTTAAGCGTTTTTTTATATGAAGTTTTTACGTTTCTTGAGAGCTGCGTACTAAGCTTAAGTCTAGATACAAATATTAATCTTACATTCTAGGAAATATATCTAAAATCCACTTGAGATAGGACATATGTTACAAGTGGAAAGATTCATCTTACAATCTATGAATTACATTTTGGGACCACCTAAGGCGAACAGTATTAGCAAAGTACATATCGTCACCTGAAATGCAAAATAACGTATCATCAAAAAATTCGAAATTAAGTGTCTTATTGATTACGCTTCACCACTTCAAATTACAAAGATAATATTACATATGTTCAACATTTTCAGGTTCTGCACTCAGATATAAACCAGTTTTAACCAATATTAAATTTTGTTTTCACTCCTATTCTGTTTTATTGCGTGTTTCATTCATGCCACTTTAAATTTCTGAAAATGTTGTTACGTTATTTTGCATTTCAGGTGACGATATAATGTTTCAATACGGACCATATGGGTCGTAAGTGTCATGTTACATACATATTTATGACAGATAAAGAATATGTTCATGTAATATGAACTGGTGGTATTAACTTACATGCACACACTTGTGCTCACATGATTAAGTCAAATAAACATTAGGTTGAACAAATTCATAAATGTTGAAATTTATTGATAAATCAAACAAAAAAAAATTCCACAAATTTAAAAGCAATGACTTAAACTTTATTGTATTTATAGTTTTTTAAGGCTTAATTTTTATGTAAAAGCAAAAATCTGTTTTCTTCTTCATTGTGGAGTGACAAAAACAAGAAAACAGAAGGAAAAGAATGCAGTGACACTCAAAGTATATCCGCGAAATCACCTAATTAAAAATACATACATACATAAATACAATAAACAAACGGGCGCGAACTTAAAAACATATAAACACACCTACCAACAACAACACGCACAAGAAAGCAGGCAGCTGAAAGACTGAAGGAAGAGGAGGAATACAGGAATTGGCGATAAAACTCGCACACACATTTCCACATATTATCCCCCCGAAAAACCCTTGCGGGAAGATAAAGTGAGTTGTATCGCTTCCATTTATTATTATTGCATATTATGCACGTTTGTATGTATGCCGAAAGTTACTGTTTTATATACCAAAACTTTCTAGAAAACATCGAAATACCGATTTAAAATAAATATAAATACATCTCCAAATATATAGGTACTTAAAATTGATAGCCTTATATGCTTAACTATGTGTTTCCAAACTCAACAGTTTAAAAAACAGAAATAAGCATTTACTTGCAATATTTTCTGGCAATACCTCTTATGTTTAAGCAGGATTGCATAAATTAAGTAAGCAAAGGCTCATACAATAATCAAAAATTGTAACAGAAAAAACAAAGCAATAATTGCAAAAAAGATGTACATACATATTCGAATATACAACTAATAGAAATATATTTCTTCTCATATATTCTTAATATATGTATATACATACCACAAAAAATATACACAGAAACCTTAACATATAAATTACATACTTACAAAATCAGAAATATTAGAACATATGTACAGTATATAATAGTGCATACGGAAAATATCTGTTTTACCGAATCCGTTTTCCCGCTCTCTTTTCGTCGTGCAAATATATTGCCAAACAAAAAAAGAGAGTGTGCTTATGACCGCACGACTGAAGTAAAACTTCTTTCTCTCTATCTATATGTATATATCGCTCATTTGCTGCAAGACCGGCATAAGTCAAAAAAATCGATTCGCCAGAAAACGCGTTTAAAGTTTTCAACTTACCTTACCTTACACGGAAAACAGGAAACATATTCTCTTCTCAAGCGGAGCATATAAGAGGTATTCATATGAATTTTTCACTCAACATGAAGTATGATATAACGAACAATTCTGCATCATTAACTCAAAAATCACGTTTTTTGATTTATGCCGGTCTTGCAGCAAATGAGCGATATATGAATGTGTGTGTGCAATATATATATGTATGCACATATACATATATTTATTTCCTACAAATATTTAAATTTATTTTTTGTTTTCATTATTTTCAAATATTAAAATACACACGTTCTTATGGACACAGTTATGTAGTTGTACAGCTGTCTAAATAACTGTGTCCTTAAGAATGTGTGTATTTCAATGTCAGATTCAGATGGCGCTTGCAGTCTGTCGCGTTCTATGTGTTCAGCACATCAATCTGTCGAAGCATTGACGCGACGAGACGCGAAAGAAACTAACAAACGATCGCCGATTGTTACCGCTTCCCTTGCCGCTGTAACAGCTTTGCCTTCCAACGTGGGTAAATATGTATTCATATGTATGAATTTGCATACGGCATATGATGACAAGGCATATATGCCGAAGAAGAGAATATGAAGAGACTCCCAACGAAGAATTTCGTTTTGCTTGTTTATATTTTGTTTCATTTTGACACCGAAAATGTGTACAAAATACATTATGTTCTCTGTCTCACATACGCAAGAATATGAAGAGACATAAATATATGTATGCATGAATATGAATATGAAGACATAAACACATGCATGCATGCTCCTTAAGGGGCATCTCGACACGATAGAATTTATAGAATACTAGCTGCATTGCCGTGCACATAGCCTGTGGAGACTCCACATTGCTCATAGCTTGCTAGACATAGAATACTATCTAGTTTGCCATGTATAGTAAGCTAGAAGCTGTCACTTCAGCAGTTTGACAGGGCAGTTTTCATTTCTATGAAAATTTTGAAGAGGCAACATATCCCATTTGCACATATGCCGACGGCATTTTCAATTTGGCAATATGAAATTTAGAAGAGCGAGTATTAAGACGGTTGTGTTATGTTATAAAAATAAAGTACATTTTCAAAATAACATGTTTTCAAAAAATTAATATTTAGTTTAATATTGTTAATTTACAGAAAAATTATGCAAATTGGGTTGGGAATGAGCGAAGTCTTAAATTTAATAAACTTATACAAGCATAAATCAAAATATTATTGCGCATTTTAAATTTATTATTTCAATTGGTATATACAATTTATGCCGCAATTATTATAACGGGTGATTTTTTTGAGGTTAGGATTTTCATGCATTAGTATTTGACAGATCACGTGGGATTTCAGACATGGTGTCAAAGAGAAAGATGCTCAGTATGCTTTGACATTTCATCATGAATAGACTTACTAACGAGCAACGCTTGCAAATCATTGAATTTTATTACCAAAATCAGTGTTCGGTTCGAAATGTGTTTCGCGCGCGTGTTTTGTTCAGCGATGAGGCTCATTTCTGGTTGAATGGCTACGTAAATAAGCAAAATTGCCGCATTTGGGGTGAAGAGCAACCAGAAGCCGTTCAAGAACTGCCCATGCATCCCGAAAAATGCACTGTTTGGTGTGGTTTGTACGCTGGTGGAATCATTGGACCGTATTTTTTTCAAAGATGCTGTTGGACGCAACGTTACGGTGAATGGCGATCGCTATCGTTCGATGCTAACAAACTTTTTGTTGCCAAAAATGGAAGAACTGAACTTGGTTGACATGTGGTTTCAACAAGATGGCGCTACATGCCACACAGCTCGCGATTCTATGGCCATTTTGAGGGAAAACTTCGGACAACAATTCATCTCAAGAAATGGACCCGTAAGTTGGCCACCAAGATCATGCGATTTAACGCCTTTAGGCTATTTTTTGTGGGGCTACGTCAAGTCTAAAGTCTACAGAAATAAGCCAGAAACTATTCCAGCTTTGGAAGACAACATTTCCGAAGAAATTCGGGCTATTCCGGCCGAAATGCTCGAAAAAGTTGCCCAAAATTGGACTTTCCGAATGGACCACCTAAGACGCAGCCGCGGTCAACATTTAAATGAAATTATCTTCAAAAAGTAAATGTCATGAACCAATCTAACGTTTCAAATAAAGAACCGATGAGATTTTGCAAATTTTATGCGTTTTTTTTTTTTAAAAGTTATCAAGCTCTTAAAAAATCACCCTATATAATAGTCCAAAAATATGAATTCTTATTTTTCCCAGAAGTACATTTGTAAAAAAAGGATCTTTCTCCTTTTCTTATTATCTTATTTTTCCCAGAAATACATTTGTAAACAAAAGGATCTTAATCCTTTTTTTATTTTCCACATAAAAGATTTCAAACGTACGCTACATCAGCTACCTACCCGACGGCATTTCGCAAATGATAAAATAAAATTTTCAAGAGCTCAAAGCATGCGCTACATCAGCTCGAACCTACCTATCCTACGCCTTTGCGCAAATGATTCTATCATGCTAGCAAATGCCCACGTACAGATTTGGCAATGGCAATGGCAATTCGTTTGACAGCTAGTATTCTATAAATTCTATCGTGTCGAGATGCCCCGTTACATACAATGTTAACAAATTTTATGTTCTCTGTCTATACTTTCAAGTTCTCTGGTTCTTGCAAATTTGTTTACATGCACACATAATTACATATGTATGTACGTGAATATGCGCGACCGCTTGGTCTTTTAATATGTACATGTGAAAATGTTCAATATTCCTCTTATTCATGTGTACAGTCAATCCTGGTTAAGTAGTACTCCGCTTAATGAAAGTCATCCCTCTTAACTGCCTATATCTTGCTGCATCTCACGGTTTGTTTTTTGAAATACATTCAAACTATTGTTTTAAGTATGTACGACTCGGTTAAGTATCCGCAGTCGCTTATGTACCATATTATATTTTTATTTTTGACAAAACACAAAAATCTGTATCTTTGATTGTGCCACATAACCGGAATTGACTGTATTTTACGCGGCTTGCAAAAATCTGCGTCGATATGTATGCAAGCTCATACATACATATATATTCATACATATTTACGCAAGTTTGTTGGCGAAGCTGTTAGCGCGGCAAGGGAAGCAGTAACAATAGACGATCGTTCGCTTATTGTTTCGGCACAGCTAGGATCTTCTACCAACAACACAATGCTGTGTCGACAGATTGACTCGTTGACATGGAAGCAAAAAACGCGAGCTTCGCCATTAGTTGTCCGTCTCAACGGAGATTTCGCATGAAGCATTGAGTGTACATACATATGTACTGCATCTAGACAAATTTACAAACATTATCCCTATGGTCTAGCATATTTGTTTACATATATATGAGCACATGTGCGACCGCTTGGTCTTTTAACATGATATCGAGACTTTTAATAATTAAAGGAAATATATGTATGTACATATACATATTTTTGTATATAGTAAATACATATATGACCTGTCAAACCCATATAAAATGTATATTTAGGTAGTAATACTTGCAAAGATTTTATGGTATACAAATACATAGGTCAAATTCAAAATACACACTTATGTGTTTTCATAACAAATATACATATGTATGTATGTATACCGATCTATAAATTATAAGCAGAGTCGTTTGAGCATAGTAAATAAGCGAATCTGTACGCATACATTACTTTACATTGGAATTCGCATTATTTTTCTCATTTAACAGTGAAAATGCTCAATTCTGATATATTCGTGGTGAAACACGCTTATAATTTGTCTGTGGTGAAACTGGACCATCTCGACCGAGTTAGCCAAAAATATTTTTACGATCTCCGCGCCGTGAACCTTCTCTATATTAAACGTTCTCTGCCTTCTCTATATTAAACGTTCTCTGTCTATATTATACATTCTCTGCGTTCACTTCGCCTGATCACACTTAGGCGAATCACACTTAGGCGAATCACACTGAGGCGAATCACACTGAGGCGAATCACACTTTTCACCAGTTTACTCCCCAAGCCAAGCGCGCCTAAAGAAGTTTTACTTCAAAAAAAGCAAACTTACACAAGCATTACAGCAGAGCCGCTCAAAATTTTTCATGCCTATACTCGGAGTATAGGCAAGCAAATGCAGTCGAAGCATGTACGCTATGACGCTAATTCTGCCAGCGTCAAAAATACACTCGAAATACAGGAATTCAGTTTCGAATAAGCATATAGAGGACTTAATGAGAATCAAAACTTACGATCTTGAAGTCGATATGGAAAAAATCATGGAAAGTTAAAAAAAATTAACTTAAATTATTGTTGTTCTTAATTGCTTTTTTAATCAAAAACCATAATTTTTTATTTTTTTCTAAATTTTTAATAACAAAATAACTAGATAGCACGATTTCACTCAGTGTACTAAGCAAGCGCGCGCACACAATCATACGCTAGCAGATATCAAATGTGTGATTGTATGCGTTGGTAAATAAATTGCGCATTATTTTGAGCGGCTCTGCATTACAGCATATTGTTTGCTAATATAAGTACATTAGCACAAACAATTTGTGCATACTAATCAAAAAAGTGAATTGACCTCTCTAACGAGCTCTCAATTGCTTAAGAATATAAGAAAAAGCATAATCATAAGCACACAAACAATTCGTGCATACTTAGGCACAAAGCGAATTGATCTCTTCAACGAGCTCTCAATTGCACAAAACATAAGCACATACAAGTCCAGGTATTAGGGTGCACCTAAATACAAATCATTCGGATATCAAATATTTTAATTAATAAAAAGCGCGGTTTTTTAATACCAATTAAAAGTTCAAATATATTTGCGAACTAAAAAATAAATAAATAATATTATTTTGCAAAAATGGCTAACAACAGCACTAATCAAAATACACCTATCGGAGCTACACGCTCAAAACAAATTGTTAAACTCATTTCACAAAGTGACAGTTTATTAAGATACTGCACTAGATTTGCCTCTTCGCCGATTTATGAAAACTCTGAATCGTTATTAGAAATCAAAATTCAAAATCTTGAGAACTTTTGGACTCGCCTCCAAGCGGCTCATGACGCCATTCTAGATTCTAACGATTCATAAACACACAATTTCAAATCATCGGCTTACGATGCTGCTTAGACCAATATGAAGAAACAAAAGCTATGATCTCCGATCAATTAAAGCTAATAAAAGCAATTGCACCTACTCCACATCCGAGAGTAGAGCTGCCACAAAAAGACGGCCAGAAGGCAAGTTCAGACATCCAACTCGAGTTGCCCGCATGGGACACAGAAACCTTTTACGGAGGTTATGAAGAATGGCCGTCCTTCCGGGACATGTTCACGGCCGTGTTCATAAACCATCATCAATTATCACAAGCGCAAAAATTGTATCACCTCAGATACAAAACGAAAGGTCAAGCAGGCTACTTAGTAAAACAGTTCGCTCTTAATGACGATAATTTCAATTTGGCTTGGGAAGCTCTAAAAGCTAGATATGAAAACGAAAGAATACTGGTCGACAAGCAAGTAACGACATTATTAAACTTGCCTAAAATCAAAAAAGGAACAAGTGAAGAATTTGTAAAATTACAATCCACTGTTTCTAATTGTTTGTCGATTCTGTCGACACAAAATATTCCCACAGACAGCTGGGACCCAGTTCTGGTAAACATTTGCACCGTCGCATTACCAGAAAAGTCGTTACTTCTATGGGAGGAATCGCTCTCATCACGAAAAAAGTGCCCAACGTGGCAACAAATGAAAGATTTTCTCACCACCCAATATGAAATTGCGGAAAGGTTAGAAGAATAAATAATCAAAACTAAGAGCAAACATGACCAAAATGGAAGCTTAAATAGACCCCAAGTTAGTAATAAAATCATTTCAAAAAAAAAACTTTTACAAAACGCAATCGTTCACATCCGAACAGAAAAAACATACGTCATGCGAACTATGTAAAAGAGGGCATAAACTTATATCTTGCCAGAGGTTTAAAAACTTAAATATTAACGAAAGGAACAACTTTTGTCAGGTCAAAAAGACTCTGTACAAACTGCTTGTCCCACTCACACAATCTTAATAATTGTAAAAGCAAATATAACTGCTTATATTGTCACAAAAGACACCATTCAATTCTTCATTACAGCAGATATCCCCTCTCACCCCATAAAAGCGCTTATAAATCAAGAACCACGGGTTTAATTGCAAAAGCAAATCCCGAAAACCAAAATTCTAAAAATAGCCAAGACACACCATGTTGCTCAAAGGCACAAAAATTTCAAACGCTGCACAGCGAAGCACAAGGTGGACTAGTTACAGAACCAGTTACCACCATACCGACTCTAGTTGAAGACAAATACCTTAATTCACAATTAATTAAATCGCAAAATTTAAAGAAACTCCCATTAACAAACAAAACTATAAAAGATCAGTATTGTGAGCACTTCTCTAAAGCCACAACTACTCGATCAAATAATGGCCGGTACGTCGTACGACTACCACTAGAGCCACAATTTTCCAATACTCCACGAATGGGTTTAAAACACAAAATTAAAGTTACCTTTGAAAGTCCTTATATTAAAAACAGATACAACTTTTCGGCCCCGCAGGATGGCTTTCGCCAATAACGAAAAAAAAAACTGCACAAATCCCAGAGCGGTGGCGGGCTACCACTAAAAAATAAAAAGATGGTGCATACGTGCATAAATAATACCTAAAATAAAATTTTCCAAAAAGTTAAATAATATTCGCATCTAAATAAGCGCTCCTCACATTGGTGATTAGTGGGAATCAGCTATAGAAAGCATTAACTTAATTATGAAGAATTTTCTACTCTATGAATCGAAGCAGTTCTCCATTCACGGCCATTCTCTCGCAAGATCCCTCTAATTTCACAGTCCTCTCTCCAAGGCTAAGGAGTACCCATTCTGGCCATATCTGACCAGGCGTGGAGTTACTATCCTTCATAAGCCGAGAATAAATAATATCCAAACAATTGCCGTTAATACAACAAGGGAATATAAAAACAACCGGTATGCCAAACCGATAAAATAAGAAATTGTAAATAACCGCTATAAAATTAAACATTTTTGTTTAGGTACTATAATAAGTCGTCAAAACACGCAAAAGGAAATTACTACTTCAAGCACCACTGCTAATACAATATACAAATTTATATTAAAATCAAAACCGCTGCTTACAGGTAAAATTCTGTGCCTTCGGCTACTCCACCAACTGACGAATTATATGTATCAGCTTATACATAATACTAGGCAAAATATTCGCCTAGGGGGCCCAGAATGTTTAAATGAGTTAAGCATCTACCCACTCTACCCGGAAAAACTGGCACACACTAATAAAGCTCTGCTCAATACTACCATAGTCGATGACACCATACTCGTAAACCACACAATTCACCACACTACATCAACCCACTCTGCATAAAGGATGGTCCCCTGAGCAGATACACTACATTCGTTTTGGATACATTCCGTGCTGCTCTATGCCGCATGAACCTCATTCGATTGGATATTCGCCACAAGTTCCAACGCGCCAGAAACAATTTCGGGTCAATCCAGTTCCTTCTAGCGGCATCCTGTCTCAACTCAACAATAATTTAATTGAACACAACACCGTTCTAAATTCATCTGTTTGTAGATATGTATATACAACTTAATTGTATTTTAAACACATAAAACAAGCATTTGTGTCTACATAATTTTCGCACTTTGCAGGCCGATTTAAGCTATGAAACAAACATTTACTAAACACACTCGCTAATAGTACCTCATGATAAAATATACCGAACAATTTATATGTGCTCCACCTGGTAGAATAATTATTGAAACTGCTGATGAATCAATGATGGTACATAATTTTTTGGAAAATCCCCACCAAAGAAGAAAAAAATCCCCACTTTTCCCTACGCTGTCTAAAATTTTTCGCCACAAAATTCCCTACAAGTTTTACCAATCATTTCTTACAATATTAAAAGAAAACAAAAAAGTTTGACCTTAAAGTACAAAAGGGTAGGCATTTGGAACATTTATTATAATATTAAATATGTTTAATACATAAAAATATAATATGTGCACCATTGCCTTGTATGTGTACTAGGGTGATTCAAAAAAAAATTTTTTGTTTTTTTTTTATTGGTACTCGGAAAAATGGGTTCCTAGACACCTCTAAGAAATCCTCTCCAAATATGAGTTTTTAATTGTAACGGGAAGGTCCTCCGCCTAACGGTTTTCTATTTTTTCTTATTATCAGATAGAAACATTTATATCTCACTTCCAACTACTTAAAAAAATATCTTGTTAATTAGGTTTTGTAGGAAATTGAATGCTCTAAAATATGGTCTCGTAAGATTTTTTCGTAAACCCAACCGTTTAAAAGATATTAACAGTTGAACTTTGATTATTTTTGGTAAAATTTTTTATTTCTTATTAATTTTATAACTCAATGAAAAAAAATTATTATGAATAGGTTTTTGGAGAGGATTTCTTAGAGGTGTCTAGGAACCTGTTTTTCACAGAACCAAACGAAAAAAAAAAAATTTTTTTTTGATCCACCCTAATATGCATTGATGTTTGACGATGAATATCTCGTAAACGCTTAACTTAATCGAAAAATCATAGTAGACCATTTTTATAGAGCAGTAAATTTCCTACAAAACTATGTGTTTCATCATTCATAATAATTTCTTTTCATTGAGTTATAAAATTAATAAGAAATAAAGAATTTTTCCAAAAATAGTCAAATTTCAAACGTTAATATCTTTTAAACGGTTGGGTTTACGAAAAAATCATACGAGACCATATTTTAGAGCATTCAATTTCCTACAAAACCTAATTAACAAGATATTTTTTCAAGTAGTTGGAAGCGAGATATAAATTTTTCTATCTGATAATAAGAAAAAATAGAAACCGTTAGGCGGAGGACCTTCCCGTTACAATTAAAAACTCATATTTGGAGAGGATTTCTTAGGGGTGTCTAGGAACCCATTTTTCCGAGTACCAATAAAAAAAAACAAAAAAGTTTTTTTTGAATCACCCTAATGAGTACACATACACACATATATATATATATACAAATAAATAAAGAAAAAAATTCATTTCATTTAAATACATTTCATCTTTTAAATTAGACTAGCATAGGTACAACAAGAATGATCCAATCAAATGGATGGTTAACTAAGGCGACATTAATTTATTTGGTTAAAAAAAACTAAACAAACAAAAAACACGTAAACATATACTTTAAGCATGATATGCATGCAAAAAAAAAAAATATTAATGATGGTCGTAGAGTTCAGACGTTGTCATTTTTTTTAGATGCGATTCCTTGCACTGAAAAATGCAACAATTTAGATTTTCGTCTTGCAAAAAAGAGCGGATTATGCAAATCGAAGTTAAATTTGCATGGCTTAACTTATTTCTTTTTTTCGTACGAACATCTGTAACTATAGAAAAAATTCTTTCGGAATCTGCATTGGCATGTGGTAGTGTTAAAACAAACTTGGCTAATTTTGATATAGTAGGAAAAAGAAAATTGTCATTAAAGTTTTTCATTTTAGTGATATTGCTCCAAAACTCTTCAGTGCCCATCTTTAAAATCTCTTAAAATTAAACTCAAAAGTTCTCCACTCTTGTAGAAGAGCGTAAGCATCTACATTCTGCTGCAAATATTTTTAAATGTGAAATCATTTTTGTTTCCTTTTACCCCCATTGCAATTTCGGGACTTAAAAACTCCATTTCTGCAAATATACCTGTTCCAAGGGGCAATCTTCGCTGTATTTCTTCTAAAGCAATAATGTAAAACTGCAGGCAATCCATTCTTATTTTGTTTGCAGCAGCCTTCGGAATAGTTGTTAAGAGATCGATGCACTCATGTCCAAAAAAAACTTCTTCGATTGGTAGAGAAATATGCGGTGATCTAACAGCACAAGTAGTATTAAGTTCCGACTTTTTAATGAAATTTTGACCTAGACTCAAAAATAATTTTTCTGATTCCCGTTGAAAAACATGTATTAGTGGCACTTTGGACTGAAAAAGTGCATTTAGAGTATTAAAATAGTTGAGGACATACTTAAGAAAAAGTAAATAAGCTCTATTACACTCGTTATTGAGTTCAAACGAAATAATTTCTGTAGATTTCAACTTATCTTGCGCGACAGCTTGCTTAAAAAATTCTAAAAGCACTTCCCAGTTTTCTAAAACACTTTCGACGCACCTATGATGTGACAGCCATCTAGTTGCACACATCCTTAGGATTTTTTTCTTCCTCCCACCTAACATTTCCTGCACAGCTTCTAATTGCGCACATCTCTTGGAACTTCCAGAGACATACGAACCGATTTGCCGCAAAAGATCTTCGGGTGCTCTTGGCAGTGCTAAGCAAGCTTTACTTGCAATAATTGCGGCCGAATGGCAAATACATTTTACAACGACCACGTTTGGAATGTCATTAATCAACCTGGAAGCGAATGAATTGCATTTCCCGACAATAACATTTGCGCCGTCGCTGCACATGCCTTAAAAATACAAGGAATAAAAAATGACCTTAAAATTTATATTTATACGAGTACATACATATTCATATATGTGAAGAATATACATATGACCATTTTATTTTATTTACCACTTATGTTATTAAATGGAATTCCTAGGGATAAAATTAATTCCTTAAAAGTCTTGTACAGCGCATCTGCAGTGCAATCAGCTCCTATTGGTAGTAGATCCAACAACTTTACCACAACTCGTCCCTTTTCTTCGTCGTAAAACCTGGCCAGGATGCACATATCCTTATTGAGGCCGATATCTGTGCTCTCGTCGATCATTACGGAAAACGGGTTTACTTTTAACTTATTTACCAAGTTGTTCTTTTCTTCTTTTGCTACTACATTTTATATTATGCTCGTGCACTTTTTCCTCCCAAGATCAACATTTTTTATAATTTCAGAATCCGGCACTATTTCTTTCAAAAGTGGGGTTAGGTGATCTACCACTGTCAAAGCGACATTGTGTTCAGCGAAAAACATGCTGAGTCTTATTTCAAATTTTTTTTATCTATATCCCCTTCTGCATTTACGTTTCTCTTAAAAAAAGTATTCAATTTGCTCGTTTTGCTTATGGCTTTTACATTTTTCTGGTGTGCTTTTGTTTCTGCGTGTTTCAATAAATCAGACTTGCCGCAATTTAAAATTTTGTTGCAGGCAGCGCATTTGCATTTAAACGACTCCCCGGCCAAAGCTTGTAACCAACCCTTGAATCTTTCGTCTCCTAGCCACTTATTTGTAAACTTTTGTTTACAATATTTGCGGCTCTTTGCAATACTCTCGTCCGATTCTGTTGAAGAACTCATTTCTGTAAAAAATGCTTTTTGTCAAGAAAAGCAAAAGCTTTTAAATTTACTTCAGACTTACCTCACAAAAAGTCAGCAATCAAATTAAAAGCGGCAAACGAATTATATGCGACGCCAGCATGCTGCCATACAAACACTTTTTCAGAGTGCTGCCTTTGACAACGTGAAGTTGAAACCGATTTAATGCTGCCATTCGAATATATTCTTGATAAAAAGTTGCCAAATAGACTTATTTGCATTTTGACTGAAAAAAAATTACATAGAAATTTCGATTTTACTTTGTCGAAAAATCTTTACATTTTACTTATATATAAAAATCTGTCCTTTTTTCTCCACGTCCATTTCTTTCCACTTAAATCCCTACGTGTAGGAAATTTCCCCTACATGTACCAACACTGTGATGCATAGGATTTCTAATGCCATAAAAAGAAATTAATTATATGTAAAATATAGTTAAAAATTCACACAAAATTTATCCAACTAACCCAACCTAACTAAAGAAATTCGAAATATATTAAACCTTGCATGATTAATTCGAATTTGCAGAATGCTGTATATGTTAAAAAAAATAATGCAAGCGTGTGCGTTGGTGTTAATGCATGAAGAAAAAATTTGTAAATGCAATGGAATTTCTGAGAAAAATGGTTAGCCGTGGCAGGCAGGGTTAGTAAACAAGAAATTATAGCATTTATACCATGTTCAGACCGACACTTAATCACACGATTTCGGCTGTTGAGTGGTTTTTCCCACTAATCTTATAAATTTTTCAAGATTTCACATTACAAAAATAACAGTTCCAAATCACTTCATTGAAATGATTTGAATCTGATCCACGCCAAATCATTCTGTGCGACTCTGATTTTGCGCCATCTATTTGTCAGCATTGGAAATCTGTTTCATTATCACAGCTGATTTAGACACTACAAAGGGAAAAAAATGTAAACAAACAAATTTTTTTTAAAGCAATGAATCTAGTTTCACCTAAAAATCGACTTAACAAATGAGAAAATGCATCCACTATTTCTATTATATGGAAAATATTTGAAAAAAATACGGCTTTTATTTCAAAATACTATATGACAATCTTTTCTTTTGATGAATATTAAGCGATGTGACTTCATGAAAGACAATAACAGCTGTTTTTTGATCTTTCTAACGGCAGTGAGAACAATGTTGGGTTATGAAATGCTTAAATGTAATCTAATCTTTTAAATTTTCGGTCGGAACATAGTATTACATGCATACCAACATGTATGTCTGTTATAAGCATAAGAAAGCCGCAGAAACTTTAAAAGGGTTTAAATGATAATTTGACGGAATGCAACCGTTTTGATGTTGTCTGAAGGTCCTTTGCTTTTCCGGCGGTTACTTGCTATTCGAACTTCTTCTTGGTCGGGCAATGTAACGTCTACTCCTTTTGAATGCGAGCTATTTCGAGAAGGCGAAACATCCCCTACATAGAGTTGTTCGCTGGGTTTGGGATCCGCCACGTAAAAGAATACCCCCATTGAAAAGATACTGCCTCGGATGAGAGACCGCCCTTTCGATGACAACCATGGCAAATGAAATAAGGACTACGAATTGAGGGCATGCACCTGGAATGTCCGGTTCCTTAATTGGGAAGGTGCCGCTACCCAGCTGGTTGATGTCCTCGTGAAAATAAAGGCTGACATCACCGCCGTCCAAGAAATGATATAGATGGGACAAGGACAGAGACGAGTAGGTCCTTGTGGCATCCGGATCGAAAAACCACCAACCAGATCGATCATGTTGTGATAGACGGAAGACACGTCTCCAGTGTTTTAGATGTGCGGGCGCTCCGAGGTCGTAACATCGACTCGGACTCGGATTGTTGCAGCCAAAATTCGCACCCGCCTCTGTGCAACAAAAAACGCACGCCAACAAACACAAGGAAGGTTCGACGTCGAGAAGCTGCAATCACAACAGACAGCCGAACGATTTTCAACTCGGCTTGCACTCCTGCTCTCTGAGAGCACTCGTCAACAACTCGGTATAAGGGAACTGTGGCACGGCATTTCAAACTCCTTACGTACAGCTGCAACCGAAACCATTGATTTTCGGAAAATGCAAAAGAAAAGCTGGAAGAGTGCCGTGTCGCATAGGAGAGATAGATACCGAGAGTTGAAGAGGGAAGCGAGTCGCATTTGCAGACGGAAAAAGAGAGAGGCTGAAATGCGTGAGTATGAAGAGCTTGATAAGCTGGCCAACAGGGGTAATGCTCGAAAAAATGCGGCGGCTGGCAGAAAGTTTCAAGACCGGATCATCACCCTCAAACGCGTTCTAGTCACCGATGCCCAGAGCATACTTAAATTATGGAGGGAACACTTCTCCAGCTTGCTGAATAGCAGTGAACGTACAACGCCAGGAGAGGGTGAATCCAATTTCCCAATCGATGACGATGGAGAACACGTTCCATTGTCCGACCATGAAAAAGTTCGAATAGTAATTGCCCGTCTGAAAAACAAAACACGGCGGCAAAGAACTGATGAGAAGCATGCATCAGCACTAAAGGGCTGCATGAATACGCAAAAAACAAACTTTGAGTCACTGTCCAAAAATTTCAACTCGCACTCACTCATACAACGTAAAAATGAATTCTCATGTTTGGGTAAAATAAGGACCGAGTCTCATTAGTGAGAACAACAACGAGTTCGCTCAACTCATAGCACTCTCACAAGTAACGATCCACTCTCTGTAGAATTGATCTACCAAAGCATTTCATTCTGTTGGTGTGAATTAATTCTTGCATTCATAGCGTGAATTAATTCTTGCAACCCTTTAATCAGCACCTCAACTTCGCGAATAAGGTCCTATCGAGCGTATTGTGTGAAAGATTAAAGCCCACCGTCAACAAATTGATTGGACCTTATCAGTGTGTCTTTAGACCTGCCAAATCAACAACCGACCAGATATTCACCATACGCCAAATTTTGTAAAAGACCCGTGAAAGGAGAATCGACACACACCACCTCTTCGTGGATTTCACAGCTGCTTTCGACCCTACGAAAATGAGATGCCTTTATGCGGCGATGTCTGAATTTGGTATCCCCGTAAAAATAATACGGCTGTGTAAACTGACGTTGAGCAACACCAAAAGATCCGTCAGGATCTGGAAGGACCTCAATACCGGCGCCGTTAGTTCTGCTTTCTCCAGACTGACCAAGGAAACAAAGCAGTTGGTTCTGACAGTGAATGACGGCAAGACGAAATACCTCCTGTCATCAAACAAACAGTCGTCGCACTCGTGACTAGGCTCTCACGTCACTGTTGGCAGTCATAACTTTGAAGTTGTAGATAGTATATTTGGGAACCAGCATAAACGCCACCAACAATGTCATCCTGGGAATCCAACGCAGGATTACACTTGCCACACACGGCTCATAATTCCCGTCCTGCTATATGGTGTAGAGGCTTGGACGATGACAACAACTGATGAGTCGACATTGCAAGTTTTCGAGAGAAAGGTTCTGCGAAAGATTTATGGTCCTTTGCGCATTGGCCACGGCGAATATCGCATTCGATTGAACGATGAGCTGTACGAAATATACGAAGACATTGACATAGTTCAGTGAATTAAAAGACAGCGGCTAAACTGGCTAAGTCATGTTGTCCGAATGGACGACATCACTCCCTCTATGAGAGTATTTCGAGTATTCCGGGGAAAGCAGAAGAAGAGGAAGACCTACGCTCTGTTAGAAAGACCAAGTGGAGAAGGACCTGGCTACACTTGGGATATCCAATTATCGCCACGGAGCGAAAAGAAGAAACGACTGGAGCGCTGTTGTTAACTCGGCTATAATCGAGTAAGCAGTAAAGAAGAAGAGAATATACCATATATTAGAGCTAATGGGTAATATGAAATGATAGATTTGCATTTCATCACGAACGTAAATTGAATTATCATTTTTTACCTTATTTAAGTAAATTTTATAACATAACATTCTTTGTTTAATATATTATTCTGAACCGACATATGAACCAGTTCTTTTCAAATTTTTAAAAGCTCCAATTTTCGTGTTTTTTAATTTATATAAAACTTTCGAGGACCACGGTTTTGTTTTATACTTTTATTTTTATTAACAATTAATATAGGAACATACTTCTGAAATTAATGTTATTAAAATGCAAGACAATAGAAGTCGCTACAGTTTCTGTAGGGTGCTCACTACAGCGCTGAAGCCCGTCGCTTTTCGCTGGTTGCGATGATTATGATGTGGTGGTGTTTGCGAGCGTGCACCTCGAGACGGCTTAGAACGATGGGATCTTCGGCGTTGTATCTGGTTCCCATGTTTATTGTGCCGCTGTTGACTATGCCGGTGATCGGCGTGCGTTGACTGACCAGCTCGTCCAGGGAAACGGTGGAACAACGTGTGATGCGGTCGGTGTCAGTATTGACATGACCCGTCTGACATAAACTCCAAAGTAGCGTGGTTGTTTGCCGAGCACGTCATGCAGTTGCCGTGAGCTCTAGCGATCTGTTGGCGCTTAACGGGCGTTATGATCTTGAAGATCGTACATCTCTTTAGGAAATGGGGTCGATAACATAGGCTGCATCGTGGCGGTACATATTCCTCGAACTGCTCCTCACTTGCATCCCTGACTGGTGTAACGAATGATTGGCTGGGCGGGCTTGTGGCCTCTTGCCTCCTTGTTACGACGATGGACCTCGCGGGTGCTGTATTTGCAGTAATTGCGGACCTCACCAATGGGGGGTTACTGCGGATATCTTCTGCGTCCATTTCTAGTGGAATAGGAATATGTATATTAAAACATGGTTTTGCTAATTGTATGAAGTATGTCATTCGTTATGTATATGAGTTGACGAGACGTATGTATCGTATACGGGCGTAGAAATCGAACTGAGCCACCACGATCTAACCAATCCTTTTTGATCGGTCGGGTGGTGAAAACGATTATGGTGTGTAGTGTAGTTAGTTAGATGTATGATGTGGTATTGTTGTGTTTGTTGCTTGGGGTTGCGTGGTGTGATACTGTAAGTTGTGTGATGAACGTTGTGTTGTGTGATGAATGTTGTGTAGTGTGATGAATATTGTGTGGTGTGATGAATGCTGTGCTGAGGGGCGATATGCCATAAAGTTGCATAAACAAAGTCAATAGTTATCGTCGCTATTGAACAAAGTTTCAA
The DNA here is from genome assembly GCF_023373825.1 of Bactrocera dorsalis. Classification (NCBI taxonomy): domain Eukaryota; kingdom Metazoa; phylum Arthropoda; class Insecta; order Diptera; family Tephritidae; genus Bactrocera; species Bactrocera dorsalis. The sequence goes on along the minus strand of NC_064304.1, from coordinate 54,754,093 downwards.
AGCTAAAGCATGTATAGAAGCTAGGATAATTACTATACAGTACTTGTCTATGATTTCAGCAGTTATTACCAAAGCAGGACGATTCGGGTCCTCAGGTAGAACAAGCGCATAACCCTGAATAACTTCTTCTTCTTCTTCCTAACAACAGCGCGCCGGTCGTTTCTTCTTTTCGCTACGTGGCGCCAATTAGATATCCAAAGAGTAGTTGGGTCCTTCTTCACCTGCCCCTTTCAACGGAGTGGAGGTCCTCCTCTTCCTCTGCTTCCATGGAGTGCTTTCAGCCATTCGTCATATATCTCATACAGCTCATCGTTCCATCGAATGGGCCGTAAATCTTTCGCAGAACTTTTCTCTCGAGAACTTGCAACGTCAACTAATCAGTTGTTGTCATCGTCCAATACTCTGCACCATATATCAGGACGGGAATAATGACTTACTTATAGGGTTTTGCTTTGGCTCGTCGAGAGAGGACTTTACTTCTCAATTGCCTACTCAGTCCGAAGTAGCACCTCTTGGCAAGAGTAATCCTGCGTTGGATTTCCAGGCTGACATTTTTGGTGGTGTTTATGCTGGTTCCCAAATATACGAAACTGTCTACAACTTCAAAGTTATGACTGTCTACAGTGACGTGAGAGCCAAGTCGCGAGTGCGATGACTGCACTGGCCGACAATTTTGACATTTTTTTTCTGCTCTGAAACCAAACTTGTTTTTTTATGTTGCTTTGATAAGGTACATATATAGTTTGAATACAAAAAAAAATGCTAGGTCCAGGTTAAGAGAAAAATGAAAGTAAAGTTTTTGCAAAAAATATATTGAATATTACAAATTTTTATCCCTCAATTTATATTTTCTTGTACTTTTTTAAACTTCTGCTGTATTGGTAGTCAGGATTATCACGTAAACATATCCAGCAATAGTCTGCCAGCATGCTAGGAGTCCATTTGCCTTGATACCTTTTCTCCATACTCAATATGTCTTGGTGAAATCTCTCCCCATGTTCATCACTGATTGCACCTAAATTGGGAGGAAAGAAATCCAAGTGCGAATGTAGGAAATGTATTTTCAGGGACATGTTACATCCTAAAGCCTGAAAATCCGTCAATAGGCTTGATATGAGTTCTTCATAATCGGGTGATTTGGTGTTACCTAAAAATTTTTTTACAACCTCAACAAATGAAAGCCATGCTTTTTTTCTAGCGTATTTAGTTTAGAGACAAAGTTTTGATCCTTCATAACTCGTCGTATGTCTGGCCCCACAAAAATCCCTTCTTTTAATTTCGCATCACTAAGTCTCGGAAATATACTTTTAAGGTATTGAAAACCTTCTCCCGTTTTACCCATTGCTTTTACAAAATTTTTCATTAAGCCTAATTTTATATGAAGGGGTGGCAATACAATATTCTCGGGTTCAACAAGACGAAGATTGGACACACTTTTCTGATTAGGTACATAGTCTGTTCTTTTTGGCCACTCTTTTTCTTTTTTATAGTGTTTGCTTCGAGCTCTGCTATCCCATTCGCACATAAAACAGCAAAATTTTGTGTAACCAACTTGCATACCTAGTAACATCCCAACTACTTTTAAATCAGAACAAATTTTCCAAGAATGTTTAGCATACTGTATTTTTTTTAGTAGATTTTTGATATTTTCATAGGTTTCTTTGATATGTACTCCATGCGCTAGAGGTACGAGGGCTGTCCGATAAATAACCGACCTCAACGTGAAGCTAGCGGCACATCTGAAAAAAAAGCTTCTACTTCAAATTGTGCATATTATAATAGCTACTCGCCAAAATTTCAGAAATTTATCTTGCGCAATTATCTGTTGACAGTCGTTTTTGTGAGTCTATTTCGGTGATTTCCCCAAAATGGAAAAAATTGAATATCGAGCTGTAATTAAATTGTTATTTTTGAAAGGCAATACGCCTTCACAATTCAAAGATGAGTTGGACTCTGTGTATGGTGACTCCGCACCATCGTTTACCACCGTAAAATTTTGGGCAGCTGAATTTAAACGTGGTTGCAGGAGCTTGGAAGATGATGAACGTCCTGGGCGTCCAAAAACTGCAACCACTAACGATAACATCGCTAAAGTTCATCAATTGGTACTAGACGACCGCCGGATTAAAGTTAGGGAAATAGCTGAGATTATGAAGATGTCAAAAGAAACTGTTTGTCACATATTAAACCAAGATTTGGGGATGAGAAAGCTGTCCGCGCGTTTGGTGCCGCGTTTGCTTACGCTAGACCACAAACGTGCGCGCATGAACATTTGCAGCGCTCTGTTGGCTCAGTTTAGAGGCAATAAAACCCGTTTTTGGCGCCGATTGATAACTGTAGACGAAACTTGGATTCATCATTATACGCCCGAAACAAAAAACCAATCTAAACAGTGGATTGAAAAGGGGGAACCAGCCCCAAAAAAACCTAAAGGGTTTGTATTCGGCTGGGAAGGTGATGGCGAGTGTTTTTTGGGACAGCCTTGGAATTATTTTTATCGACTATCTTGAAAAAGGAAAAACTATAACAGGAGCATACTACGCATCATTATTGGACAAGCTAAAGGAAGAAATTTCGAAAAATCGGCCACATTTGCAAAAAAAGAAAGTCTTGTTCCACCAAGACAACACACCATCTCACACCTCAACAGTCGCCATGGCGAAAATCCACGAATTGCGGTTCGAACTGCTTGACCATCCACCTTATTCACCGGATCTAGCACCAAGCGACTTTTTTTTGTTTCCTCAACTTAAAACTGCGCTCGGCGGCCAGAGATTTTCGTCAAATGAGGAGGCAATCTCTTTCGTAAACTCGTATTTTGCAGACAAAGACGCCAAGTATTATTTGGAAGGGTTGCAGAGATGGGAGCATCGCTGGGAGAAGTGTGTGGAGTTACAAGGAGACTATGTGCAAAAATAAAAAAAAAAAAATTTGAAAAAGTCGCGTGCATCATGGTTAGGTCGGTTATTTATCGGACAGCCCTCGTACAGATGGAAGTTCGTTACCATTATGTAACAAAACCGCCTTCAAACTTATTTTCGATGAATCAATAAATAGTCTCCACTGATCAGGTGAATAGGTACAAAACATTTTTTTCATAAGCCCATATACATCTTTGCAATAGACTAGATCGTTTTCCTTTTCAAAGAAATCCACAACACTACTATGTCGTTTCCGATAAGTACAGATTCTTGTCTCTGGATGCAATAAATTCCATTGTTTTAGTCTAGAAGCTAAAAGTTCTGATTTCTCTTTTGGTAAATCAAGGTCACGAATCAGATCATTAAGTTCGCTTTGAGTTATCAGATGTGGCTCTGTTGTTGACCTTGTTGGTGGTGGCTCGTAGCCATCGTCGTCAAAATCGGTGTAGTCGGAAGCATAAACATCAACACTACTTTCGAAGCTGCTACAGCGGCAAGGGGTGACAATCGGCGGCCAAAACTTTACTTTTGCCATAGAACTTCTATTGCTACGAATATGGAAATGACAAATTTGGTAGAAAATGCGAGCTGTGCCGAAAGAAACGAACAAACGATCGCCGATTGTCACCGCTTCGCTTGCTACTCGAACAAGGTTGCGTAGATTCATATTGAGCAAGGTTGCGCAACCTGAATCTATCGCAACCTTTTCCGAACTCGTATAAGAAGTATAACTTCAATAATATTATCGTAATTGGACTTAATGATTTTTTTTTTATTATTTTTCTAATGATATACATACTACCAGGAACCAAAATATATAATTTTTATTTCAGAACAAAATCCATTGTCGGCTAGTGCTGTTTGTTTGATGACAGGAGAAATTTCATCATATAAGATATAAAAGATTGAACCTGCTCGATTAAGCTATGCAGCTCGAATAATTTTCTCCAGCAGCAGGTTGAAAAAGTCGCACGATAGGGAGTCGCCTTGTCTGAAACCTCGTTTGGTATCGAACGGCTCGGAGAGGTCCTTCCCGATCCTGACGGAGCTTTTGGTGCTGCTCAACGTCAGTTTACACAGTTTTGCGAGGATACCAAATTCAGACGTCGCAGCATAAAGGTAGCTCCTTTTCGTGCTGTCGAAAGCAGCTTTGAAATCGACGAAGAGGTGGTGTGTGTCGATTCTCCTTTCACTGGTCTTTTCCAAGATTTGGCGCATGGTGAATATCTGGTCGGTTGTTGATTTACCAGGTCTGAAGCCACAATGATAAGGTCCAATCAGTTTGTTGGCGGTGGGCTTTAAACTTTCACACAATACGCTCAACAGAACCGTATATGCGATGTTGAGGAGGCTGATCCCACGGTAGTTGGCGCAGATTGTGGGGTCTCCTTTTTTATGTATTGGCCATAGCACACTTAAATTCCAATCGTTGGGCATACTTTCGTCCGACCATATTTTGCAAAGAAGCTGATGCATGCACCGTATCAGCTCTTCGCCGCTATGTTTGAATAGCTCGGCCGGCAATCCATCGGCCACTGCCGCATTGTTGTTTTTCAGACGGGCAATTGCTATTCGAACTTCTTCATGGTCGGGCAATAGAACGTCTGTTCCATTGTCATCGATCGGGGTATCGGGTTCGTCTTCTCCTGGTGTTATGCATTCACTGCCATTCAGCACGCTGGAGAAGTGTTCCCTCCATAATTTAAGTATGCTCTGGACATCGGTGGCTAGATCACTTTGGGGGGTTCTACAAGAGTATGCTCCGGTCTTGAAACCTTCTGTAAGCCGCCGCATTTTTTCGTAGGATTTTCGAGCATTACCCCTGTCGGCCAGCTTTTCAAGCTCTTCGTACTCACGCATTTCGGCCTCTTTCTTTTACTGTTTACAAATGCGTCTCGCTTCCCTCTTCAATTCTCGGTATCTGTCCCATCCCGCACGTGTTGTGGTCGATCGTAACGTTGCGAGGTAGGCAGCCTGTTTTCTCTCCGATGCGACGCTGCACTCCTCGTCGTACCAGCTGTTCTTTTGCACTTTCCGAAAACCAATGGTTTCGGTTGCAGCTGTACGTAAGGGGTTTGAAATGCCGTCCCACAGTTTCCTTATACCGAGTTGTTGACGAGTGCTCCCAGAGAGCAGGAGTGCAAGCCGAGTAGAGAATCGTTGGGCTGTCTGTTGTGATTGCAGCTTCTCGACGTCGAACCTTCCTTGTGTTTGTTGGCGTGCGTTTTTTGTTGCACAGAGGCGGGTGCGAATTTTGGCTGCAACAATATAGTGGTCCGAGTCGATGTTACGACCTCGGAGCGCCCGCACATCTAAAACACTGGAGACGTGTCTTCCGTCTATCACAACATGATCGATCTGGTTGGTGGTTTTTCGATCCGGAGACAGCCAGGTAGCTTGATGTATCTTCTTATGCTGGAATCTAGTACTACAGATAACCATATTTCGGGCTCGGCGAAGTCGATCAGCCTCAACCCATTTGGGGATGTTTCCTCGTGGAGGCTGAATTTACCGACCGTAGTGCCAAAGATACCTTTTTTGCCCACCCTGGCGTTGAAGTCGCCAAGCACGATTTTGACATCCTGGCGGGGGCGTCTCTCATAAGTGCCCTCCAAGCACTCATAAAAGCATCTTTGATCACATCGTCCTTCTCTTCCGTCGGGGCGTGGGCGCAAATCAGCGATATGTTGAAAAACCTCGCTTTTATGCGGATTCTGGCTAGACGTTCATTCTCCGGAGTAAATGATAGTACTCGGCGGCGGAGTCTCTCTCCTACCACGAATCCAACACCAAACTTGCGCTCCTTTATTTGGCCACTGTAGTAAATGTCACAAGGACCTACTCGTCTCTGTCCTTGCCCCGTCCATCGCATTTCTTGGACGGCGGTGATGTCAGCACAATAATGTGGAGCAACAATAACCAAATAAAACTTCTGTTTCTCGATGTTTCAAAACTTATCTTTTCTATATTTTTTAAATATGTACGGATATTTAGTATAAAAGTGCCACGACACAACTATTTAAAGGGAACAGAACTTATTCGCTTTGCGGCTCATAGCACAGCCAGTGAAAAACGTAAAATCGTGGCCCGAGTCAGCTGGAACGTCCTATATTATGGGCGCGCAATGTAACTGAACAGTGAAAAACGCTACTCGCTTCTCTCTTTGACAGAGAATTCACGACATTTGGATTTTTGCCGCAGCAAACGTGGCAGCTGATTGCTCTCTCCCAACGCGAGTGGAGGTCGTTTTTCCTCTGCTTCCCCGGCGTGTATTGCGCCAAACACTCTCAGAGCGCAGGGTTTTCATCCATTCGGACGACTTGACCTAGCCAGCGTAGCCGCTGTCCTTTAATTCGCTGAACTATGTCAATGTCTTCGTATATCTCACACAGCTCATTGTTCTATCGAATGCGATATTCACCGTGGACAACGGGCAAATGACCATAAATCTTTCACACAACTTTTCCCTCGAAAACTAGCAACTTCGAGTTCGAAGTTATAACTGTCAACAGTGACGTGAGAGCCAAGTCGCGATTGTATGGCTGTTTGTTTGATAAGGAGATATTTTGTCTTGCTCTCGTTCACTGCCAGACCCACTTGCTAGGCTTCCTCTTTGAATATCTATTCAGTTGTCAATTTTCTAGGCTTAAATCCACACTGATAAGTTCCAAGCACACTTAAAATCCAATTGCCGGCATGCTTTCGTCCGAACATATTCGGCATCATCGTTCCCGCCGCTTTGTTCCCTTTCAGACGAATTATTGCTATTCGGACTTCTTAATGGTCGGGTAATGGAACATCTGCTCCATCGTTATCGATTGGTGAATCGGATTCGCCACCTGCTGATGTTATGCCTTCACTGCCATTTAGCAGGCTGGAGAATTATTCTTTCCATAATTTTAGTATTAGTCACTACATCACCTCTTGGTATTCTACAAGCGCATGTTTGAAACCTTCTGTTAGTCGCCGCATCTGTTCGTAGAATTTTCGACCAGCTTTTCAAGCTGTTCGTAGTCATGCACTTTGGCCTCTTTTTGCCTTCCTCTTTATTTCTCGATATCTATCCCTCACGTGTTGTGGTCGATCGTAACGTTGCGAGGTAAGCAGTCTGTTTTTTCCCCGCTGCGACTCGGCACTCCGCATCGTACCAGCCGTTCTTTTGTTTTTTCCGTACAACAATGGTTTCTGCGACTTCATGACATCTCGCCTCTCAACACAAAATTCATCACACCACACAACATTCAGCACACAACTCGCATTCATCACACAACACAAAATTCAGCACACAACCTACATCATCATACCACGCAACCCCACGCGACAAACCAACCACACTACACACACATCATCATCATTTTAACCACGCAATCGATCAAAAAGGATTGGTTAGATCGGGGTGGTCCTTATTCGATTTCTGTGCCCGAAAAAGATTCACACGTCTCGCCAGCTCTTCAACGGTTGATCCGCGTTCAGTTAATTTGTGGTCCAAAATTTGGAAAATTGTTTCGGTTGTTGTTGTTGTTTGCGGTGGTAAGGGTTGTTTGTGTTGTCGTCGAGGTCATCTAACGGTAGGCCCAAGAAACGTGCTGTTTCGACGGGATCGAACCAAAGGGAGGAAGGTGTTAGATGGGTAGGGTTTGTGGGGCATGCAAACAGGTGGCCAGTGTCATGCGGGGACTCGTTGCATGCAGGACATACATTAGGTATGTCGGGGTCGATTCTGGATAAGTAGGAGTTTAACCTGCTACAGTATCCAGAACGAAGTTGCGCTAGGGTCACTCGCGTTTCTCGCGGCAACTGGAGCTCTTCGTCTGCAGTAGGTGGTGGTTTGACTCCAAGAACGCCATTCACGGGAAGGGAGTCGGTAAAGGTGTTGATGGCTCCACTGTGAATGGCGGTCAGTGCCTGTCGAAAGTTTGTTGCGTCCGAAGTCTGGTCGGCGTACTGTTCGATGTCGTCGACATAGTCGAGGAATGACCTCTTGATGCTCCTAGGAGGCGGTTCCGCTCCAAGCAGGTGGCTGCAAGGGTGATTCCTACGAAAACAACCCAGCAGGAACTGCCTGGAGAGAAGTAGATTATGCTTCTTTACAGGTAGCATGCGCATCTCACTGTGGAGGTGTTCAATGGGAGACATCAAGAGGCATCCCATCGTGGTCCGGAGTGCTGTATTCTGACAGGTCTGAAGTTTCCTCATCTGCGTACCACTGCATCCAGGCTATCATATTGGTGCTGCATAGTTGAGGACCGGCTGGCCGATTGCCTTGGAAGTTGCCAGCAACGTTTCTTTGTCTTTTCCCCATGTTCTGCCGGCTAGCGACTTGAGGATTTTGTTGCGGCTCTGTACCTTGGCGATAATCGCGGTCGTATGGGGAGAGAAGGAGCATAGACTATCGAGGGTTACGCCTAAAATCTTACAGTTATTGACAGACGGAATTTTGACGCCATCGACTGGAGTCTACACTCCTTCGTCCAGTTTGCGAATAAGGTCGCTGTGGATTTGGTGGGTGAAAGTTGGAGGTTTTGTGCAGTGAGGAAACGAGAAAGGTCGGAGAGGTAGCTGTTTACTTTCGAACACATGCCATCGATTCCATTGCCCGACGTCAATATCGTGCAGTCATCTGCGTACGAGGTTATGGAAACTCCCTCTGGTGGTTGGGGAAGTTTCGAGATATAGATATTAAACAGTAACGGGGAGAGGACACCACCCTGCGGAACCCCCTGTTTAATTCTTCTTAATTTAGATGTTTCACCTCGAAATAGTACGGAAGACTGACAACCGTTCAAATAGTTCATGGTCCACCTCTTTAGCCCTGGAGGGAGAGTGTTTTTTTCGATGTCCTGCAGTAGCGTTGTATGATTGACCATGTCAAAAGCTTTTGACAGGTCCAACGCTACGAGGATCGTTCTTTCGCAGGGTGGTTTCTGGTTGAGGCCACAAACTATCCGGGCGTTTATGACACTAAGTGCTGTGGTGGTGCTGTGCACTTTGCGGAATCCATGCTGGTGGCTGGCTAGGCTCAGGTGGTGAGTGAAGGTCGGGAGTAACAAGGCCTCAAGTGTCTTCACTACTGGGAAGAGTAGAGTTATTGGACGATAAGATTCCCCTTTGTTGGCGGGTTTCCCAGGTTTCAGTAGTGGGACCACTCTTCCGACTTTCCACACATCGGGTATTTAAAGAGTGGTGAGCGACAGGTTGAGGACCTTGGTGAGATATTTTACTCCCGTCGAGCCTAGATGCTTTAACATTAGCATGTTGATTCCATCAGGGCCGATGGATCTGGAAGATTTTGCCTTGTTGATGACACCCTGAACCTCCTCATCGGTGAAAATAAGTGGCGCGCAGTTGTTTGGCATTTTGCGCAGCCGTCGGTTAACACATCTCTTAGCCTTGTCTACCGAAGGATGCAGTGTAAACTGCCGGCTAAAATACCTCGCGCACTTCTATGGGTCCGAAGAGGCATGACCATTGAATTGAACTTCAACCCGGTCGTCATGTCTTTTCGGATTAGACAAAGCTTTGACAGTAGCCCAAAGCTTACTCACACCGGTGGAGAGGTTGCAGGACTTCTGGTGCTCTATCCATTTCGTCCGCTTATGTTGATTTACCATACGCCGAATCTCCAAATTGAGATCCCTTATTCGGGGATCCCCGGGATCGGCATGGGGTAAGGTGTCGCGCTCGTTAGCTAGAACAGCTACTTCGGCTGGGAAATTGGGGCGGATTTCCGCTATTCTTCCAGCCGGGATGAAGCGAGCGGTAACTACTGCGATCACCTTGCGGAATTGACGCTCGCCAACGCATACGTCCGTAGGAATGGGTAGAGCGTTGAAGATGCTTTCGGTAAATTCTGTGAAGCCGACCCAATTAGCTTCTTTAAAGTTAATGAAGGTACGGTTGTCCACAGAAACGAAATCAGGAGGCTTCTCGATCGAGATAATTATGGGCAGATGGTCTGATGCGAGAGTTAGCATAGGTCGCTAGGTTATGCTATTTATTAGACCACCACTAGCAATGGTAATATCGGGCGAGCTGTTACAGGTGCCCATAACTCTGGTGGGGGCTTCGTCATTCATTGTGCAGAATGTCGAGTCGTCAATCTGTTCCGCCAGCTCCATCCCCCTATGATCATTTGACAGGCAGGAATGCCAAAAATCGTGGTGCGCGTTAAAGTCGCCTAGTACCATACGGTTTTCACCACGAAGTAGCGCAAATATGTTCGGGTGATATCCTGTAGGGCAACATGTAACTGGGGGGATTTATATATTAAATATTTCGAGCTCGACATCGCCTGACCGGATAGCTATGCCCTGACATTCTAGGGTAGTATCCCTGGGGTCGATGTCTTCTTCGATTAGACGATACTGCACGGTGTTGTGCAATATGAAAGCTAGGCCACCACTACTATCTCGCTCGCGATCTTTACGAAAAACGTTGAAACCTGCACAACTCAGAAGATCTGAGCGGCTGTTTAACTTGGTTTCTTGGACCGCAGCTATCGATACACGTTCCCGATTCATAAGTGCAACTATCTCCTCGATCTTACTCTGGAGTCTTGCAGTTGAATTGGAGAAGTCTGGTTTGTCGCGGATGTCCGTGGGTGATCCTGGGGGTGAGGGAGTGACGTGTTGGTGGTGTTTGTTGCAGCTGCAGAACCCGCAGGGCGGTTGTCGCACTGGGGTGTTGGATGGCGACGCCACTGTTGTGAGTTGCGGGGGCAGACTCCTGCAGCATGGGGCAACATAGGATTCACTCCACTCACGTGTGGTGCGCAGGCCGGAACACGTCTGGAAGTGACACCAGCCAGCGCAGGAATTGCACTTAACTGATGTGACATTCCGACGTATGTCGGTCTGACACACGGAACAGACTGTGCGAGGAACCAAGAGTTGCTGATTGGTTCTTGCACGAGGATTGGAGCGGGATGAAGGTTGGGGGGGGACAAGTCAGAGTGGGAGCTATGTTGCCTGATTGAGCTCCTGACCGTAGAGGTCCTCAGTTGGTCACTCTGATTGAGTGGCGGCGCGGCGCGCGAACAATGTGCAGATTGCACAACCGTAGAGGCTTGTATCGCAGTATTGCGCAGGCAACATGGGGCCACGTAACGCGTGGTCCACTCCCTGTGGGTCTTAAGGCCTGGTCTTAAGATGGCTCCATCTATTGCATGTGTTACACCTGACCGAGGTGGAGTTTGGATGGAGCTTTTTTGCGCAGACGCAGCAGAAAAATTCCTCCGGGCCCGGGTTGGACTCAATGCCAGCACGAGTCAGGAGGACGCGGAGCAACCCTGCTGCAAAGCGTTGCTCCAATGACGACACACACAAATTAGTACTCACCGAACAGCCCTTGGTCGGATGAAATCCAAGTCAATTCCGGTGCGTAGAACCGGCTGTCGTGGGGATTGGTTTAGGTCGTGTGTGTGGTTGTGCACTGGCAGCAGCAGCAGTGAATACAGTACAAATAAAAGAAAAATTATATTTAGTAAAAATATAAAATATTGTGAAAAGGAAAATTTATATACTTACTAAAAATATAAAATATTGTGAAAAAGAAAATTTATATATTTACTAAAAATATAAAATATTGTGAACCAAATTTAAGTGCATCGATTGAATTTTTGCCCGGAAATATAAGTGGTTGAATTTTTACCTTTTTCCCTTTAACTTATAAATCTTTCATTTTAACACAAGCAAAAACGGATACATAACCACAGGCAAAGCGAAGGTATTCCCCCACATCACCAGTGAAAATAAGTGAAATAAACAAATTGTCAATCAGGCCTCTTAGACAGGCACCTACGATTTTAAAAGAACCCACCAAGAGGTGGAAAAGTGAAAAAAAGTGGATGTGAACCTATACAACAGAACAATTAAAAGTACACATAAGAAAAAATAATAATAAAAAAATACGTACTTAAACATACATTAAGTGATTAAATCCATGAAACGGGCGCGAAACCTACTAAAACAAAACAAATACAAAAAAAAACTAAAAATCAAGTACGGGCGCGGTAAAATCCATAATACGCCAACAACAACAAAAATAAAAACCCAAAACCTACACACAAGTATATAGGATTCTCAACAGGCAAGCAGCGTGGGAAGAGGAAAAGAACTCAACACGGAAGACATCACACAAGAAAAAAAAGCAAAAAGACAAAAGGAGAATAAACAAGAGAAAGAACGAAGAGATACACACACATAAATAAGTATTCTTACCCATAAACCCTTGGCGGAGAAAAAAGTAAGTCCGTTCCAATTAAATTTTTAATAAAAGTATTTATGCGCATATGTATGTTTAAAATACAGTTTGACAGTTCGGTATATACATATGTACATATGTATATAGGTACCGAAATAAATGAAAAAATTACGGTACCTGCCTATTGCTTATTTTGTGTTTCCAAGCACACTGTAACTTTCAAAAATCAAAAAAAAAAAAATTTCCAAGTCAAGTATTATTACTTGCATGTTCTGGTGATACCCCTTGGGCTAACAAAGCAACAAGCAGGATCGCCTTAACATATAAGCAAAGGCAGAAGAAAAAAAAACAACAACATAACAATGAATATTTATGTATGTATGTACATTAGGGCGGGTCGATTTAAAAATCGCTCATTGCTCTGTGAAAATCGTATTCTAGGGATCAAAATAAGAAACTTTGGCGAAGGAACCATACCTCTAAAACGAATTTTGATGTCCCCCAATTTGGGTCGAACTTTTGGGTAGGGGCAAATTTTGAAAAATCCCACTTTGACCCATTTAGAGTGCTCCAATCGGATCCAAATGTATGACCGACCCCCACTAACTTTAGACAGCCGATCCACCAATGCCAGTGGCACACCTCCTGGAACTCCCCTGGAGGGTTCCCCATACAATCATTTCAAAAAATCACCATTTTTGGCCTTTACATGAAAAAATCAGCTAAATGGCTATGTTTTTTCTTTATTTGTATTTATTTATTTATAATAATATCTATTTTTTCTCTTAAGAAATTTATTTAGTCGGAACATATGTAAATGAAAAAATTAATTTAAGTGAGTTATAGAAATTATTGTTTGAAGTCTTTTTTACTTTCAAGTCTGGGCAATTTCGCACGGCTCTCTAATGTTGTCGCCATACAGCCTCTACATTTTCCGGTATAACCTGTTTGGAAACGCTAGCTAGCAATTGAACATGTCGTTCCATTCCTTGTATGTGTGATGGAATTTTTGGATCATTAAACGGTGGATCATCTTGATTTAAATATTCTTTCAATGTATCGTACGGAATGCTTCGCGTGAATTGTGGTTCAAATACGATATTTATATCATTCAAATTGATCATTTCCGTATTACTTGTGCAATTAAAGTGTATATCTGGTTTTTTATAAACTCTAAGTTCCATTGGCTCGTCAACATCGGTTCGATAGCGTAGAATTTTCTTGATGGCACAGTCGCGCTTTCTTTCCTATCATCAAACAACATTCATAACAAGATATTTTCCGAATGCGCATAATATAAATTATCTTTAATTACTTGATTGACAATTTTGCGTAAGCGAGGTTCTAGAAATCGTGACCAACCAATGAACTTGAAAAATAATGCACTGCCGTACACGACAGAGCTGTAATATATTGAAGTACATTGGCACATAGCATTTAATTATAAATTCAACCATAATTCTTAAATTTGCATCTGGATTTTCCGTTGTCACATATAATCGCAATAATCTAGCGGCATTGGTGAGCCACCGAGAATGTACAATTTTCCCTGGTTTGATGTTAGCCAGATCCACAGGAACCACGCCGCTAGAAATTGCATGGGCCATGTCGTATAAGTACTTCGAATCGGTGGAAAATTCTTTTTTTTCTGGAGCAGGGGGCATATTTTGCAACTCAATTTTCTGGAAGCCGTCCACCACCTAAAAATAAATAATAATAAAATAATTAAAAATGGTTGACAATTATAATAAATGAGTGATAGCAATAACTTACCGGAAGAGTTTCACAAGTTTCGATTTGACGGCTCAGTTTTCCGGTTGCCGATCTTGGTCCAGTGCTGGTTGATTTATCCAAAGCTTCAAACAAATGCCGAAACGGAAGTTCGTTGAAGTGTAGAAGGCAAACAAACCAATGCAATGGTCTTTTTAACAGCAATTCGAATCGTCGTATAATTCCACCGTGTCACGGTGGTTCCTCCCATACGACAAAAATAAAAAAGTCTATGTTTACATATTGGGCTTGTAGCTAAATAAATAGTTGCATATGCCATCAAATTTATGTGTTTTGAGTTTGTTTTGATTATTTCTAACGGAACTTCTTGAGTGAAAGCAACTTATGTACGGCCTTGCACAGAAGTAAATGGTTGACAAAAATAAAAGCGAAAGCAACGTGTACATTCAACTGCAAAAGTTTAATTTAAAAAAGTGTCTAAATAAAAATACTAAAAATGGAAATTAAAGTAGATGGTAATAAAGGGTGATTTTTTAAGAGCTTGATAACTTTTTTTAAAAAAAAAACGCATAAAATTTGCAAAATCTCATCGGTTCTTTATTTGAAACGTTAGATTGGTTCATGACATTTACTTTTTGAAGATAATTTCATTTAAATGTTGACCGCGGCTGCGTCTTAGGTGGTCCATTCGGAAAGTCCAATTTTGGGCAACTTTTTCGAGCATTTCGGCCGGAATAGCCCGAATTTCTTCGGAAATGTTGTCTTCCAAAGCTGGAATAGTTGCTGGCTTATTTCTGTAGACTTTAGACTTGACGTAGCCCCACAAAAAATAGTCTAAAGGCGTTAAATCGCATGATCTTGGTGGCCAACTTACGGGTCCATTTCTTGAGATGAATTGTTGTCCGAAGTTTTCCCTCAAAATGGCCATAGAATCGCGAGCTGTGTGGCATGTAGCGCCATCTTGTTGAAACCACATGTCAACCAAGTTCAGTTCTTCCATTTTTGGCAACAAAAAGTTTGTTAGCATCGAACGATAGCGATCGCCATTCACCGTAACGTTGCGTCCAACAGCATCTTTGAAAAAATACGGTCCAATGATTCCACCAGCGTACAAACCACACCAAACAGTGCATTTTTCGGGATGCATGGGCAGTTCTTGAACGGCTTCTGGTTGCTCTTCACCCCAAATGCGGCAATTTTGCTTATTTACGTAGCCATTCAACCAGAAATGAGCCTCATCGCTGAACAAAATTTGTCGATACGTAAAGCGCGAAACACATTTCGAACCGAACACTGATTTTGGTAATAAAATTCAATGATTTGCAAGCGTTGCTCGTTAGTAAGTCTATTCATGATGAAATGTCAAAGCATACTGAGCATCTTTCTCTTTGACACCATGTCTGAAATCCCACGTGATCTGTCAAATACTAATGCATGAAAATCCTAACCTCAAAAAAATCACCCGTTAGTATTATTTTTCAGTAATAACAAGTTTTTAAATAGTGCTGTTGTTTTTAGAATAACAAATTTTAATGAAGTGACTTTTTGATTCAGTTTTGTTGTTCTTTGTTAAATGTATTTGGAGATTTAGTAACTTTGTCAACCGAATGCAGTGACCGGATTAGTGTGTAAATGTTGATACAAGTATATATGTAGTTTAAAATAATATTAAGTTCATATGCAGGGATTTGCAGGTCTCTAAATAAAGTTCATTAAACTAACCTAACTTTTTAGTTTCAAAGTGTATTTTGTACGCTAAATGTGCGTGTTACAGCATTGGTTTTTGCAAGTAATGTAAATAAACAAATGTAGAATTAGTTGTTGTTGTCTCACTCTCTCTCTCTGAGATTTTTATTTTTTAAATTTCTTATCGTAGGAACGTCTCATCAATGCATATTTTCTCGCTCCTATATTTTTGAAATTTGGTGCTCCAAAAATGGATCAAATACGACGAAAGGTCGGGAAGTTTTTGAAGAAGTTTTTGAAGATATAGTCAGAAAAACGGGTTTTGAAATGTGTAAAATATTTATGCAGACGCATTGGGGTGATGTGGAAACAAAACCATCGCGTAAAGTCAGACGTGTTAAGAAACTACTCGGATTGGCTCTCTTACAAAGAGGTTGTTACCTTAAGTCTCGAAACTCTACCTTTGCCATCTGAAAAAGAAGAAGCAAAAGCGAGTAAACGTTGATACAAACTTAATAAAACATCAGTACTTAAAAATCAGTGATTTTATAAACTCTAAATTTTCGTACAAAGTTTTGCACAGCTATAAAAAGGTTCTAAGTGAAAAGAAAAATAGTTATCCAGATGCAGAATCGGTTAGCGTGAGTGAATCACAGGCTGAAGTGGAGCTACAAAGTTTACTTGGCCATACAGCTTCACGTATATTAGATCTCCAAACTGAAGTGTTGAACGTCATACCCGATGTAAATATAAGCAATCCTGTTTTGATAGGCAAGTGGGGATTCGATGGTAGCTCCGGATACAGTGAATATAAACAACGTGTTAGTAACAATACTCTACAAGACAATAGTTTATTTGTAACATCCTACGTGCCCCTTAAATTAGTTACTAAATCTTCGACACTACAAGATACTAAAGTTGTATGGAAAAATCCTCGACCGTCGTCCACTCGATCTGCAGACCAATACGATTTAGTTTCAAAAAAGAGACATTAGAAGTTTGCATTGAAGAGAGGAATTATTTCACGAAGAAAATTGATATGTCAAAGTGCACAGAATATTTGAGATCTGGACAGAAAATAAACGTCGAACACAAAAAGAGATGAACGATATAGATAAATGTCTACAAAAAGCCGTCTACAAAAAACATTATGAGTTTGGTTTATCACCTTTACATTCATATACTCGATTTTTGAATATTTCATTCATGTATCGTATAGACTAGATATCAAAAACTGGCAAATTTGGTCGGCAGAAGATAAAACTTAATTCATGGAAAACAAAATTCAGGTTAGAAATAAGTTTAGATCAGAAATGGGTTTAATAGTGGACATGCCAAAAAGAGGAGGTAGTGGGACGTCAAACGATGGCAACACGGCTAGACGCTTTTTTAATAATGCTGGTTTGGCTTCTCAAATAACGGGCGTTGACGAAGAGCTCATACTAAGATGTGCAGCATTACTGCAAGCTATGTCATCAGGATATAAAATAAACGCGGACAAATTTAAGAAATTCGCACTTGAAACTGTTAAGGGGTTGTAGAGAAGTACCCTTGGTTCTATCTTCCACCTTCAGTTCACAAGATCCTAGTGCATGGTTCCGAAGTCATCGAAAGTGCAATAATATCCATTGGAGAACTATCAGAGGAAGCTGCGGAAGCCAAAAACAACGATATTAAGAGGTATAGGCTTCAACATACGAGGAAAACTTCTCGAATTGCAACAAATACGGATTTACTTAATATGTTATTGTTGAGCTCAGATCCATTTATTACAGGTCAACGAAAATTGCCATGCAAAAAGAAAAGCGCATTATTAAAATCTACATTAGAATTGTTGGAAGACTAATTACGTAAAGGAATTTTTTATTGAGGTTTACAACGTCCTTATTTTTCTTCCAAATTAATAAAATTTTTATTTGAACTGTAAAAAATAAATTGTTTAATTTTATAAAATTAAATGGCACATCTGTTTTCCTTTCTATTTATTAATAATAAATCCAGGAATTGGAACAAAATTTATCACATGCTCAGGTATTTTAACGTTAGAATTATATATGTAGAATATGAAAAGTGGGCGTTATACAATTGCGATTTTTTCAGAATATCGTACTTGCATGAACAGAAATATGCTGTGTATATTGCAGGTCAGTATCTCTATTCTAACTATTCTTGTCGCTATCCTCCATACAAATGGAACCACTGGTTCCCATGCTTATCTTTAATTTTAAAATCTTGCAAAAGAGCGGTTCCCAAAGCTGATGCTACTCTGTCAGGCACACCAAATCTGTCACATACTAAGGCAAAGTTAAAACAATCGTATCTCTCTGTGTATTGTGAACTTGTGCTTCTATCCATATCTTCTTGAACCGGTGGCGGTGGGTATGTTGAATCATCGGGATCTTGGTATGTTGGCATTGATGACATAGACGTTGCTCCTTGCTCTTCAGTTTCCATCATAAATGCATTCATTGTTAATCTTCTCTGATTATGTTGATCGTGCATAAACTCTTTGAGGCGTTCGGGAACCCAGCCGCATACACATGAAGCTGCCTTCAAATCGCATTTACATGTTCCAATGTAAAAAATTGTTTCCAGAGATTTTACGAGGGCTGTCCGATAAATAACCGACCTCAACGTGAAGCTAGCGGCAAATCTGAAAAAAAAGTTTCTACTTCAAATTGTGGATATTATAATAGCTACTCGCCAAAATTTCAGAAATTTATCTTGCGCAATTATCTGTTGACAGTCGTTTTTGTCTATTTCGGTGATTTCCCCAAAATGGAAAAAATTGAATATCGAGCTGTAATTAAAGTTTTATTTTTGAAAGGCAATACGCCTTCACAAATCAAAGATGAGTTGGACTCTGTGTATGGTGACTCCGCACCACCGTTTACCACCGTAAAATTTTGGGCAGCTGAATTTAAACGTGGTCGCAGGAGCTTGGAAGATGATGAACGTCCTGGGCGTCCAAAAACTGTAACCACTAACGATAACATCGCTAAAGTTCATCAATTGGTACTAGACGACCGCCGGATTAAATTTAGGGAAATAGCTGAGATTACGAAGATGTCAAAAGAAACTGTTTGTCACATATTAAACCAAGATTTGGGCATGAGAAAGCTGTCCGCGCGTTGGGTGCCGCGTTTGCTTACGCTAGACCACAAACGTGCGCGCATGAACATTTACAGCGCTCTGTTGGCTCAGTTTAGAGGCAATAAGACCGAGTTTTGGCGCCGATTGATAACTGTAGACGAAACAAAAAACCAATCTAAACAGTGGATTGAAAAGGGGGAACCAGCCCCAAAAAAACCTAAAGCTGTGTATTCGGCTGGGAAAGTGATGGCGAGTGTTTTTTGCGACAGCCATGGAATTATTTTTATCGACTATCTTGAAAAAGGAAAAAATATAACAGGAGCATACTACGCATCATTATTGGACAAGCTAAAGGAAGAAATTTCGAAAAATCGGCCACATTTGCAAAAAAAGAAAGTCCTCCTCAACAGTCGCCATGGCGAAAATCCACGAATTGCGGTTAGAACTGCTTGACCATCCACCTTATTCACCGGATCTAGCACCAAGCGACTTTTTTTTGTTTCCTCAACTTAAAACTGCGCTCGGCGGCCAGAGATTTTCGTCAAATGAGGAGGCAATCTCTTTCGTGAACTCGTATTTTGCAGACAAAGACGCCAAGTACTATTTGGAAGGGTTGCAGAGATGGGAGCATCGAAAATATATACATACGTATATTTTTGCGTTATTGTTATTTTTCTTCTTTTTACGTTCTTATCTCAAAAGATACACGTATTAAGGAATAATATACAAATTAATCGCGAGTATTTCGCAGATACGTTTAAATACTACAATTTTTTGATTTTGACAATTTATGCGGTGAACACGTGTTCGCAAATTTATATAATACAATTAATTAACAATAAAAGTCAATTCTATTTTTTTTTCTCATTTTTAATTACACATTTGCTCATATTACCAACATCTTAATTGTATTTCAAAGCAAACCATTTTTAAGCTCAAAGCTTACAATTCAATTCTATAAATGCGATCTGAGAAATCAATAGAGGTTAAACCAAGAGCACCTAAATTATTAGAAATTCCGATAATGGCTGATGAAGATAAATCACAAAGCACACCTGCAGAATCTACACGCTCAAAGCAGGGTGCCAAACAAAAAAGAACCAAAGATAATTCAGTGTCAAGGTTCATAACTGAAAGTGACAGTTTTGTTAGATACTGCACAAGATTTACGGCTTCCCCTATTAATGACAACACCGAATCGGTTCTAAATTTAAAAATTCAAAGCATAGATAGCATATGAACACGCCTTCTGGCAGCATATGATACAGTACTAGATACTGACGATGCTGAACTCCCAGAAAACATAAAAGCTCCGGCGTCAGCTAAATATGAAAACTGCCTCGAACAATATGAAATTACGAAGGCAATGATATTGGACGAAATAAATTTATTAAGGCCATGTAGAGTCACTACTCCTCCTCCGAGAGTAGTTACGACTCAAAAAGAAGAAATAGATACAGGTATATTATTGAAAGTGCCAGCTTGTGATACTGAAGTTTTTCACGGAGGTTATGAGCAGTGGCCGTCCTTCCGGGACATGTTCACTGCCGTATACATAAACCATCCCAAACTTTCAAGAGCTCAAAGCTGTACCATCTCAAATAAAAAACTGCTGGAAGCTGGCAGTATCGTCAAGCGTTTCGCTTTAAATGACGAAAACTTTAATCTGGCTTGGGAAGCACTGGTCCAAAGATACGAAAATGAAAGAGTATTGGTAGACAACCAAATAACAATTTTAATGAATTTACCAAAAATTCAACAAGAAACCAGCCAAGAGTTTCAAAAACTATTCTCGACAGTGACTAATTGTTTATCTGTGTTAGAAACACAAAAGATTTCCACAGAATCATGGGACCCTGTCCTAGTAAATATTTGTGCAGGAACACTGCTGCCTTGCTACGATGGGAGCAATTACTAGTGGCAAGAAAGAAATCGCCAAAATGAAAGACTTTTTAACAACTCAGTACGAAATAGCTGAGCGAGTTGACAAAAAATGGTCAAGCCAAAAAATAATCAAAGTGAGTCGAACAAAAACTTTTTTAAACCCTAAGCCAGCAATAATACACAATATAATAGGTACGTTAAGAGAAGCCCAACATTTGTGACAAATCAAAGAAATCATTGGTAATCATTATGTGAAATATGTAAAGGAGGTCATAACATAAGATCTTGCGAGAAATTTAAAAAACTATCCGTTTCTGATAGGAACAATCTTGTCAGACAACATAAACTTTGCATCAACTATCTGTCGAATGCTCATACGACAAAAGACTGTGAAAGCAAATTTAATTGTGTGTACTGTCAACGAAGACGTCACTCATTGCTGAATATTACAAATTTTCAAAATATCAAGCAAAATCAATTTCATAAAACCACCGGGTTAGTCTTCTTCTTCTTCTTTACTGGCGTAGACACCGCTTACGCGATTATAGCCGAGTCAACAACAGCGCGCCAGTCGTTTCTTCTCTTCGCTACGTGGCGCCAATTGGATATTCCAAGCGAAGCCAGGTCCTTCTCCACTTGGTCCTTCCAACGGAGTGGAGGTCTTCCTCTTCCTCTGCTTCCCCCGGCGGGTACAGCGTCGAATACTTTCAGAGCTGGAGTGTTTTCATCCATCCGGACAACATGACCTAGCCAGCGTAGCCGCTGTCTTTTAATTCGCTGAACTATGTCAATGTCGTCGTATATCTCGTACAGCTCATCGTTCCATCGAATGCGATATTCGCCGTGGCCAATGCGCAAAGGACCATAAATCTTTCGCAGAACTTTTCTCATCAAAAGGGGGGTCTCTCATCCGAGGCTGGTTGTTGCTATTCGCTGGGTTTGTTTCAAATACCGAAAAAGGGAAGAATAACCGTGTTGCTCTAAAGCAGCAAAAATTCAAGCTCTTCATTCAGAAAATGAAAGCAAAATTCTTTTACCCACTGCGGTCATAGAGGAGAATTATTCAAATTAAGAGCATTAATAGATCAAGGTTCTCAAAGATCCTTTATATCATCTAAAGCTTAAAATCGGCTAAAATTGCCTGTCAAAAATTCAAATTTCCAAATTTCAGGAATGGTCGGAAGAATTAATTCTTGAAGGTATAGAAAAAATATCCAATAAATTGTTAGATATACAATTTTTGCTTGGATATTAAGTGGCCAAGTCACAGAAAAAATTAATTTCTTTATAGTAGGGAAGCCCAAGACGGGATTTTTGCAGTTACTTAAGCGTGTCAGAAAACTATATGGGGAGAAACATTGCACCTTTTTATGTGCCCCTACCAAATATGAGCCCTTAATATGGAGGCGTGCGTTGGGGAGGGTTCGTCAGATTAGTGAAAAAAAATCGATCCTTCGGGAAACTCGAGCGCGTAAGATTAAGAGATGGTAAGTTAAATACATGAAGACGAGTGTATATTTCAATATTCTGACAGTTTGAGGGTGGCTTAGAGAAATAGCAGGGTGACAATCAAAAAAAACGTTACCTTGAAATACTCGAGCGCGATAGATTTTTTTTTTTCATTTTAAAGGTAATTCTGTCAGAACCACGAAAATCATATAATCTGACAATTTTCGTGGGGCGATACAGGTAAAATCGTCGACAAAAGGTCAAGCGTACTGATCACCATAGCGTGGTTGTTGTAAGTAGAGATATCTACTCCTAGCACTTTCATAATAGGGGCTGTTGATACAATAGACGAGTAAGTGTTAATGTAATAGATTATTTATTATATTGTATTAAATTGTGATGTTGAAAAAAATTATTCCTTTCAATTCTTATAATAAAAAAAATGTTCTGATTATATTAACGTTTCAAAAATTCTATTTAAAAAATATATGAGAATATATAAATATTATATTATAAATAAATAAATATATATACGTATATATGTATATATATATATATATAAATTATACTATATTTATATATTTATTTACTACATCCTGTAACAAAAACAAGAACCAAACAGAATTCTTCCACTTTTAAATCGTCAGATTAACGATATGCCTCTATATAATTGTCAGATTATCTTTTGGGAAGACTCTGACATCAAGTTCATCCCCCTGTATAAAAATCTGACGCGCTCGAGTATCTCAAGTCCACCTTTTTTTTTGCAAGTTTTAAAATCAATAAATGACTTTTGTCCACGTCGAAATTGTCAGAAATTAAAATGGTACACTTTTTAGAGGTTCATTAACATTCGCTTAGAAAATCTGACACGCTTGAATAACTTATTATTTTTTTTTTTAACCTGTCATTACGGCCTTCAACCCTGACTTGATTGTCAGATTAATATATATCGACTATCAGAAATACAATGAGCGTATATACCATAAATGACTGACGCGCTTGAGTATTTTCATGTGACTGTTTTTTTTTTACATTTTTGAAACCAATTACCCGCTCTTCTCTACACTAAAATGGTAAACTTCACCAAGACTTTCTTTTTTTTTTAAACGTTATTTTGACAATCAAGTAAGTCTCCATGACGCTCTAGTAACTGCAAATTTAGCACTCCGGGCTCCCCTACTATTACAACTGAAATTGAAAATATTTCAAACGAATATTTAAATGATGAACTCAAAAAATTCTGGGAAGTAGAAGAATTACCTCAGACTACTCAACTTTCAGAAGAAGACCAGGCATGCGAAGCCTATTATAAGTCCACAACAACAAGAAACGAAAATGGTCGTTATGTTGTGCGACTCCCTTTCAAACTCACCTTCCCAGATTCTATAGCTCTAGGTTACTCTAGAATATCAGCAGTCTAGCAATTTCTAAGCTTAGAAAAAAGTCTGATAAAGAAAAGTGGTCTCAAATCAGCATATGATAATGTGATGGACGAGTATCTAGAACTCAATCATATGGAAGAAGCTGTACCATATGAAAAAGTATCTAAGGGTAGATATTTATCTTTTTATCTGCCACATCACGGGGTAATACGACCTGATAAAAAAACTACGAGTGGTTTTCAATGCCTCAAAGTGTAAAAGCTCAGGTGAATCACTCAACGACGTACTATATACTGGCCCAAACTTACAACCTGATCTCATGCTGCTAATACTAAATTGGCGCATGTTTAAATACGTTTTTAATGGGGATGTAGAGAAAATGTACAGACAAATTCTAGTACATAAAGTTGACCAAGATTCAAGTAATAGTCCAATCAGCGACTACAAACTTAAAAGCGTCACCTCTGGCGCACCCTACTTACTGCATGAATTAGAAAAACGTGTGAAACAAATTTGCTCTTAGCAACTTCTGTGTTACAAACACAAACATATGTTGATGATATTTTATCAGGTAGCCACAATCTGTTATTAGCGTGCGAATCACTATCCCAAGTGATCAAAGCACTAAATTCAGCCGGATTCCCCTTAAAGCAAATTACATGAAATCATCCCGAAATAATCTTCTTCTTTACTGGCGTAGACACTAGTGATGAGCGATATTTCACTACCGGTGATTTTTTCACTGTGATTGAAAAATCGCAACTGCGATCACTTTTTATAAATAGCAGTTCGCTTCTATGAACTGCGATTGAACTGTGATCGCAGTTCGAACCTGTGAATTGCGATCGCAATTCGAAACTGTGATCGCAGTTCGAACCTGTGAATTGCGATCGCAGTTCGAAACTGTGATCGCAGTTCGAACCTGTGATTTACGATGGCAGTTCGAACCTGTGAATTACGATCACAATAGCAAATAGCAGAAAAGTAACAACTTTCTTCAGGGTATTGTATATATTGTATATGCTATTTTGCGTCAAAGCGGTTTGAAGTTTTGAGTGTAACGTTCTCATAATTTTTAATAATGGCAGGAAATGTATTAAGGAAAAGAAGTGAAGTATAGCAGATGTTTGAAGTGGTAGATGAAATATAATCAAAATGGAATATTTTAATTTGTTTTAATAAAATTTTTAATTTTACTTATTGTTAAAACCAAATTTGAAAGCTTTTTGTGTTGAAAACAAGAATTGTAACTAATTAATTTCAGAAAAAATATGGAATAAAAAAATTACGGGTTTTAAATATTTTCCCAAAGATTAGGAAACTCCCGTCATTAATTTGGTCTTGAAAATATTATTAGCGGGTATTCAAAACATTCTGATGGATTATGGAGTTTATAGTTTTTCTTTGAAAATATTAAAAGCGGATCATACCAACATACAAATGAACTATGCAATAAGCTCTAAGCTTCAGGTAGCCGAACCGCTCCAACATTTGCGAAAATGTAGTGAAAAGAAAGGCGTAAAAACTTGACTCGAGTTACAGGAACCAAAAGAGAATTTACCGCCAATAACGACAAAAGGTTCAGTCGTTCCCACGACAGTCGGGTGTACGTAACTGGACGGGACCCGGACTTGTATTCGGCCAAACACTGTCAAATCGGCAGAATCTGACGCTACAACAACAACAACAAAAGGTCTCCGTTTTAACGTCGACTTAGTTGCGATCGCAATAGCAATATAAAATCACAGTGATTTAAAAATAGCAATCACTGAAATCACAGTGATTTAAAAATCGCAATATCGCTCATCTCTAGTAGACACCGCTTACGCGATTATAGCCGAGTCAACAACAGCGCGCCAGTCGTTTTTCTTCTCTTCGCTACGTGGCGCCAATTGGATAT
Organism: Bactrocera dorsalis; assembly: GCF_023373825.1. Taxonomy (NCBI): domain Eukaryota; kingdom Metazoa; phylum Arthropoda; class Insecta; order Diptera; family Tephritidae; genus Bactrocera; species Bactrocera dorsalis. Next base: position 54,728,843 of record NC_064304.1, on the reverse strand, counting down.
TCCAAGCGAAGCCAGGTCCTTTCAGAGCTGGAGTGTTTTCATCTATTCGCACAACATGACCTAGCCAGCGTAGCCGCTGTTTTTTAATTCGCTGAACTATGTCAATGTCGTCGTATATCTCGTACAGCTCATCGTTCCATCGAATGCGATATTCGCCGTGGCCAATGCGCAAAGGACCGTAAATCTTTCGCAGAACCTTTCTCTCGAAAACTCGTTACGTCGGTTGTTGTCATCGTCCAAGCCTCTGCACCATATAGCAGGACGGGAATTATGAGCGACTTATAGAGTTTGCCTTTTGTTCGTCGAGCGAGGACTTTACTTTTCAATTCCCTACTCAGTTCGAAGTAGCACCTGTTGGCAAGAGTAATCCTGCGTTGGATTTTAAGGCTGACATTGTTGGTGGTGTTAATGCTGGTTCCTAAATAAACGAAATTATTTACAACTTCAAAGTTATGACTGTCAACAGTGACGTGAGAGCCAAATCGCGAGTGCCACGACTGTTTGCGTTGCTTCCTTGTTCAGTCTGGAGAAAGCAGAACTAACGGCGCGGGTGTTGAGGCCGATGATATCAATATCATCGGCATAAGCCAGCAGCTGTACATTCTTATAAAAGATTGTACCTGCTCGATTGAGTTCTGCAGCTCGAATAATTTTCTCCTGCAGCAGATTGAAGAAGTCGCACGATAGGGTGTCGCCTTGTCTGAAACCTCGTTTGGTATCGAACGGCTCGGAGAGATCCTTCCCGATCCTGACGGAGCTTTTGGTATTGCTCAACGTCAATTTACACAGCCGTATTAGTTTTGCGGGGATACCAAATTCAGACTTCGCGGCATAGAGGCAGCTCCTTTTCGTGCTAGCTTTGAAATCGAAGAATAGGTGGTGCGTGTCGATTCTCCTTTCACGAGTCTTTTCCAAAATTTGGCGCATGGTGGATATCTGGTCGGTTGTTGATTTTCCAGGTCTAAAGCCACACTGATAAGGTCCAATCAGTTTGTTGGCGGTGGGCCTTAATCTTTCACACAATACGCTCGACAGAACCTTGTACGCGATGTTGAGGAGGCTTATCCCACAGATTGTGGGGTCTCCTTTTTTATGGATTGGGCATAGCACACTTAAATTCCAATCGTTGTGCATGCTTTCGTCCGACCATATCTTACAAAAAAGCTGATGCATGCTCCTTATCAGCTCTTCGCCGCCGTGTTTGAATAGCTCGGCCGGTAATCCGTCGGCCCCTGCCCCTTTGTTGTTCTTCAGGCGGGCAATTGCTATTCGAATTTCTTCATGGTCGGGTAGTGGAACGTCTGCTCCATCGTCATCGATTGGGGAATCGGGTTCGCCTTCTCCTGGCGTTGTGCGTTCACTGCCATTCGGCATGCTGGAGAAGTGTTCCCTCCATAATTTAAGTATGCTCTGGGCATCGGTGACTAGATCACCTTTGGGGGTTCTACAAGAGTATGCTCCGGTCTTGAAACCTTCTGTAAGTCACCGCATCTTTTCGTAGAATTTTCGAGCATTACCCCTGTCGGCCAGCTTATCAATCTTCGTAGTCACGCATTTCGGTCTCTTTCTTTTTCTGTCTACAAATGCGTCTCGCTTCACTCTTCAACTCTCGGTATCTATCCCATCCCGCACGTGTTGTGGTCGCTCATAACGTTCTCTCCGCTGCAAAACGGAACTCCTCGTCATATCAACTGTTCCTCCAATGGTTTCGGTTGCAGCTGTACGTAAAGAGTTTGAAATGCCGTCCCACAGTTCCCTTATACCGAGTTGTTGACGAGTTGACGCTCTCAGAGAGCAGGAGTGCAAGCCGAGTAGAAAATCGTTCGGCTGTCTGTTGTGATTGCAGCTTCTCGACGTCGAACCTTCCTTGTGTTTATTGGCGTGCGTTTTTTGTTGCACAGAGGCGGGTGCGAATCTTGGCTGCAACAATAAAGTAGTCCGAGTCGATGTTAGGACCTCGGAGCGCACGAGTTATGTGTACACTATCATCCCAACCAGACACCAAACAACAAAATATTGTAAATTGGACAAAATAAAAGATTAAAGAAAAACAAGTAAACATTACAAAAAATAAGTTACAAGTCGAGATAAAGAACATAATGCAAATGCATACAAACATGTTTTGGTCATTATGTTTGACTGTAATGATAATCCAAACATTATCGGGTAAACCACACAATCATGTTTGTTTGCATTCAATAAAAAAAAAGATTACATTTAACAAATATTGTATTTCATAAGAAAATAAAAAAAAAACAAAGAAATAGATTAAGAAAATTGTAATCACTTTAGTAGTTATATAAGCAGAACATAATTTGAAAAATATGAGAATAAAGTATAATGTCACAAATAAAAGTTCAAATCACAGAAGTAACTTCGTCGGCATTTTTTTTTCCTCCGCTCGAACAACTAAAACTCACGCACATCTAAAACACTGGTGACGTGTCTTCCGTCTATCACAACATGATCGATCTGGTTAGTGGTATTTCGATCCGGGGAGAGCCAGGTAGGTTGATGAATTTTTCTATGCTGGAATCTAGTACTAGAGATAACCATATTCCGGCCCCGGCGATGTTCTTAGGCTACCCAGAGGATACTTGGTCAAAGACCGGAAGTCGTGAGCTGCTTGATTCATATGTAAAAGAATCGTTTCTGGCCACTACCAAGTGAATGGCGATCAGAGAACTTTCCTCACTTGCGTGAACTTCTACACATGTTAACAAAATAATTTAAGTTTTAAGTGTGCTTAAATCGGCTGTAAATAGCAGCCACTTCTATTTACAACAGGATAACGACCAAAAACACACGTCTTATCTTGTACGTGAATGGTTGTTATGGAATTAAAAATAATTCCATAAGTCCCGCAATCACTAGACATTAATCCTAATCAAAATATCTGGAACTTTTTGGAAAACCGTAATCGAAAACATCGAATTTCTTCAAAACAATGCCAAAAAGTGAATTATCGACTTAATGGGTCAAAATATCCGGAAAAAATACTAAAAATCGGGTGGGGAGCAAACGTCAACGTCTAGGGACAATAATAGCAACAAAATGTAGGCCAAAAACCGCTATAACTATTCTAATAACTTTTGATGTATATAAATAATCATTGATGTACGTAAACTCTTTTGATATGAATTAGGCGCATTTAGCATTAGCATTAATTTTTTTATTTGTGTCCAAAAAGTTTTTTGGTATGCTATATTTTATGTTAAATATACATGTCTTGAAATGGATAAAAAAAAACACAAAATGTATGAATTTTAAAACAAAGAAACGTGTCGTAGTTTAATAGAACTAAGTGTATGTAAACTTTATTGATCCACTATATATTCTGAAACATTTGCTGCATCGTAGAGTAACTGTTGAAGAACCACATAAAACAAACGGCCCGGTATTGGCATACCAAATCATATTGCACTCTACGCAGTGTTTAAGTGGTATGTGGTGATTTACATCCCGCTTCAAAATGCACCCATAAAAAGACGAATTGAATAAAAAATGCTGTAATTGTGGAGGAAATCACACTGCTAACTAAATATATAAAGATTTGAAATGGAAGTTGTCACGCACGTCGTAACCAAATGTTACAAACGCCCTGTAATGAAATTATAGCAACCTCAAATAAAAGTTCAAATCCTATTATTTTGAACAATATTAATATGCAAGGAAGCTATGCAAATGTGTTGAAAGGCTAGACTGTGCAAATGCAACTGCTGCAAAATTCTCCAAATGGAGGTATTGAAACTATGATTATAAATCTTACACTATGTATGACACAATTTATGTCTTCAATGCAAAACATGATCCAAGATTTAGTAAAATCACAAAATCAAATGCTGCAAAATTTATTAAGTAAAAAATGAGCTTACTAAATATCTGTATATGGAATGCTAACGGTATTAACCAACATAAATTAGAAATTATTAGGTTTCTGTCTAAAAAAAATATAGATGTAATGCTTATATCGGAAACTCATTTAACAAATAAAAATAATTGCAATATACCGGGATTTAGACTCTATGTTACAAATCATCTGGATGGAAAAGCGCATGGTGGCACGGCAGTGTTGATTAGAAATTGTTTAAACCACTATGTTCTAGAATCTCATGCTACACCACAGTTACAAGCTGCAACAATATCACTAAAAAATCGGGGTTATGACCTAAACCTTACGGCTATATACTGTCCACCTCGTTTTAAATTATTTTTGTAAATTTCAGATGGCGAATTTAAAGACTTTTTTGGAACCCTAGGTCAAAGATTTATAGCAGATGGAGATTACAACACAAACCACACGTACTGGGGCTCGTGTGTTATTAATCTGAAATGACGACTGCTGTACTACGCTATTATGAATAAGAATAATAAGCTGGATATAATACCTCCTGGTAAGCCGACATACTGGCCCAGTGATAGAAAAAAATACCAGATTTAATTGATTTTGCTGACAGCTGATACATGTACAGACTAATCATTTGATCTTTCTCCTGTACTAATAAATTTAAACGAACAGCCCATATATTTGAGCCAAAAGTTTCTCTAGCATCCCATACAAAATAACTAACTGGTTGAAGTATAGAAAGTAACGGGTGATTTTTTTGAGGTTAGGATTTTCATGCATTAGTATTTGACAGATCACGTGGGATTTCAGACATGGTGTCAAAGAGAAAGATGCTCAGTATGCTTTGACATTTCATCATGAATAGACTTACTAACGAGCAACGCTTGCAAATCATTGAATTTTATTACCAAAATCAGTGTTCGGTTCGAAATGTGTTTCGCGCTTTAATTTTGTTCAGCGATGAGGCTCATTTCTGGTTGAATGGCTACGTAAATAAGCAAAATTGCCGCATTTGGGGTGAAGAGCAACCAGAAGCCGTTCAAGAACTGCCCATGCATCCCGAAAAATGCACTGTTTGGTGTGGTTTGTACGCTGGTGGAATCATTGGACCGTATTTTTTCAAAGATGCTGTTGGACGCAACGTTACGGTGAATGGCGATCGCTATCGTTCGATGCTAACAAACTTTTTGTTGCCAAAAATGGAAGAACTGAACTTGGTTGACATGTGGTTTCAACAAGATGGCGCTACATGCCACACAGCTCGCGATTCTATGGCCATTTTGAGGGAAAACTTCGGACAACAATTCATCTCAAGAAATGGACCCGTAAGTTGGCCACCAAGATCATGCGATTTAACGCCTTTAGACTATTTTTTGTGGGGCTACGTCAAGTCTAAAGTCTACAGAAATAAGCCAGCAACTATTCCAGCTTTGGAAGACAACATTTCCGAAGAAATTCGGGCTATTCCGGCCGAAATGCTCGAAAAAGTTGCCCAAAATTGGACTTTCCGAATGGACCACCTAAGACGCAGCCGCGGTCAACATTTAAATGAAATTATCATCAAAAAGTAAATGTCATGAACCAATCTAACGTTTCAAATAAAGAACCGATGAGATTTTGCAAATTTTATGCGTTTTTTTTTTAAAAAAGTTATCAAGCTCTTAAAAAATCACCCTTTATAAGTAGAAATTTGAAAATAATAATTTGTCATGACATATGTCCCTGTACAATGCATAATAAAATCGCAAAATGATGAAGATCACAAACAAATTTAGAAAAACTGCAGACCTTTGTCCACCCGCTATTGCCATCCTATTTGAACTCAATTTCAAAAGGAATCAAACCCTAAATACACTACATTTGTGCTAGATTAACTTCAAAATAGTCCTGATATTATCTTCCTTCGTCAGTTATAACATCGCTCCCGATGATACTCAATATGCACCAGTTTCAATTGGAGAACTCTCATAAGAATCTGCTGAGTCAAGCAATAAGGACGTGAAGATGTATCGACTCCATCATACCCCAAAGAACAAATTAGGACTTGCTAAGCCGATTGGTTTTGAGCTTAGATCCTTTCATTACCAGTCAAAGAAATTATCATGCAAAAGTAAATCAATTTTATTAAAAACAATTTTTGATTTAGCTGAATAATATTCAAAAAATTCCTTTTTTCGTTCATCAACTTTTTTAATTTAATATAATTAATTAAAATTTGTTGCCATCGGGGGGCGGCGGAGTGGGAAACGGGAGAGGGAGATTTTAAAAAGCTTTGGCAAAAGTTGCATTTTAATATAGGCAGTGGAAGTATTTTTGGCCGCTGATTCCATACAAGACCGACCACTGTGCCACGCCCCGACGGAAGAGAAGGACGATATGACCAAAAATGCCTTTTATGAGAGCTTAGAACGCACTTATGAGAGGTGCCCCCGCCACGATGTCAAAATCGTGCTTGGCGACTTTAAAGCAAGGGTGGACAAAGAAGGTATCTTTGGCACTACGGTCGGTAAATTCAGCCTCCACGACGAAACATCCCCAAATGGGTTGAGGCTGATCGACCTTGCCGGGGCCCGAAATAAGATTCATCAAGCTACCTGGCTGTCTCCGGATCGAAAAACCACCAACCAGATCGATCATGTTGTGATAGACGGAAGACACGTCTCCAGTGTTATAGATGTGCGTGCGCTCGGAGGTCCTAACATCGACTCGGACCACTATATTGTTGCAGCCAAGATTCGCACCCGCCTCTGTGCAGCAAAAAACGCACGCCAACAAACACAAGGAAGGTTCGACGTCGAGAAGCTGCAATCACAACAGACAACCGAACGATTTTCTACTCGGCTGGCACTCCTGCTCTCTGAGAGCACTCGTCAACAACTCGGTATACGGAAACTGTGGGACGGCATTTCAAACTCCTTACGTACAGCTGCAACCGAAACCATTGCTTTTCGGAAAGTGCAAAACAACAGCTGGTACGACGAGAAGTGCCGTGTCGCAGCGGAGAGAAAACAGGCTGCCTACCTCGCAATGTTACGATCGACCACAACACGTGCGGGTAGATACCAAGAGTTGAAGAGGGAAGAGAGATGCATTTGCAGACAGAAAAAGAAAGAGGCCGAAATGCGTGAGTACGAAGAGCTTGCTAAGCTGGCCGACAAGGGTAATGTTCGAAAATTTTACGAAAAAATGCGGCGGCCTACAGGAGATTTCAAGACCGGAGCATACGCTTGTGGAACGTTCCAAGGTGATCTAGCCACCGATGCTCAGAGCATACTTAAATTATGGAGGGAACACTTCTCCAGCCTGCTGAATGGCAGTGAACGCAACACCAGCAGAAGGCGAACCCGATACCCCAATCGATGACGATGGAGCAGACGTTCCATTGCCCGAACATGAAGAAGTTCGAATAACAATTGCCCGCCTGAAAAACAACAAAGCGGCAGGGGCCGATGGATTGCGGGCCGAGCTATTGAAACACGGCGGCGAAGAGCTGATAAGGTGCATGCATCAGCTTCTTTGCAAAATATGGTCGGACGAAAGTATGCCAAACGATTGGAATTTAAGTGTGCTATGCCCAATCCATAAAAAAGGAGACCCCACAATCTCCCCCAACTACCGTGGGATTAGCCTCCTCAACATCGCATATAAGGTTATATCGACCGTATTGTGTGAAAGATTAAAGCCCACCGTCAACAAACTGATTGGACCTTATCAGTGTGGCTTTAGACCTGGTAAATCAACAACCGACCAGATATTCACAATGCGCCAAATCTGGGAAAAGACCCGTGAAAGGAGAATCGACACACACCACCCCTTCGTCGATTTCAAAGCTGCTTTCGACAGCACGAAAAGGAGCTGCCTTTAAGCCGCGATGTCTGAATTTGGAATCCCCGCAAAAATAATACGGCTGTGTAAACTGACGTTGAGCAGCACCAAAAGCTCCGTCAGAATCGGGAAGGACCTCTCCGAGCCGTTCGATACCAAACGAGGTTTCAGACAAGGCGACTCCCTATCGTGCGATTTCTTCAATCTGCTGCTGGAGAAAATTATTCGAGCTGCAAAACTTAATCGAGCAGGTACAATCTTTTATAAGAGTGTACAGCTGCTGGCGTATGCTGATGATATTGATATAATCGGCCTCAACATCCGCGCCGTTAGTTCTGCTTTCTCCAGACTGAACAAGGAAGCAACGCAAATGGGTCTGGCAGTGAACGAGGGTAAGACGAAATATCTCCTGTCATCAAACAAACAGTCGTCGCACTCGCGACTTGGCTCTCACGTCACTGTTGACAGTCATAACATTGAAGTTGTAGAAAATTTCGTCCACTTAGGAACCAGCATTAACACCACCAACAATGTCAGCCTGGAAATACAACGTAGGATTACTCTTGCCAACAGGTGCTACTTCGGAATGAGCAGGCAATTGAAAAGTAAAGTCCTCTCTCGACGAACAAAAACCACACTCTATAAGTCGCTCATAATTCCTGTCCCGCTATATGGTGCAGAGGCTTGGACGATGACAACAACTGATGAGTCGACGTTACGAGTTTTCGAGAGAAAGATTCTGCGACTCTGGTCCTTTGCGCATTGGCCACGGCGAATATCGCATTCGTTGGAACGATTAGCTGTATGAAATATACGACGACAATGACATAGTTCAGCGAATTAAAAGACTGCGGCTACGCTAACTAGGTCATGTTGTCCGAATGGACGAAAACAATCCAGCTCTGAAAGTATTCGACCTAGTACCGCTGGAGGAAGTAGAGGAATAGGGAGACCTGCACTCTATTGGAAGGACCAAGTAGAGAAGGACCTGGCTTTGCTTGGAATATACAATTGACGCCACAGCCACAAGGCGAAACGACTGGCGCGCGGTTATAACAGCGCAAACATTATCTCCGCTAGTAAAGTAAGTATATACATATAAAAAGGAAGACAAGGTGAGTTGAAATTCGGGTGACTATCTGTCGGTCCGCGCAAACTAAAACTTAAAAATTGAGATATCTTCATGAAACTTGGTACACGCTAGGGTGGGTCGATCCCGGACTTTTTTCGATTCGGAATTTCTAATAGTGCGGAAAAGTTGCCTTAGTACTTCCTGATTCCAATGCAACTTTTTGTTTTGAGATCGGATTGCATCTTCAACCCCAACTCCGGCCTTGAAATTTCGGAAATTCGCCTAAAATCGTGAAATTGTCTACCTAGCGCCTGAAATACGCATCTCATGGCAAAATGTATAAAGCAAAAGTTATTTGTCGCGTCATTTGCTACCGAAATGGTTTATGTGATCATGGCCGTAGGACTAACCGTTCCCGAGATATGAGCGAAAAAGCGGCGCGCCACAGCGCAAGTGAAAATTGTTGCAGCTCTGAGCTAACCTGTATTTGTCACCCAGAACCCACCGCGTGGAGGTGGCTGCTCTTCGGGTTCCTCCCAAGGTCAACCCAACCAACCAACCATATGTCAGGCTTGTTTTAGTCTGAATCTGTGTCAAATTTATTAAAAAAATCAGATTTTGTACTAAACTTTGTCACTTGTTGCCAAGATTTCAGTGTAGAGCGTATAAAACGATCACGAGATTGGGGGCCAATATCTTTGGAAGATGCCTCTGTCACCAGTTTGACGGTTCTCTCGACTGCCGACTGCCACGGTGAGAGGGGAAATCACTAAATTTCCATACCTCTGCAGTGTCTCCCGACAGCCCTTTTATGAGTTCTTCGTTAGAAACTGAACAAAGAACTGGTGGAACATTCAAGGTAATAGTCTTCCAGTTAATCATATCGTAATAATTATTAGCTTTGAAATTTAGCTTTGGCACTTTATACATCTAACCCTTCCATTCACAGTGTCAGACTCTGCTTCTCTGGCTGCCAGAAGACGGTCAAGAGCCAACTTTCTGACTTCTATCCGTTCGTCAGTCATCATACTAAGGAGAATGTTTTCTGGAAGAGCAAAGAAAGCATTCTGTTGAATGGATGAATCGACAGCCTTGCGCAGTTTAGCAGGTAAGTATCTCGACCTTTGAATTGCAGCATAGAGATGGCGCGAGCCATCTTTGATTGAACTGTTGAATCTTATTGAGGACCATAAAGGTGAGTAAACTGTAAGTATGTACTTGACAAAAATCTTTATTTCCTTTGTTGGTTTGTCAGTAGAAATGTATAATCTCAGAATTCTATTTGCACAGGTGAGCCAGCGAGATTTGCACATGTTTCCTGGATGCATCGACGCTAAATCTGAGGAACATTTACGAAATAACAGCTTCCGATATTTTATAGAGATAAGCTTGGTCTTTGCTAAGTTGGATCGGATTAATAACCTCAGAAGGTAATTGGCAGGATGGAAAACTTTCAAATTTGACAACAGGCAACTTCTCACAATCAGGGAGCAGTTTACCTATGTCGCCAGAGAATGTATTTGGACTCTTTGAGACACCATCTATGTGTTCGAAAAGAGCACGGAATGGAAGTTCGTTGAAATGTAGAAGACAAACAACCCACTGTAATGGCCTACCTATTCTTTCTTCTAGTTTCCGAATGATTCCACCTTTCCAACCTGTGTTCGTGTTGGTGCCATCAGCACCGACAACTTCTAGATGTTCCACATCAACTGAATTGTCTTGTAAATGTTGCCATATAGCTTGCGTCTCATCCTCAGCTGACCCGGAAGGAGAAGTGACGTGGCCAAAGTAATGACAACCAGGTTCCGCTATAAGAGAAATATGTTCCTCTTTAACAGTGTCGCGGTAGTACTTTTCACCTTCGCTGACTTGTGTAAGTGTATTGTCTTTGCGGCCGTCAAAATACAGCCCATATACGGAGTCAATACTTTCGGTGTTCTGGAGCTTAACACCAACACTTTTTTTTGCCCGGCTAATCTTGCATTTGTCAGTGACAAAGCTAGCCTGATCCTCTGTTATCAAACCTGCTTTTTTGGCATCCAGAAAAGCCGATGAAACAATCAAGGCCGCTGCTCTATCACTTACTCCAAATCTTTGGGCAGCTAAAGCAGTGTGTTGTAATACTAGTGTGTTTTATTTGGTTTTAGAGGATGAAAGAGAAAATTCATCATCACCATCGTTTTTCGAAGAATCAATGTGCGACGCGCCTACATTGTTGTCGTCTGTATGAGAGTCTGGCTGATCTGAATGGTCACGTGTTCTAGCTGATACTTTTCTGGTAAGTGTTGATGTTGAATGATGTTTTGAAAGCTTTTCTTTACGTTCATTTTTCTTTGTAATCTTTTTTGTTTCAGGTAGATCAACACTTCCAATGCGACCAATTCTTGTGGTTCTCTGGTCCAAGAGAAATGGTTGTTCATTGATAGGAACTTTCCTTTCCTTTGGACAAGTGCAAGAAGAAAAATAAATGCATTTACAAGCAGCGATGTCAAATAATTTTCCGGCAGAAGAGACAAAATCGTCTCTTTTAGAGCTCAAACCTATTGGGTTCCTTAAAAACATTTTTTTAAGAGTCAGAAATTTCTTATGGTATGTGGTGAGCATTTGTACAACTCTGGTGTGTGAAACTATCGGAATAGATGACTTTTTGAAAGTATTTTCAACCTTTTTTGCAACTATTTCTGTAACCTCTTTACTCCTCGGTTCATAGTTGTCGCCTCGGAGTCGCCCTATACCAAATCTTTCAAACTGATAACACAAAAGAACATCCTGGTAAGTAGGTAACTGGGACTCAGAGAGATTGTACGGATATATGCCAAACACAGGACATTTCTGTCTAAATTTAAATTTAGATACAGACATTTTGAGTTCTGTGTTTTGTTGAGAGAATATAAGTGATAGCACCTGGCGAAATCAACGACAAGAGTGAAGGAACTCGATGAAAAAATATTTATGTGGAGACCAGTCCGAACGTGTCGTATGGCGCAGGGAAATGAATGTAAGTGATAGAACTCGGCGAAATCACCGACAAGAGTGAAGGAACTCGATGAAAAAATATTTGTGTGGAGATCTATCCGAACGTGTCCTTTGGCGTAGGTGAATGAATGTGAGTGATAGCACTCGGCGAAATCAACGTCAAGAAGTGTGGCCGCAAGCCGATTTTCACCTTGTGCCGATTTTCACCTTGTGCTGTGGCGCGCCGCCTTTTCGCTCGTATCTCGGGAACGGTTCGTCCTACGGCCATGATCACTTATACCATTTCGGTAGCAAATGACGTGACAAATAACTTTTGTTTTATACATTTTGCCATGAGATGCGTATTTCAGGTGCTAGGTAGACAATTTCACGATTTTAGGCGAATTTCCGAAATTTCAAGGCCGAGGTTCGGGTTGAAGATGCAATCCGATCTCAAAACAAAAAGTTGCATTGGAATCAGGAAGTACTAAGGCAACTTTTCCGCACTATTAGAAATACCGAATCGAAAAAAGTCCGGAATCGACCCACCCTACTGACCACTATGCGTATTAAACGACGTGTATTTTTGACTACTCTTTGCCACAGGGACATGAAAAAAACCGTTCTTCAGGTCAATTGTACTGAAGACTTTCGCGTCTTGTAGTCTATCCAATTGGTCTTCTATCAGTGGTAGTGGAAATCTGTCTCTGATGATTACCTTATTCAATCTACGGTAATCCACACATAGCCTAGATGTACCATCGCGTTTTTTGACGATTCCGATATCTCAATTATACCCTCACTAAGCCATTGCTCAATTTGGTCGTCTACAACACATCGCTCACTAAAAGGAAATCTGCGTGGGGTACAAAATATTGGGCTTTCGTCTTTAACAACTATGTTCATTTGCACATTGGTAGATTTACACTTATTTGGTTTGTAGTCTTTTACCAGTTCAAAAACTTTTTGTCTAGCATACGCACTAGCACCTACGTTTACCTTTCTAATTTTATATTTAAAACTGATTCCGTAATGTCAGTAATAGGGGAAGCTTGAAACCGTGTGCAATATCTTATAAAGCTATCACTTTCAGTGATAAATTTCGATATTATATGATCTTTTGATCTCTTTTGCTTTGTACCGTGCTTAGAGCGTGTAGCTTCTGCAGGTGTGCTTTGTTTATCGTCGTCAGCCATTTTTGGAATGGTAAGAAACTGACCTGATTTAGATTCTTTTGAATCCGTGCTCATTTAGAATAAATAAGAATTTAGAAATAAAATTTGATGAGATATTTCTGATAAGTACCGAAAACCGAAAACTCTTTTAAGTAAATAAGAGTTGTTATTCCCGTAAATTTACTAAAATACGAGTTAATTGTTTTTGTTAACCGCACTATTGTATTTAAATTGTATTTAAATAGTTGCGATTTTATATATATTTTTATATATTTTATATTACGAATTTATCCGTATGTCCTTGTATATAAGTACTCGTACAGACGGTATACGAGGTCAATAACCTTTGTACATATATGTGCACGCTATGTGCGTATTGACGTGCATATGATGTGTTAAATTGGTTGGTATTTAATCCCGCTTGTTTTTGTAATTAGCTATTATCGCAGCTTCTAATAATTTAAAATTTGTTATAATTTTTATGTTTCGGATATACCCCCTAAATCAGGGTATGTAGCGTATGCTAAAGGAATAACGAATATATGTATACAGTATGTATATCATATATATGTATATGTACTTATGTTTGCGCGATTAGAATATAGCGAGAAAAGAAAATGAACAAAGTGCAGGTCATTAGCCTCTGCACTTGCGGATTAGCAAGTATGTGCTTCAATATATTAATGTTAATATATATTAATATTAATATTAATTTGTTTGTATGTGTTTGTAAGTACACTTGCGGATTAGCAAGTATGTGCTTCAATATATTAATGTTAATATATATTAATATTAATATTAATTTGTTTGTATGTGTTTGTAAGTACAAATTTATGTTTGTTGCATTTATGTATTTTAAGTATGCTTTGGGTAAGTGCATATGTAAATATGTATGTTTGTACATATTTATTCTCGCATTGGAAATTTTGCTTTTTATGCCTTTCGCTTACCTATTTTATGCAATCCTGCTTACTGTTTGAAGAAACATAAGGGGTATTGCTGGGAAGATTTGCAAGTAAATAAATGCTTGAATATAATATGTTTGTTTTCTGTTGTAGTGGGTGTGTTTGTATACACAAGGGTAAGCTTAGAAGGCAGTAAATGATTTCCTTTAGTATTTATAAAAATATATGGATGATATATTTTTACAACTGTATTTTGTTTCCGTTTAGAAATTGATCAAACGGATTATATACATAGGTTTTATATTTGATAAAACCGTATGATATCATACATATTTACATATGTGCATAAAAAATTGAACGACTTACTTTGTCTCGCCTCAAGGGGGTTTTGGGGAGAATATAGTACATATATGTATGTATTTATATAATTTTGGGAATATTATCCGCTTTCGGTTTCCGCCTGTGTTTAGTGTTCTACTATTTCCTCCTGTGTTTAATGTTCCTTTCCTAATTTCCTCCTTTGTTTAGTGTCCTCTTGCTCCCGTTTCCTCCTTTGTAGAGTATGTATGCATGTAGGTATGCGTTCGTTGTTATGTTGGTTTTTTTTTTCTTATTATATCGCGCCCGATTTAAGTTATAATTTTGCTATTTTATTTTTTTTTTGTTAGACCGCGCCCGATTTGTTTTATAATTATTACTATTTTTATAGTTAGAGCGCGCCCGATTTATGGTTTGTATGAATTTTTAATATTTATATTTATTATTATTAATTTTTTTTTTTCCCCCTCAGCACCGTATTCTTAAAATGTTATTTTTTTTTTTGTTGTTTTATATGTGTGCACTATTCTCACTGGATAACTCTTTTAAGTTTTGTAAAATTTTGTTTCTTTATTTTATTTATTTATGGTTTTTCAAAAACTTATTAATATTCGATTTTTATTATATTTGTTTTGTGGTGGCCTAGACGCAGCAATTTATGTAAATAAAAATAAATTTTTTTTAATTATTTTGTAATTATATATGTATACGTATGTTTTTTGCACAGCACTTTATTTATATATTTATCTTTTGTTTTTTTTTTTTGTATATATGCACTTTTTGTACCACAG